>NW_027210674.1:1555000-1645000 GCF_029030835.1 Brachyistius frenatus
ATTATTAGAAAACATTATGACAACTAAGTAAAGTGCTGCGAGAGCTCAAGCTTTTTTGGAGGTGAAGTTGGGGCTGTTTTGGTTGTTTTTTTTGGGGGGGGGTATTATGAATTCATATTTAAACATTTTTAAAATGTGCGTGAACAGTACATGCATATAAAATTACTAATACGTTTTTGCATGCTATGTTTTAAATCATTGAACATAAGCAACAGTAACTGATACTTTACACAACACTTTTAGTTGTTGACAAATATATCAATAAAGTCCTAAAATGCTCTTCTTCACTTCCAACTATTAAAGAGTTGTAAACTCACATGAATGATGATAACACTGAAAGGCTCGAGGAACTAAAGTCACCATAGTTAGTAATCGTCATAGTGCATGTTAATAAGCAGATATCCCAAATCCCCCAAAAGCCGCATGATTTTCCATCTCTAATGGTTTTGGCAACTGTATTAGTTACAAACATGTTGAGTTATATGTGGCGATATCAGCTCCGCTGCAGTATCCTGTCAGCTCAGGCAGACACGGATTATTATCCGGCCCTGTGTTTTGAGAGGTTATATGTGTTAAAACTCTATTTTACAACCCTCATTATTTTTAGTTTATATTGTCCTCATATTGAGCATATTCCCCAATCTTTGACATGTTGAGTATGTTTCCAAACAGAAGATGTGGTTGTAGGATCTTGGAGGGTTTCCCCACAGAAGATTTTTGCCCCTTAAAAGGTTCATCCAGCCATGTTTAACGGTTTCATCCAACCCACCTCACCACACAGTAATTACCCTCCGCGGGCCACATAGTGTTCACTCGGCTTTAATGGGCCTGTGGTACGGCACCTGAGGTCACTCTGTCATAAAGTGTAATTATGATTTTTATTTCTTGTACCTGTGGATGTGAAAGTTAATCCATTGGAAGTGGAATATTTGTTCTGATTGTCATTCTGAGTATGTTCTTACAAAAGAGTTGCAAAAAGCTATTTATAAAAACTACTTTTGTTTTGTTTACTTGGTTATTTTGTTAAGGACAAACATGAAGTGGCGTTTTTATAATAATATTTTTGTTAGAATAAATTAATGAATTTCTTACAGCATTACAGACCTGTTTGTTTGTCAGGCATATACACGTTAAATGCATTTTGTGAATTTGGAAGTGAAGCTGAACTATGTAAGAAAATACAAGTTTTAGATTTGGACTCAGTGTCAAAGGTCTTAGATCAGGAGCAAAAATAACTGGACCAGGACATCTGTCAAAGGTCCCCAATGAGTCACCTGATCATTGCACAAGCAACCAAGCACACCTACCTGGAAGCCACACCCACTCTCAGCTGCCTGCATTCACTGCCACTCAGGAGGCTACACATACAGCCTTCCTCCCTTTGTCCATTCACTCCAGCCATGTGGGCGTGCATCATGGGAGTTCAGTCCAATTCTTCATGTTCATAGTTTGTTCTCATCCATTTGTTCATATAATAATACTTTTGTTCTCTTTGCCAAGCTTAAACCACACATTCATGTATGCTTGAAACCGTAGACTGGATATAAAAGTGTTCGTAGCTTCAGGTCTGTAAAATGGTTCCGATCCAGAAGTGTCTTCAGCTGCAATACCAGCGAGTGCCACTAGAGGTCGGCTCCAAAAAGCCTCCGGCTCCATAGACTCCCATTCAACTTCTCTCATCAAATCCAAAGTGAATAAAATGTGTCCATCAGTTCTCTCGGTGTTGTTAGCTAAAGTCACTCCTTCTTCTTAGTTTTCTGGAGGTCCATCTGAAAATAATCCCTCATTCATTAGAAAAGAAGATTCAAGAAGACCTGTTTTTGGGGGCGTGTCTGTTTGATTGACAGGCCTGTGGTGCAGTCAGGTTACAGCTATCGGTGGGCGGGACGTCGTATCGTCAGGTTTCCGATCAGATCGGTCAGATCCACCTCTGGCTCCTCCCCCATCTCGTCCAAATATGGTCACTTCCTGCTCCAAACCGCTCCGAACTAGTAAAGATGGTGACGGACAGAATCTGAACTGGAGGATTCATAACGTTCACAAACCAACGGGTGGCCTCACTGATGGTTGCTGCTTGCTTGGAACCAAAAATGAAGACCTTAAAGTGTAATAAAAGTTCTCTGCATCGTATCCACCGTAGCTTTCTCACGTTTACTTCAACCAAACCAAAAGTTTTAATTCTGACGACATCCCGGCTTATTTTGGTTTGACAGGAAACCAAATTAGAAAGCCGCTTACATGAAATAAATTTTATTCAAAATTTTGTAATGACTACTTTAACTTTTGATACTTCAGTTACATTTTCTTGACAACAGCTGTATTTTGAGACATTGTGGGGACGCTACTTTCTAATGAAGTACATCATCTGACTACGTTAACACCTCCACTGAAAACAATCTGTTGGTTTAACTGTGACAAGAAAGCAAACATATATACAGTAATGGCAGACATGAATACTGAACAGTCACTGAGGATATAAATGTAGAGGATGGGTTGTTCTCCTCGTTTCACTTTGAAGGCACACAGCTGACCGATGATGCTCACGTCGACGCATCACTCAAATCAAATGAGCAGCGGAGGAACTTCCTTTGTCTGCTGAGGGAGATGGAGGTTTTGCTTGGCGTTATTTAGCGAGGGTGGGATTGTTGAGCAGGGCGGGGACGGCGGAGGCGTTATTAAAAATCACTTTTGGAGGAAGGAAGAGGGGATGTGTCATCAGACACTGTGGCTACACTCTGCTGTTTTTCTGCTGCTGCCTTCTTACACGTTCCTCAGGATGAATCCGGAGCAGCGCGGTCATAACTACTGTCGCTGAACGTGTGTGTGTGTGTGTGTGTGTGTGTGTGTGTGTGTGTGTGTGTGTGTGTGTGTGTGTGTGTGTGTGTGTGTGTGTGTGTGGAGTTACTTTCTCTCACCGCACGGATCAGGTTTCATCACATATCGGCATCTCTAGACTGAGTGTAACAGACCGGCTCCATATTCCAGATATTACTGTTCCGGTAAAACACACAAACGCACACACACACACACAAACGCGCACACACACACACACACACACACACACACACACACACACACACACACACACACACACACACACACACACACACACACACACACACACACACACACATAACTCAGTGCTGAGTCACGTGTTGAATCTCAACAACTCTTCGACATGCTGCGATCCTCTCTCTGCGTGAGCCATCGAGACTGTCCGGTAGCGGTGCATTCCTCGGCTGCAGCGCTCGACGTGCACCACCATACTTCCACTTTGATGATAACAGAAACGCTGGAACTCGTTTTCTGACCCGTTTTGGTAGTCTGGCTTATTTTCTCAACTTCGGAGTACAGTAGCTGTCAGGAAACGCACTTCTTGTTCGTGATCATGAACCTCCAACATTAGAAGAAAAGTCCATAATTGTCCCCTACAAAGCTCCAATTTAGTGGGAGACATTTTATTTCAATCTACTGGTGTTTTTTCTTATTAAATTAAGTGTTTAGTATTCATCAAAATAATCGACAGTATAATTTTCAATTATGCAGACTAAAGTCATGTCAAAATAGTTTTTGATAAGCTTATAAGCTGAAACCACTTCTGTATTAAGCAACTAATGTATGAAAATGTACAGCAATTAAATTCTATTGATTTAATTAATTAATCCATTGTTTTTCTTTTTTTTCAGCTCGATAATTTATAAAAAAAAAAAATCTCAGTTACAAACTGTCTTTGGTTGTCAAAGTTGGTTCCATCAGAAGTGGAACAATTAGTACAGAAAATCAGAAAATCAATCTGCGACAATTTAGATAATCAAATTACCATGTGTTATATATTAAGGAAATAGAAATATACATCACATGTAGATTATTTATTGATTGTCTAAATTCTCTATAACAGTAAACTGAATATGTTTGGGTCATTTCAACCAAGAAAAAGCATTTTGCTGATATTTTAAAGGCCAAACAATTCATTGATAAAGACAGAAATTAATCAGCAAATAAAAAAAATATTCAGCAAATTCACCAAAACTAGCCTCTCGGACCAAACGACTCTTTAATCAGCTGAAAAATCGAGCCCAAATTTTAAAATAAGAAAGAAAAGCATGCTTTAAAATGCTCTTCTACAAAAGGAATTCTGTTGTAATTCATAATGGATTTCAAATATTCAATCATTCAATTCAGCTGAATATGAGATTAATAATTACACAAAAAATTATTTTTAAAAAAATGCTTAAAAGCTAAATAATAATATATATATATATATATATATAATAATAATAATAATAATTGAAGGCAGGAAGCTTTAAAACGTGGGATAAATATTGAGTTGATTAAAGTATCTGAGAATACATTAAATAACACAGTAGAGCTGAAACAATTAGTTGTTGACTAAAACGAATTCTTATGATTTGAATAAATAATCATTTCAATTTTTCAGTGAAACCAACGGGAGGATTTTCTGCTTTTCAGTCCTTTACAGACTAAATATCTCTGCGATTTGGACAAAAGAAGGAAAGATTTTGAAGGTTGCTTTTACAAATTTCAAACTTTTTAAATAATTATTCAATTGCTTGAAAAAACAATTTAGTGATAATGAAAATAGCAGTTTGTTAAAGCCCCAAACCACAGACAGAAAGCAAAGAATCTGTGACCTGAAACGCATAAAAGTGACTTTAAGAGTATTCTCTTTCTCTTGACTTTATTCTCAAGACTGGTTTCAATGTTTCCTAAATTTAGCAGCAATTATCTCAGAAGCATGTCATCAAACCTGTGTCCCACTTTTATTCTGAGATCGACAGACCCAATGATACTGAAACCTAAAAGCTTCCCTTCAGCAGACTGCAGCATCTCTGCAACCTCCACCAAACAAAACCTGCCACACCGCTGGGGGCAGATCCATCATGCAGGAAGTACACGCCAACATCTGTAACAGCAGCGAGGAAGTCAGCGTATCGTTTTCTGATTGTTCACTCCGGCATGGTGACGGCAGGTTGTGTTTCATTTTGCAGATTCCTGACCAGTACAACTCCACTTGTTCCTCATTTCATGCAGCTGCTCCATTTCAGAATTTCTTCATTTTCTACAACTTGGACCTTCATGAATTTAAAGCGTTCCCATTGTTCAGAGGGATTCATGTGGGAACTTCAATATGACAGTAACACACACATGTCCCGATATGGATTTAGAAATGATGCTTGTTCCACTAAATAATACCTGTTCAAGCATACAGTTTAGCAACCCTGACTCAGCACGACAGAGACTCTGGATTACTCCACATGGTGACTATATGTAGAGCATATCGCCATATTGGATCCTTTTCAAAACCAAAACCCCAAAATAAATGTTTATGTGCTTTAAAGGAAGCTTCTCCAACCTTATACTTTACTAACTACAGTAGCAAACAAGAATTTGTGATCAGACAGGATTTATTTCTTCAGGGGAGCTGCGGTGAATTTAATATAGAGACTTGTTGTTTAGAGACTTTTATCCAGTCTGCAGCATGTATGTGAGTAATTCTTTACCAATTGTAGAGTCATAATTACAGATGAAAGTGGCCATCTTTTTCAACGAACTTGCTGTTTCTCCTGAAATGTAAATACCGCCAGGTGCCAAGTCCTTGTGTTTTTGTGAAGTCAGCGACAGGCAGAAGCTGCTCTTCTCTTTGAGCCCAATGTTTTAGCCTGCAGTGTATGTTTCAATTTAGTAAAAAATTGGTTTCCAAAGTATGCCCAACTCGCTCTTCCGGCTTGTAACGCACCCGTGGACAGACAGGACGGGATCACTCTGATACGAAGGAAAACTTCTTATCATAGTTATTGTTGTATTGATTTCTAAGTGGATTTACTAACTTTTACTGCTGAAAGCTTTAAATCCGTTTCTATTACAAACCGTATTGTCAAATTTTTTTAAAGCTCCTGATAAATCAAATTACCGGGACCACAAGGAACATTTTATCCCCCATGTCCCACATTCATGTTAATGGAGCTTTAAGCCTGAGTTGCTGCCCAGGCCAGAGAACATATACCAAATTATTTTGTGGGCACATCCCCTGAGGAGCAACTAGTGTTCCCCCACTGTGTCACAGTGTGCCAATCCAGGATGTTACAGTTGTCTCGGTTTGGGGTGAAGTTGTTCTGTCTTGCTCTCGGGTAGATTTTTTACATTCCAGTAACCCAAATTCTTTATCATACTTGAAAACAGTTTCCAGTTTGATTTCCATTTCCAGTTTTAATGACTCGACTGCTAAGAGGAAAGCTGCGGGGTGTCAATCTTACACAATAATAATGATGTATTGATTAAGTAAATATTTA
Organism: Brachyistius frenatus; assembly: GCF_029030835.1. Classification (NCBI taxonomy): domain Eukaryota; kingdom Metazoa; phylum Chordata; class Actinopteri; family Embiotocidae; genus Brachyistius; species Brachyistius frenatus. Next base: position 1,561,312 of record NW_027210674.1, read on the forward strand.
AGACGTTTTTTTACAGAGTTCCTTTTTTAAATTGAATCAGCTTAAAACATTAAGAAATTAGTCCTGACTAGCATCAGATAAAATCTGCTCGTGACAGCGGCAGTCATTTCAGCCGGTAGAAATAAGAAGCCTGCTTTACTGTCCCAAAACCACACAACAAACTTCTGGAGTGGAATATCCTGCAGTTAGATAAAAAAGAGTTGGATTTTGGGAGTTTATTTTTGAAGTTAAACTACAACCAGAGTTAAAGGATCCTCTTCAGCGGAGTAATATGTGCAGCTTTGTTGTCATATCAGCATTTCCCAGCACGCTTTTGTTATTTCTTCATAACTTTTCAGTATGAAACAACTAAATAAAAATCTATGTGATGGGCAAAAATTATATTTACTTTTGTTAAAACTTTGGAACTTTTTAATGAAGACATAATGACATATTAAATTTGGTTACGATTCAAAACTATAAGTCAACAAGGTAGGAACGTGATATAAATCTCTAAATATATAAATTTCTATAGGAAACCTCCATCAAGTTATGAAATTATGACTCCATGAGTGTCAAATAGAGTATACTTTTAAGTGTTGATTGATGATACTGTGACAGACTTCAGATTAAAACAACTCAAGGTAAAAGCTGAATTTTACTCTTCATGGGATTCATTGTTTTAACTCCCAACGAGTTCAGGTTTAACTCCGGAAAAGAGTTAAAAGATCAACTCGGAGAAAAGATTTACTTTCTATTCAATTCAGTTTTATTTTTTTGTCACCAAATCACAACACAGGTTATTTCATGGCACTTAACACATTAAAAATGTCCTTACAGCAGAACTTTACAACATTATACAGAGAAACCCAAAAATTCCCACATAAGCCAGCCCAGAACCTGAGACCTCGTGGACAACAAGTCCGCACTGAACACAAACAGCTGCACCTCCAGTCAAACTCCTGAAGTTTGACACCTCCCTCACTGGGCTCGTCTCTGGACCGCTCACCGGCGGGAGACCGACCATCTGGTGTCCCGGTACAGTCACTACAACGCTGCCGCTCTAGGACAGAACCCAGCATCCAACATCTATCCGTGACAAGTTGGCAAACTCCATCTGTTGTTGTCATTTGGTGACGTGTAGCTCAGCAGGCTGAGGTGTGCGCTACATGTTTACAACACATGTAATAAAATCTGCCGACTCAGACGTGGTATCCTCCCTGCCCTCTCACATCACCGAACTCCACCTGGGAAATCTAAATGCCATAAAAACAAAAACAAATCTGTAACTCTGTCTTGCTCCTTGACTGCAAATCACCTCTGTTTCCTACTCGTGTTTATTTCCAGCAGTCCCTCTAATCTGCAGCGGATCATCTTTGAAACCAACAGACCTTCCTCTATTCCCCGAGTCGGTCAGTGCCGACGGTTAAGTACAAGTCTATCAGTGTCTGAGAGACGACCCCCTAAACCAACGCTGTGTTTACTGCAGAGAGAAAAGCCTATTAATAAATCTGTTGCAGACAGCCTGGCGGAAGTGGCCCGGGGGCTGTAAACTCAGTCTGGGGAGGGAGAAGGATGGATGAAGGGCAAAACAAGAGAGGGGGAGATGGACGGAGAGGAAAAAAGGAGAGGAAGAAAAGAGAAAGAAACGATGATACATGGAAATGGAGAAAGGAGGAGGGGAAGGTTGTGTGTGTGTGTGTGTGTGTGTGTGTGTGTGTGTGTGTGTGTGTGTGTGTGTGTGTGTGTGTGTGTGTGTGTGTGTGTGTGTGTGTGTGTGTGTGTGTGTGTGTGTGTGTGTGGTGTAAACCATGGCTGCTGGTTGATGGATGGATCTAGGTTCTGAAAAGCCACAGCTGCCCCGCTCTTCCTAGAAAAAGATCCACAAGGAAAAGTGGCAGTATGTGGTTCAAGCATCTAGCATCCTCTTACTATTTCTGACCGGCATACTGCACGACCCGTCAGAATGCTCGCCGGTCCAAAACGCTGCTGCAACAGTGTGAGTAAATGAGAGCATGTGTTCCTTGTGTTATTAACTTTGTGCCTATGCATAATAAAAATGAAAAAAAAAAAAGTGAAGGTTCTTTTTTACTTTAATTAGCCTTATAAATATCTGTGTGTGTGTGTGTGTGTGTGTGTGTGTGTGTGTGTGTGTGTGTGTGTGTGTGTGTGTGTGTGTGTGTGTGTGTGTGTGCGTGTGCGCGTGCGTGTGTGTGTGCGTGTGTGTGTGTGTGTGTGTGTGTGTGTGTGTTGCGCTGCACATTCGTATGTCTGTTTTCAATCAGTGCATAACACAGCAAAGCATCATTCTTCTCTCTGTCACGGCTGCCAGCTAAATGTTGTAAATGTATATAGTGCTGTATTTATTAGAAAGAAGGTAGAGAGTGATGTTTGGAGCGTGTTTTTGCACCCAGCAGGTTTTATCCCAAGTAGAAAACCCTGTTCATTTAATGTTTCATATCATAAGTATATTTTACTGTTCAGAACAGGGATCGAATTTCAAAGTTTACAAACTTAAAACTTTTGCTGAAAACTGTGGCCATTAGCGTCAATTATAGACAGGCAGTAAACTTGAAAATGCATCGCAAATAAAGCGGAGTCAATAAGTGACAGTTTGGTCACAGTACCGTTTCCATGGTTACAAATGATCTGTCAAACTAAATAATCATGAAACCCCCAAAAAACGACTCAGGTCAATATAGTTAAACATACCTAAAGTTTTCTAACGTTAGCTAGTATCGACTACCATAAGCTTCTAGCCACATCTGACTATAACTACAAAAAACTTGCAATTCTGTGATGATGCTAAAAACTTCAAGTAGTCAGTAAACGTATTTATTAATTTCAGTTAAGCAGCAGCAACTTTTCATCACCCAGCGTAAAGTAGTGGATCTGACTCGATGTGACTGACAACCCGAGAGGTCACGACGCCTTTTTTCAGACAATAATGACATGTTTAAAAAAATTGATTGATTTTTGTGTTTCATCAGAGAAGCTGAATGTGTTGTAGAGACAGCCCCAAGTGGCCCTCGGTGGTATTGCACTTTATAGCACTTTGTGTCACTTTTCAGACCCCAAAGCTACGTCCATGTATATAGAGAGAGTCTGTGGCTACAAAGTAATATCTGTAAAGTTTGTTAACCTTGTTAACCTAATATTAGCCGCCATGAGCGGAGGGGTTTCTGTCCAATGAAACCCTCAATGGCTTTTAATCTGAAACAGATACAGCAAGTGTGGAGTTTGTATTAACAGTCTTACGCAGTAACTTTAACAGGCAAATGGAAGCGGATCAAGAGAACTGTGTACATTTTATTGTCCACTTGGATTACAAAGTGAAGCAGCATCATTCTGGTGTGCTCTGACAGCACTGTACGTCTGATATTAACTCAAGACATTAGCTTCTGATCAACCAGAACAAGTAGCTGTGCAACAGCTAAAGTACGATGTGCAAAAATATGTTTTATAACTCGTGAAATTGATTTTCTTTTTTAAAGAAAGAATGTTTCTGTTTTTGAAAAGTTGCATTTTTTGCCTTTCACAGTCTAAACTGACAGAATTTAGTGCAAATAAACACCCTGTATTTATACAGCTGTTTTAAATGCCTTGAAATAAATGAATATGACGGAATACAGCTGGGTATGACAGGACTGGATCCATTTTTATCATATTCCTTTCATAAAAGACTCCAAGTTTCCAACATATTTAATAAAAAGTTATCGAAGAACTTTTCCTGAATATAACAGAGTGTAAAACTGGCAGAAATATGTGTAAAAGCAGTAAACCCCGTCAAGAACTTGACATCTGCTTTGACATATCACTACATATTGTGATAATATGCTCAAGTAGTTTTATTGTAATTGTACAACGAAATTGAAAAACAATCCAACACAAGTTTTCTGTTCTTCTTGTGTTGCATATTTTTGGACTGTTTTTTTTAATTCCGTTCTGTGCAGCGACAGAAAAGGAATTTTGATTGTGATTCTGACTGACGTTTACTGCAGTACATCTACCAAATACTACTTCAGCATACCGTCGTTGTACGTGGGGAAGAAATCTTAACTAAAGCTAGTTTTTGATAACGAATATTAGTTTCAGTACATTATCACTCAATATTAGAGCCCCAATCTGAGCTGCGGGTTTAATCTTTTACCTCTTTGTTTCTTATTCCTTCTTTCTTTCTATATCTCCGTATTTATAACTTCTTTCAAGCTCTCTTTTTCTTTCCACACTCGACATTCAGCCTTCGCTCTCTCTCTCTCTCTCTCTCTCTCTCTCTCTCTCTCTCTCTCTCTCTCTCTCTCTCTCTCGCCCGGTGACCTGAGTGACCAGCAGCTACTGTGTGAAACCTCACATATCACAAATAAATAGATCCTGTCCCCTGCTCGTCCCATGACACCCAACACGCATGCATGTAAACACGCCAGCGTACATGTGAGTATACAAAAAAGTACAAATACGCAAAACTGCCCCCGCTCGCATACGCACACACATATTCAGTTCTCAGGCTCCCAGCTCACCGCTGTCCTCAGAAAATAACAAATAGTACAATCTTCTTCTTGCAGCGAACAACATCCATCCTGTGAACCCGGCGTCCCTCGTTCCCTCACCCCCATCTCCCCACCCCACCCCACCCCGTCCCATCGCTGCCTCAAGAAGGTGAAGAAGTACAAAGAAAGGGATCAGAGCTTTTCCGATTCTTCCCTGGTTATTAACTACCATTTGTCCCCTCAGAGGGCTGTCCCTCCCATTAACCCAACTGATGCTCTTTTCTCATGGAAATCAGCCTGCTGTTGCTGCCGCCGCCACCGTCGCTGCCGCTACCACCGCTGCCCGCAGAGGTGCAAGGAATTGTGGGGGATTTTCAGAGGAGAAGACCTCCCTCCAACTCAAAAACAGCTTTCTCTCTCTCTCTCTCTCTTACACACACACACTCTCACAAACAGGCATGTGTGTGAGCTCTCCCCGGCAAACACACACTCGCTCAATCACAAAGGCAAACATGAAACGTGCTGCCTCCCGACCACAGGGGCATGGAAGTAATGGAAGGCAATGCATGGACGTTAATGAGAAGAAGCTGGCTCGACGGACCCCGGCGCAGAATATTTTGGAGAGCGGAGCAGCGAGGAATGCTGGAGCACCAGAAAAACACAAATCATCCAGAGTTCACAGAGTAGGAGGAACGACTCTTTGTCATTTGAATTCTGTGAATAACTTTGAAAACATCAAGAAAACACCAATAATATACAGATTGTTTTGGTTTTTGGGGTCAAATATTTATTTAATGGTATTTTTCCCGACATTTTCCTTCACCGTTGATGTCAGTGACACCGTCCAAAAAAAAACAACACCTCAACAACTACCTCACTCAGTGTTTTGGGAAATGAAACCTGCCATAGGCCCGCGGGGCGGAACCACCGCCGGCCGGGAGGTTGTAGTGAGAGAGCAGCAAACATCAACACATGGGTCTCGACTTGCACGGCGACTGGCAGCAACAAAGCCATTGTCTCGTGACAAAACTCACTTCCATTTCCTTATTATGTAGCCGGAGGCCTTGATGGTGCACGCTTGACTCCGACCTGCGGGGGTGAAGTGGAGGGAAAAGCCCGTCCAGAGTCTCTTCAGCAGAATGTACTGATCTGAGTTCAGCTTGTTGTGGTCGTGACGACTTGTGTACGTGTTTCTTCATGCTTGCAGCTTCACTATAACTGCATCAAGTTAAGATTTGTTTACCACTTAAAGACTGACAGCATCTTTTTTCTACACAATAAACTACACAAAGTCTTTATGGCAGCACAGAGTGTGTTTGGAAACGCAGTTCTGTTTACTTAATACCTCACACATTTACAGTATCTCCTCAAATTCATGTTAAAGGGGTGACAAGTAGCTGACAAACCTATCAGGGCGTTACAAGTGGATCGGAAGTCAAAAATAGTCTTTTAACAAATCAGTCAACGGACAGAAAGTCGGTCTGCAACTATTTTGAGAATCAATTCAAAGTTTGGAGTCCTTCGGGTTGTCAAGTTTGACGACTTTGTGATCAATAATCTTGGAGTTGTTGGTCTGAACAGGTATTTTTCACCTTTATGACCAACATCAATCAATTAATAAATTCAATTTCAGATTAATAGCTGAAAATGAAAATAACAGTTATATGCAGTGTTATAGTGGAACTCCCCAGGAGAGATGTGTGTGTTTCCCTGTACAATCACAGGATGTCTGCTTATAGCTGAAAACACCTTAAATATCCTCAAGTTCACTCTGAGTTCACACTAAATACTCGACAGGAAAACACACGACAGGAGTCTTGTGATGCAACAATATGAAACATGACAGACGGAAAGCACCCAAACAGCACGGTGGAAAAATATCAGGAGGATTTTGATGTTTGTTGTCTTCTGCGGAGTATTAGGTAGCAGTTATTTTTTCCTCCGACAACAATCCTGCAGCCAAAGTCAGCTATCAGTCACAAGTGCATAAACTGAACCCCCCCCCCCCCCTCTTTGGTTGGTGGGGTCTTGGTTGTTATTTACCCGCTTGCAAGGAAAAAGCACACACTCTCTACAGACACACGAAAACATCCGAGCAGTGACAACCTGGTGGATGGGGCCGACTCAACAACAGCGGCTCCGAGGGTTCAATATCGCCCACTAAAACTCCCAAATTAAAGCGTGGAGGAGAGAACTGCGTCCACATTTCATCAACTTTCAGCGAACTTTTCCTCCTGCAGCAGACCGACCCACCGTGAGACGTCCCCTCTATCTGCCTCTCCTCTGCAGCGGCATGCCACACTAGATAGCTATTCGGAAATTGCTCAAAAACTCACCAGAAAACTTGCAAAGAACATCAAACGTCAACAGCGAGGGGCCGCTGGACAAAGTGCACCGAGTGGAACAACTTCACGCGTTCGCGTTTGCAACATATTTATCGAGCAAAACAAAACACAGCGCAGGCAGAGGAGGCGATCGCTGTAATTAAAATTAAATAGCCAGGCTGCCTCCACGCTGCCACAGAAAAATAAGCATAATTACGCAAAAACCCGATCGCGCGACGGTAACAACACATTCATAACAATTCAAGTGTCGCGCACGTCGATGTGTCACTCAGCGGCGGCTGCGAGTTGATATAAAGCTCGTAAAAGTTGTTTGAAAGCCACACATGCACACATGAGGACGTGCAGCCACATTATGAGGTCTTACAGAAAAAAAAAAAAGCGAGCAGTTTACTCACCAAAAAGTTTCCAGCACCGCATTAGTCAATTTCACATGGATCCCCGGTAGCCTTCCATCCCGGACCGGACCGGACCAGAACCCCGCCGTGGGAGAGCCCACTCCACCGCTCCCCGCTCTTTTCTCCCCTCGATCTGTCCTTTTATTATTTTTTCCGAATTTTCCCAATAATTTTTCTATATTCGGGGCCTGAGAGTGCGTCTGGCTCTCCTCAGGCTGCAGCGGAGTTATGGGGCGGTAAGCATTGTGGGAGTGTGACGTCAGGCCACTTTCACAAACTTTTTTTTTTTTTTTTTTTTTTTTTTTTAGTAACCAGCGACAGCTTACTGTTTTTTCAGCAGCCTGCAGCCAGTCCTCCCAGTCACCAGTACTGGGTTCATTTAATACACCTGCAGTTCAGCTTCCACATGTTGCACATTTATTTCGTGGACATATAAGCTACTCATATTTATTTAAAAAAAATATTAATATAATATTGCTTGCAACGAAATTAACATACAAATTAACATTCAAATGTTTTATTTATATTTTAGTACCTAGCATGCAACCCAAAGTTTTAAACATGAAAGTCTTTGAAAAATATAATGTTATTCAATACATTTGGGGCTTGCTAAAAATTATTTCTTTAATTGAAAGCACTTGTGTAGCTAAAATTGGACTATTTCTATCTGTTTTGTTTGTTTTTGTTTATTTATTATTTGTGCGGTTATACTTTGCCTCTGAAACCAAAAAGTGGAGAAAAAAAAATTTCCTCTTCTTCCATTGTTTAATCCCATAACAGCTACTAAACAATACATCCTCCTGATATTTAATTAAATGTATCTATTTCTTTACAGCTGTCAACAGCCTGTTTTGAATGAAATTGCATAATATCGTACAACTTTATAGACTTTGTAAGAACGGAAAATATCTCATCATTTTCTTCTATCATCACCAGAATTGACTTGAATAATGAGGTTTTCTTACATTTACTTGGGACAGAAGTTTGCACGTGCACATTAAACTTGACAAATTATATGGATAAAAATAATCATTAAAAATGAGAATTCAAAATAAAAAAGAACAGTCCGAATATCAATAGGTTATTTTAACGAAGTATTACTATTTAATACTAAAGTTCCAATAAGTGCCAACATGCAGGAGGTAAGCTCGCAGCCCATCAGCAGGCATGTGGCTGGTCGTCCGGCTCCCCACGTGTTAAAGGCTGCCAGTGGTGGTGGTCCCGGTTCCTCTCTCCCACCTTGTAAGCCTGTGTTTTTTGGGGAAGGGGGGGGAGGGGTGAAAGAATTACTTCCAGGGCACATCAACTCGTTTCCTCATCACCCTAACCACCCCCCAGAACCTCTTCCCAGCCCCTCCACGGGCTTCCAGCAGCCCCGGCACCGTGGCCGCAGGGTGAATGTGTTTGTGCAGAGAGAGACAGAGAGAGTGAGGGGGGTGGGGGAGCCAGAGTCTTCAATAATGCTGCCTTCACGTGCTGCTCATATTTTATATTTATACATATTTAGCCTATATTGTGTTTGTCTGTTTCACGACACTATCTTAATAAAAACTAAGAGACTATTTCCATTATTAACGTTTAATAAACAACTCGAAACGTGATCAAACCTATCGGCTACTTTATGCTACAGTCTCTGTGCTTGCTGTTTTAATTTGGTTGCTACAAAGACATAAATGAAAATTACTGTCTGAGCTGCTAGCTTACCACTACAATAATTTTTAAAAAATTACCACGGCATCATACGGAACTTATATGTTTGCATATTTTCTTTGACAATCACTCGCCTCCAATTAATCGCCACATTTCCGACCGACCTTGAAAGCACCAAAAGCCTTTTGGCGTGTTCAATACAGGCGGGGCAGAAAATGCCTGTTGTTCGGGGGGGGGGGGAAATGTGGGAAACCACAATAGGCTTTACCTGTTGCAGAGAGGGCTGAAAGGGCCAATGATGTCGTTAGGCTTTTCTCTGTTTGTCACAGGAGATGAGAGCAGAACAGATGAAAGTGTGACGGCAGAAGACTAAAAGCTGCAGGTATTATTCGGATCCACCGCGGTCGGACTTTTGTTGTTGGAGTCGTAGTTCCGTTTAAAATCCAAAACAACCGGGAGGAAACCGGACTGAAAAACAACTTCTTTTAGTCGAGAGCTGGAGATGTTACAGGGATGTTGTTTAGATTTCAATTTTCACTTTAAAACGTCAAGCAAGTTCTTGAGTTCAAGCAAACATTTGTTTTTGAAAGCAACCCGAATGGAAAGTGATCTTTTTTTTTTTCTTTTTTTTTTTAACATTTAACAGATTGAAAAAAAAATAACCAATTTAAGCAGGTTTTCGCCCACAAGATTAATTGTTTGCTTACAAATATATCAGAAATGCCTTTAATAAAAAATTTTAAAAAGTGGAGTCTCCTAAAAGCCAGACTTGTACAAGTGTAGTTCATTCCTAAGGTTAGAATGTATTATTAAATCAAATAAACTTAACTGTTAAGAATGAAACATTCAACTTAAAAAAGTTCTTCTTAAATAATGGTCTTAAAATATTCAAATGGTTTCAGGATGATTCTGTTTTCAACAATTTAGATAAGTAACATCCAAACTATAAAACTTTACATAGACAGACTGATGAAATTATTTAATTGCGGTATCTTCTGAAATAATCGTTTATACACATATTACACATAATTATTGTTAATTCAGGTTTTTTTTTATCCTTTCATCTGTGAAAATTAAATATGTTTAAACACATACAACAATTTTAAAATCATATAAAAACAAAGACAACTGGTTATTTCATTTGGAAGAAATAAAGACATTTTCAGAATGTCAAAATAAAGAAATGAAGGCTCCATCATGGAGAAGATTCAAGTAAGATTTGATGTCATATAAGATCAAATAAAACATCACTGAATCAGTCAGCTCACACAGTTTCCCTGCAACCTGCACAGTTCTGATATGAAGTGCCATTCAAATTATCTCCAATAATACCATGAAGGGATGTAAAAAACAACAACAACAAAAACAGTTTTATTAGAATATCCTCACTTTTTCTACCTGTTCTGCCAAAAAAGGCAGCGTGTGATGAAGCGGGGAAGTACACCGGGTTTAAAGACTTCAGCCTGGACAATCTACTGGAGGCGTTGTGGCCTTTTTTACTTAAACTGTTATCATAAAACTAGTGAACAGTGACAGCAGCTCTCTGCTGCTCTCTGTCCGTGTCTTCACGGACAGTTCAGGTAGGTATATACATATATATATATTCAGAGAGACCAACTTAAGAAAACAATCCACATTCAATGTGTCACCTGCCCAACGGCTGCTCGTATTCACACAAAGCACAAAAACGTTGACATCTAAACATCTAAAATAGAGTTAAAAAACGAGATGGCAGCTACTGAGATCTGCAAACCTGCAGCTCCTTTCACAACTCTTTCACCAGAGTTACAGCTAGTTTGTATTCTTCTTTTCCTTCTTTTCCATCACGAACTGCTGCCTCTGTTTTATATGTGGAAAAAACTGTTGAATCATAATGCCACTTCATCAAAATGGACATTTTTCATTTACAGATGAGAAAATGAGTGACTAAATCTTAATTTGGTTGTTGCTGAGGGGCGATCCATAGTTATCTTTTCAAACTAAGTTCCACTTGAAATAACACTGAGTCATGAGGCTGCTGACTTTCTATGACTTTAACTGTTTAATTAGTTGACTTGTGACTTTACCTGTTATCTGTCTTTCTATGACTTCAGCTATTTAATTGTCTTAAGTAGTTTACGTATCTTTTTTTTGCTCATGCATCTGCATGAAATAATATGTATAACCAGAGGTTATACCTCAGTTTTGTATGTATTTCCTCCTTTTTGAAGGCCAGATTTTGGGTCCGCTGTTGTTGTGTTGGCTGTTTTTCTCCTCCAGCTTTTCCTGTAAGGATTCTTTAAAACAAACTGGACCAGAATAGACGACAGAGAACCAGAAGATGGATGAGGTGAAGTGATTTCCCACCATAACGAGGGAGACTTCTCTCATTATGCCGTTGTTTGTTTATTTCGACTGCAGTGCGGTTGCTGCGACCGCAGTCAGGTTGATTGCAGTTGTTGCATGTTGGTCTGTTATTTGGAGCAGCGGAGTGATTTTTAATTGTTTTATGAAATGCCACATGGTGACTTCCTTCTGATTCCTCTCTGTGTGTCTCTCTCATCTCTCCAGACCGTCAGAAGAAGCTGCCACAGCAGCAGCAGCAGCAGCAGCAGACACTCCCCTGGATGTCTCTGCCCACCACACACCTAATCAGCCCTGATTAGATGCATTGTTAGCGGCGGGGAAGCCGGCCTTTCAGAAGTTCGGATGACGGGACAGAAGAAAGCGACGGGCGTCTCTCAAATAAAGCCTTCATCAGACACTGAGCAGAAACATGTGTCTGTTTATGGCGGCTGGATAACAGTAGTCACATCTCCAACTGGTCCTGCAGTCTCATCCCCATTTACCTTATTTTACCACCACCGGCTTCATCTCGACACAACATCCATGTAAACACACACACACACACACACACACACACACGCACGCACGCACGCACGCACGCACGCACGCACGCACGCACGCACACGCACGCACGCACGCACGCACGCACACACGCACGCACTTAGTCTGACAAAGACTCTCCTCTCCATCCACACCAACATAAGAGATCCAAAATCAGCATCAAGTCAACACAATAGCAATTAGTAAAAGGGACAATTTGTTCACATCTGGAGTGGATTTCCTCGCCACCAGAATACCCAGCAGTTCCTTCTTTTTCTTGGTTTTGGCGCGGTGGGAAATGACTGCGTGTGTTTTTATGTGTTTTGTTTAAAGCAGATGGGCGGTTTACATTAGCGGAGATGGGCAATAAACAGCTTAAAAAGGATGGAGGGGAAACCTCACAGAAGGAGCGAGAGACGCACTGTTGTCCCGTCCAGCTGCGGGGACGCCTGCTGGGGACACGCTGGGCAGGACTTTCTCGCTCAGTCTCGCTCAGGCTGGCGTTTGGTTAATTATATAGGTTGTGTGCTTTAATGAGCCTGGGTCTCAGGGTGAGACTAAATGTGTCCTGTTTGGGTCATGGGCTGAAAAGGCACAAGAATTTCTCTTTTCTCTTTTTATTGGGGGGCAAGACGTGGACGTATTTGAGCCATGAACACACAGATCTGCATCTCAGTGCTTGATTAAAGCTCAAACGCAAACGTTACACAACATATCTGCTGGTCATGGTGGTGTCGGGCTGTGAGATAGCTCACAATCACATCCTGTGCTTGTGACATCACCACCGAGCAGCTGGTAGGTGATCATTTCTGGGTAACACAAGAGTTAAAGGTGGGGAAGTCTTTTCCGTGATGCGGGAGTGGGGGTGGGGGGCGGGATATCGGGTCAGAGACAGCCCACGTGAGCGGCCTGCAGCAGGTTGATAAGGTGGACGGGTGGAGCAGCTCCACCGCCACGTCACGAGGACACACAACAGCTGAGAGGAAACCTAAAAATAAAAACAGGATTCTTGTCAACATGGTTCTGTTTATTTTGGACACTTTTCTTAACGAGTCTGAATCTAGATTCTGGTTTTATCTGCGTCATATCACGAGGTAGCTGATGGGAAAACTAAAAAGAGGGATTTTACCCAAGAGTTTTGTTCGTTTTTTAGCACCTTTACAACTAAATAAATCTTCACAACCAAAATGAGTTCTATTTTTCATTACTTTCATGTTGGATTAAGTTTTTATATATCGGTCACTGAAACATGCCACAAACTGTCCTCAAGGGATCCAGAGAGGAAAAACTTAATTCTAATTTTGTTAGTTGTTGATATTTGTTGTTCCATATTTAAAATTTAATAAATCTTTAGAGCGGAAATACATTTTGTAAATATTTTGGGCCTCCTTTAAATGTTAAAGTTAATCTGTACAAATCTAAATCGTGAGAGTTTGTTACATTTATGTTGGATTCCCTTTGTATCATCACTGAAACCACCATCAGAATAAACATAATGCACAAGGTTACATTTTGTGAAGGGAAACTTGTTTTGGCTCTTTTCATCTAAATTGAATTTTGAGTTGTAACGAATTTAATTTCTTCTTTTGTTAAACTTTTTTTTTCCCCTCCAAAGAGCACAGTGCCACCAAACTGAAGTTAGAAACATGCATTCTTTTTCTTTTATCTTTTACCAATTTTGTCTAGTTTTCTTAACATCTCTAAATCAAAATAAATCTCCTCTTCTGGTAGATAAGGTCTAAACTGATGCCACTTCCAGATGGGATCCTGGCTGAGAGAAACAAACTAAACTAAAATGAACATTTTGTCAACAGAGTTTTGTTCGTTTTGGCTCTTTGTCTTAAGAACATCTAAATCAAATTAAATCTTGGTAGTGGAAATTAATTTTGTTACTTTTATGTTAGGTTTGGTTTTCTTTTAATTCACCCAATAATGCACAAATATGCCACTTAGTAACAATAAAAAGGCATTTTGTTAAGAGTTTTGTTTGCTCTTCCACTTTTCGTGAGCGCTCCTAATGCAAGTATAAACCGTCAGAGCTGAAATTAGTTTTTACATTTGATTTCATCTTTATCATTATAAACCTGCTGCCAGTGGGGGAGAAAAACTGAAACTAAAAACAAAGTTTTGTTCGTTTTGGTTCGTTGTCTTACCACTTCTAAATCGAAATAAATCTTCATAACCAGAATGAGTTACTTTTAACGGGATCTAATCTGAGAGGAAATTAAAATAAATCTTTAAAGAACAGATCTTTACTATTTAAATTATGACTTTTGTTAGTTTGGAGTATTATTTTTTTTTTAACACCTCTAAAACTACAGTTGTAAAAACAGTTTTGAACAAATATTTGGACTTGAAATAACAAACTCCTTCAGAGGTTCACAAGTTTTCACGATCAAAATGTTACTTTTTTGGTGAAGTCAGTTTTAAATGATCCTGTCAGTTTTATCTAAGTCACTAAAATGCATCTGAGATACTGAGAAAAACTAAAGATGGGCCTTTTGTCAACAGAGGTTTGTTCATCATGGCTTTTTATCTCGGCATATCTAGATCTACGTAAATCTCCAGAGCTGAAATGTGTTTTATTACTCGACTACTGTTAGATTTATTAGTTTTATTTTTATGAAGGTAAGCTGCTGCATATGGAAGATCCTGCTGAAAACCGAGGCAACTAAAAACAGGCTTTTTATCAAAAGGGTTTTGTTAGACATGTCTTCTTTATACCTCTTCATCAGAAGAAATCCCCACTATCACAATGAGTTCTGTTACTTTGTTGTTATTTCTGTTAGATTTGATCAATAAGACAGGAAAACTAAGACTAGAACGATTTAGTCAATAAAGTTCTGTTAGTTTGAAATCTGAAACTAAACAAATGTTTTGAGCAGAAATCTGTCAAGTTGAAATGACTTCATATTAAATGTTCTACTATTTTAAGAATAAAGGACTTTACTGGCCTTCCTTTTGTTTCAAGTGCACAAATCCATTTGGTGAATTTAACATTAACTGTCTGTGAACATATGAGGTTTCTGCAGCTAAATGTGAAGTGACACCACACCAAGCGAGTCACAGCCTTCAGCTGAACTGAAAGCTGGGTTGTCAGTAGCAACGCAGAAAGGTCACCAGGAGGCGGGTTGTTTTGAGGTTGACTACCTTATTTCCTTCTTGTGAAAGGCCACAGGCAGAGTGAGAGCCTGCTGCTCTGCACCATAAGACAGAGGTTCAAACCGAGAAATGGGGAAACGTGAGTGACATATATGGATGCGTGGATGTTATGAATGGCAAACTTGTTCCTCTGCAGCCTCACAAAGTAAAGTGTGATTCACTCAAAGGTTCAAAAAGGGAAATTAAATTGTTAAAAGTTTGGACACTGAGCCAGAGAGAGATTACATAAGAAATACGCCTCATTTGGTTGTTGTGGTCTCTGCCGTTAGTTCACCTGAAGGAAGCCTCCTTCTCTCCCTCTTTCTGTCTTCTTTCTCATACTCCGGTTGTGAGTTGTGGTTCTTTGCATTGTTATCATTGCTGTCATCTCTAACAATGAAAAACAGTGTGTGTTCAGGGGATGGGGGAGGAGCAGACACAGACAGAACGACAGGAAAAGAGGGAAAGAGCAGCCAGCTGTCGAGCATCAGAGAAAAGAAAAACGAGAGTGATTGAGTACAAAGAGAGAATACGTTAGACTGGCTTGGCTGAGCTGGAGGATGCAGAGGGATTAATTATCCTTCAAAGCAAAAAGCCCGACTTAAAGCTTGGACTCCTGATTGTGAAGAATTGGCCAAAAAAAAAAAGAGTCATGAACTTTGGTCTGAATTAAAAGAAAAAAAATACTCTTTAGTCTTTTTTGGGGGGATGTTTTGGTCACGCTGCCTGTTAAATCATAATAATAGTATCACCATTGACTTGCACACATTCAGTTGTCCTCGGCGAATTGTCTGCAGATCATCAGCGGTGTCGCTCAGCCTTTCAGCAGAGGATGGTGATCTCTTCAATGTGGCATATTTAAGCAATTATCAGTTGATTCAGTCAAACAAGGCAGGCTAGCAGAGGATCCCCACATCTGAATGGGAGAAGCAAAGGTTGGAGACCGCACCCGAACACGTGTTGCCATGCTGGTTTGGGGCACGTTGAGCACACATGTGAACATCTAATGACGAACATGTAATGATAGATCTGTGGGAGCGTCTCGGCCGTTATCGTTGGCCGCAGCGCTGATTGGCTCCATCTGATTTAAAGTCTGAGGCCACTTTTTTTGTTTTCATTGTGAACTTTGTACGATCATCTTCTGAGGATGAGAAAACAGCATTGATATTTTCACTGAATCACTGGTTGTATTTTTGATTCCCTGATTTTCCTCGAAACTTTAAAGCTGTCTGCAACATGGTGGAATCCAGTACAATTACTTTTTAAGGAGTTCAACGTTTCTAGTAAATGTTCCTGTGGCATCACGTTAAATGTTTGTTAGAACCAATGTTTGTGTGACGTTGACACATTTTTTTAGACGACAAATTGGGTAAAAATGTTGTTAAGACCAGAGCAGGACATTTAGACGTCTTACCTTACCATAAAAATACTACACATGGAACTTTTTTGGGGAAAAGAACAGTAAAAAGGAATTGAAAACAATTTAACCTGAGTATCACATTTACAAAGCAAATGACTTCAGTTTCATAATATTACACTCACTTTCAAGTTTATTGGAAATTTACTTCCAAACTAATAAAAGTTTTAAATCATTCTGATTCATATTTTCAATACAATTAACCAAGATAAAGAAAAGAAATTCAAATATGAATTATTTAATTTCAGTTTTGAATGACGTATTTCTGCAGAGATGCATTCCAGATGTGCTTTTTAGTCCCATTTACACTCTTTTTCCTGTTTTACAGAATATAAAGATCAGTTTCTTCAACATAGGAACTAAGTTTGTTTTCCCGTTCTAAAAACTATTAATAATCCACAAACAAAACGCATAAAATTAAGGTTTCATTACTTATATTATACAGTTTCGCTAAAACTTGAAACCTTTTTTATTTTGTGATCTTCTGTGTTTCTGGATTTGCTGTCTGCTTTTTAAAGACAACGTGTTTCGGTGCTTTAATTAAATTCTCGCCTTATAGTTATCTGGAATAGAACCAGAAAGTTAGTGTCACTTTTCTTCTGTCCAGCGGCAGAAAATAAATTAACACTTCATTGAAGGAAAAAAAAACTTGTTTGTGTGTTTCTCAAATTCTCATTTTCAAAGAATCGTGTCAAATTTTAAACCGTTCACGTCTCAATTTAGATGAAAACTTTTCACGCTTCATCCACTCTGATGAAAAATCACAAAATAACCTATGTGATACTCTCAGATCATAATATTGTCCATAATCACATGTGTCTTTGGGGACCAGATTAAGAATGTTTGTATTGTTATGTAAAACAAAGTTTAACTGCATTCCTAAACTGTAGGATTATTAATGATCATTGTTATTAATAGTCATATATTATTCAGATGTCTATTTTCTCAATAAGCTTGGCATAATTGAGTGACGGAGTCATGTATGAAGGCAACTGTTTATCTAAAAGCTTGTGGTAATTTTAATTTGGAGCTTTCTGTCAATGTGTTCTTGTTGCCATTCATTATTTATTTCATTAATTGATTGTTGATATTTTTGGAGGTTTATAAACTATGGTTACTATTCAAAACGTTGGTGATTACAAACGAGTTATATTCAAATATTCTTTGCATTAAAAGGCTTATATGTAATATGAAAAAAAGTCATTAAATGTAACAAGTTACATGACTTAAATGAAGTAATTAAAATAGTTATATTATTTAATTTTTTTTAACGTGGTAACGAGTAATCTGTAACCTGTTACATGTCAAAAGCTAAAAATCCAGTCTCCAACTAAAAGCTGTACTTCCTCCCGGACAGTAGGTGGCAGCAAACTCCCCTTTGAGTGTAGTTTAAATCCTTCACTAAAACCAAAATGAAGAAGACGCAAAGCCCGGTGCATTGTGGGATATGAGATGAACCACAATGGCGGTGAAACAACGAGCAGCTCACGCGTTGACGCTGTCGTGTTTCCTTTCATCGCTTCTCCTCCAGACGTGCCGGACCTCTGCCGGAGACCCGGCGTGGGATGAGAGCGGCTACGTGTTGTACTGCCCGTGCATGGGTAACTCACTCTCTGGTGGCGACACCTTTCAATTCTGCTGGATGGCAAAAGAAAGAGAAAAGTAGAGTCATTCAGAAGTGGAGAGTTCTCCTGAACGGGAACTCGTGTTGTACTGCGTTCAGACGTGGTGATTTAAAACCGGCAGACTGCATCTGAAGTCTTGACGTCGGAGACCAAGCGGCCATGTCTGACAGCTGTCTGACGGGACTGTTTAAAACCTGCTGGAAGCTTCAAAAAGTCATTTCGTGACTAACTTAAACTTCCGTTTTCTTATCGTGTGTTATCACGTATAACAATACAATTGACTTTTGGGAAATCAGAAGAAAAATCACAAACTCCTCATAAAGTGATGACATCACATGATGAAATCTGGAACATCTCTGAGGACAAAGATGATCGTGAAATTAAAAACATCTGTCAAAGTAATAGACGTTTTGGGCGTTTAGAAGATGTTATTTTTTTCATGTATATAATTTCTTTTCCATATTTTAAAATGTCCCTTTATATCTGTTTTTATGTGAAACACTGCATGTAAAGCATTTTGAATGAAAGGTGCTATCCAAATAAAGTTTATTATCATTACTATATGACCAGCAGCGCCCTCGCTGTCTCTCCATATAACAGGAAAAAGACAGAATCAGATAAATGTGAGGCCAAAGAAACTGTTAAACCCGAGCTGGCAGCCTGCAGGAAGCTCAGGAAAGAGTACAAAATCAAGAACGGCACCGAACACAGGATACAAACAATCACAGTTTAACATGGCCTGATTCTAATAGGTTTAATATCCAGGATATCATTTGTCATATAAAGTCATGTTGTTACACTCCCGTACTGCCACTAAATTGAAAGAAGCAGCACAAAGTTTGCTGTTGAAAACGAGAGTGTGTTATTGTTCAGGTCGCTTTGGAAACCAGGCAGACCACTTCCTGGGATCTCTGGCCTTCGCAAAGATGTTGAACCGAACCCTGGCGGTCCCTCCCTGGATCGTATACCGCCACCACACCCCCGTACACCAATGTAAGTACGCCACTGTGAGTGCACCAATATAAGCTTCTACTGACTTTTATAATTCAGCTAAATTTAGCAGTGTTTTGACCTCTGATTAGTGTGTATGTATTTCACGTTAATTATTCAATCTAGTTATAGTTGACCTCGTAGTTTCCAGAATAAAATCAGCAGCTGCGTCCTGCGGAGGTGCGACAAGCTGAAATGTCCTGCAGGTTTCACCAGCAACCAAATTTATGATTCTAATGCTGCTGTGATGTCCATATCAAATCGAATAAAACAAAAATAACAAGCTTTTCAAAATACAAATCATTCCACTCAAACAGAAGACGGAGTGCTGCGTAACGCATATAAAATAAATGACAACGTGCTAAATGGCAGCATCCAACTGTTTCCACACTCAAACATTGTCCTTTTTATTTTTTTTAGCACACCCTTCTTGAATCTGTGCTTCGTCCCGAAAACATCATCCTATTATTCTGTCTTGCATTTACCAAACAAGAAATAGGCCGTCAGATGCCCTGAACTCGGTCAACCCAAACACAACGCAGCCATTATACATTCTGTTGTCCTTTCAACTGAAATGTTCTTTGTCTGTCCTGTTCAGGTCCATGTTCCCTACAGCGAGTTCTTCCAGCTGGAGGCCTTGTCTTCCTACCACCGCGTGGTCAGTCTGGAGGCCTTCATGGAGAAGCTGGCTCCTGAAAACTGGCCCTCAGGCCAGAGGAACGCCTACTGCTTTGAGACGGCTGCCCACCGCAGTGCGGACAAGAAATCCTGCCCCATGAAGGTCAGAGTCCGATGGAGGACAATCTGAGTGGACTAAACCTGATTTTCAGACTTTCTCTATGACTGATGGTAAACTGTAAGTTTAAAGGGTTGAGGGGGAAATGCTGCCCCCTGCTGGGCCGTAGACCGCCAACCCTGAGTTGTAGAACTATGAAGCTGTTGTTCCTGTTTTGTTCCATCAAGCACGTCTGGTTCTGATTTATTTTCAGGACGGGAACCCGTTCGGTCCGTTCTGGGACCACGTCGGTGTGGAGTTTGACCAGTCGATCTTATTTGGTGGGATTTCATTCAGTGCCTACCACCAACCTCAGTGGATGAAGAAGTGAGTCCATGTTTGAGGAACCTCACGGTGCTGTAGACTCGGGTCGCAGCAGTATCACAGATCGCAGTGTACAGTGGTGTTCAAATTATGGTTATCATACCGTTTATACTGCTCGTTACTGCTAGTGAAATAGTATAAATCACTGACTGGAGAAAATAATCAGGAGATTAATCCATAATGAAAATAATAATTAGTTTCAGTTGGATACAAAATAGTTAAAAATGCTCCACCTCAACCAACTATAGCAGTAAAATCCTGCTTTTAAATGAATGCATGTTATTTATTTATTAATTTCCAACAGGGAAACTTTTCACACATGCTTCAAATCAAAGGATTTATTTCTGTAATTTTAACTATAGGAAAAAGTTTGTTCAACCAAAAAAAATACTAAAATTTTCTTGAAGGCTGATTGTAACTGATAATAATAATAATAATAATAATAATAATAATAATAATAATGAGATTGTGTATACCATGATACCGTGATATTTTCTGAGGGATAATGTAGAGTGGAAAACTCTTTTATGTCAATCAAAGTTGACATAAACCATTGAAACTGCCACGTTTTTTTTTTCTTCTCCATGTGTTTCCATGACAACAGTGTGTCTGGTTAACAGGCGGGTTCTTCTGCTCTTTGCACAGGTTCCCTCCCTCGGAGCACCCCGTCCTGGCGCTGCCCGGCGCTCCGGCCCAGTTCCCGGTGATCGAGGAGCACGTGGGCCTGCAGCGCTACGTGATGTGGTCCGACAAGATGGTGAAGGAGGGAGAGGAGCACATTGCTACCCTGCTGACCCGGCCGTACGTCGGCCTTCACCTGAGGATCGGCATCGACTGGGTGAGATCACCAGCTCGGACACGTCGGGGGTCTGAAGACATCACGGACGTCAGATTTCACGATTTCACTGATCCATTGCTCAGTTCACCCAGTTTCATACCAGCATTTTACCAAACATAATATTACTAAACGTGAGGAAATGATTGGTTTCGGATCCAAATATATAATGCCATTCTGTTGAGCTGCATCAGTTTCACCGTTCTGGTTTTGTATTTGCCAGCTGACTGTCACACTGTCATGACTTACCACCATGTGAGGTGTACAGGAGGAGCTTCTCGGCAGCATGTCAGTCGGTCTGCTGTGAAAAACGCCTTCATAATGTGTATAGAAGCCTGTAATGTGAAGTATACATCAATTCTCTTAGAATATTCAGAACGTTCAATCTGCCAGTTTTGTAATAATCTAATTTGAGGTGTGTTCTGTCAGTGGTTTCAGTGCCTACTTAAAGGTACAGTACCAGGCAAAAGTTTGGACACACACACACGCACACACACACACACACACACACACACAAAAAAATTAAAATGTATAATATTTTTCTATGTTGTAGAACAAAACATAGACAAACAGATTTACACACTGTTGGTAATATGTTAACGAGCTTCATGAGGGTACCACCCAGAAGGTTTTCAGTCAACATTTGAGTTAATTCAAGGTTTTCTTGTCAATGTGTTCGCGATCATCACTTGTTTTGTGTGTCGGTAGTGTTGGCACAGAAAACTGCCCTAGTCGACTACTCTAGTAATTCATAATATGGCAAGAATCACTCAACTACCCAAAGAGAAACAACTGTCCATCAACTCTTAAATTCATGAAGCTCAGTCAGTCCAGAAAAATGAAAGAACTTCAAAAGACCTGCTCCGACCGAGTAACACCGGGAGTGGACATTACACCCGAGGAAATCTGGGCTTTGATCTGATGAGTCCAAATGTGAGATATTTACTTCTTAGTGTCTATGAGACTCAGAGAAGATGAACGCGTGGTATCGACATGTGTGTTACCCACTCAGGAGACATTGATCCCCTTTAGTTTGAGCTCAGTGGGACCATCATTTGTTTCCCAGCAGGACAGTTAACCACAACACGCCTCAAAGCTTTTTAAAGACTGATGGAGTAGAAAATGGTTAAAAAAAAAAAGTAAAAGAAACCGTTTTGATCTTCTTAAAAAAGACCAAAACCAAGAGTGTTACTCCCTCTCTCATATTTCTGAGGCTCTCAGCTCCATAAAGATATAAATACTCAATCCAATCCAATTTTATTTATTTATCTCCAAATCACCACACAGGTTATTTCAAGGCACTCGACATATTAAAGTCCTCACAACACAACTTTACAACATTATAAAGAGAAAATCAACAATTCAACAGTTCCTATGTTAGCAGGTAGGAGGGGGGGAAACTCCAACAGAGGGAAGGAAAAACTTCATTTTAACAGGAAGAAAGAAAAAAAGACTGCACACATAAATACTGTCTCATTTAAAAGGAAAAAAAAAAAGCTCAGTAGTTTCCACTGGAGTTTTTAGCTAAACAGTAGGAAATTATGCATTTAGTTGAGGACTATTTTCAGCGGAGGAAGAATCCATATTTAGTGCTGTCGTAGTAGAAGTATTACCAGCAGCATTACCAAGTATGTGGGATTGACTCAAAGTAAACGACGGTGTGTTTGTTCCTGGTAGTAAATAGACGTGTCAGCCAGTTCAGCGCTGTGACTCACTGATGTGTGAAGAGGTCGGAGAAGGAATCAGACATTAAACATGACACTTGTTAGGAGGATACATTCACAGTCGGTTCTTTTCATTGAATTGATTGTTAACAAAAACATCCAAGTCGTGGTTCACAGTTCAGAACCGTGCTGGATGTTTGCGTGACGTTTGCCCCTCGACCGTCGGCTCCGTGTTGCTTCTCACTTCTGAATCTTTTCAAACCTTTTACAGCAAAACGCCTGCAAACTGCTGAAGAGCGGCGACGCCGGGCCGCACTTCATGGCCTCCCCTCAGTGCGTCGGCTACAACCGCCAGGCGGCCCTTCCCCTCACCACCAACATGTGCCTTCCGGACCTGGCGGAGATCCGCCGGGCCGTCAAGATGTGGGTGAAGAAGACCTCCGCCCGCTCCGTCTACATCGCCACGGACTCCGACTCCCACAGTCGGGATATTGAAAAGCTCTTTAAGGGCAAGGTGGGTTTTTAAAGCCTCTCTAATGCATGTTCTGACTCTCTTGTTTCTGGCATGTCTGACCTTAAATGTAACTTGAGCAGCTTAGTTTTAACCTTTAACTGTCTGTAAATGTGACATTTGTCAAACAGGTTTTGTCAGAATTAGCAAACTTGTTGACTTAGTTGCCGCCAACAAGAGCTGAATCCTGCCTTTCATGTTTACCAGTTGTTGATTTGTGCGTCTCACTGTTCCTCCTGCAGGTCAAAGTGGTGAGTCTCCAACCAGACTCGGCCCAAATGGACCTGTACATTCTGGGCCGAGCCGACCACTTCGTCGGCAACTGCGTCTCCTCCTTCTCCGCCTTTGTGAAGAGAGAGCGGGACGTCCGAAGCCTCCCGTCCTCCTTTTTCGGCATGGACAAGCCCGGCAAATCAAATCCCAAACAGGAGCTGTGAGGGTCACGTTGTCGCCCTGTGGACACGACTGTCATGAGGAGGCCGGAGCGCATGTGGGAGGCGGAGAACATTTCAGTGTGACACGATGGTTCATAATGTGCAAAGGCAGGTCCAATTTGAGAAAAGGTTTTAATGTGTGAGAAATGGAGGAAGATGGGATGTAGTGACATGTTTGTGAGATGTTACGACATGCACAGTGCTGCTGCCAAGCAACTCCAGTATCTGTATGTTCTTTTTTTTTAGTTATAGTTTCTACCTGTTTTTTTTTGTTCACCCTACTGAAGTCAGATTTCCTTTCCAAACACACCACTTCCTCAACGCTTCCTTTAGTTGCTGCCTATATTCTGTGGTCATTGCAGCTGATGTTTTGCAACCCAGACACGTTGTCAGGACCGCCGGTGACCTCAACGAACCCTGCAAAAGACTAATTGCACTGTCAGCGATCCGATTCAACCTCCTCTTCCTCGTCTCTCTCTCCCTCTCTGCGTTTCCCATCTCTGTAGTGCTTGTCAGTGTCCCTTCCTGCCTCTGCCCTCCATTCCAAGGAGAGCACAGTAACTGATCCTGCTGTACATACTAATTATAGGGAGGAAAAAGGAGACATCTCACCTCTCAGTTTACCAGGACCAAAAACTGGAAAAAGAAATCGTGTGAAACCCTCGACTGAATGTTGCGAGAACAGTATTGTTATTAGATGAACAAATATTTGCACTGGTTGAATAAATGCATGTGGGAGATGGATGAGGAATGAATGGATGATTTTGTAGTCGAATGTTTTCTATAATGTTTTTCACCAATAAAGTGATGCACACTAATTATTTTGAAGAATTAAATGGCCTCAGTGTGTTTACTGCCTCACTGAAAGCTTATCTGGTGCTACAGTTGAATCAGCTGATATGCAAAGCTGTGTTGAACCAGTGGGTTGAGACTTGGTTGCCAGATAGGACGGAGACACGTCGAATTAGTATTCATCATAATGCCTCGTGTGGGCTTATTCACGGTTGAATAACTTACTTTTTCAACCTCGAAGTGTTTGTGTTTGACTATAATACTGACGCGTTCTCGGAATCACTTCATGAATGTGTGTTAATGTGTTTTCACACGTACGTCGTCGGACCTCGAGAGGGGGATGGACTGCGTGAACCTGGCAACCCCTCCCCGGACCGTTGCGGGATGAGCAAAGCGGCTAATGGCTGACTGGGAGGTTTTGGACCAGCTAACGTTTCGCCGCTGGTAAAAATTGAAAGGACGTTTTTTTCTGTGTGTGTCCGGTGTTAACCTGTGTTTTGTGTTGAACATGTTTTCACGAGTCTGACGAGTCGGTGCTTTTATTTTGTATTTTCATACGGCGATATGCTGAGTTGATGGTCCGCCCTCGCTGAGTGTTAGCCAGGTAAAGGCTACCGGTGTTGTGGCCTCGGTCACCCCGTGTGTTTGCCGTTGCGGGGCCGGTGTTGTGGCCTCGGTCACCCCGTGTGTTTGCCGTTGCCGGGCCGGTGTTGTGGTCTCGGTCACCCCGTGTGTTTGCCGTTGCCGGGCCGGTGTTGTGGCCTCGGTCACCCCGTGTGTTTGCCGTTGCTGGGCCGGTGTTGTGGTCTCGGTCACCCCGTGTGTTTGCCGTTGCGGGCCGGTGTTGTGGTCTCGGTCACCCCGTGTGTTTGCCGTTGCTGGGCCGGTGTTGTGGTCTCGGTTGCGGGCTCCACTGAACCGGGGCTACCGTCGGCTAGCTGAGCCGCTGTTCCTGCTTCACATTCATTGGATCAGCTGCCGGTAAACGCAGTTTATCGAAAGTGTCTCGGCTGACAAATTGTTCCTTATTGTCACTTATTTAGCTGAAATTTCCAACGTTGACCAATGTGAGGTTCGTGGAGCTAAAGAGCTCAACCCAGGGCTGAGACCTGGATGTTGTCCCTCACCGTGTGTGTGTGTCAATATCTGAATTCATTCAGTTCAACAAATACAACCGCGTGTTGTGTGTTTTAGTCATTATCTGGAAAACTAACCAAAGTGTGTGTGTGTGTGTGTTTTAACATGTACAGGTGTCCGACGAGCTGCCTTTCTGTTTAGCACTGCTGCTGTGATCCAGATGACACACTTCCCTTAGTACACTGATAAATAGTACACTAAAATAGTACACTAATAAATAGTACACTAAAATAGTACACTAATAAATAATGCTCTTCCATGTCGGGACGCTGACTTGTGTAGTGCAGGAATTTTGACAGGATTGTGCTGTTACAGGAAATAACCTCAGCTTGTCAAAAATATCTGCAGCTTTCAATATTCTACCCAGAAGTGAAGGTGTTTTTGTGTCCTCTACTGTAGTGAAAAACAGAAACACTTTGGTGTGGTGTTCAGGAACAGCTGTGGCTTCTTTCAGACCTCTTAATTTGAAAATCTTTACCATCAGAAGTCCCGCCCCTTCCTCTACGTATCCAGACTACCAGACTATTTAGTACGCCAGAAAAATGTTTGGTATGTCCCGATAGCATGTTAAACGTAGGATGCCAAAAGTACCAGGATGTTCTACGATGTCGTATTTTGCAGTCTGGCTGTTCTGACCCACAATCCTTTGCGTCACAACAACTGAACCTCTGAGACAGTTGGTGGCGCTGTTGCTCCGGCCACGAAAGGAAGAAGAAGAGTCATTAAAAGGAAGCCTACTCGTTTCAAATCGCATCCTTTTTATTTTTACTACAAACGTCGCGTTACGGATCGCGACGGATACGACCAAGTGATACTGTTTAAGGGGAGCTGCAGTACGGACTAAAAGGAAAAGGAAACAGTATGCAGTTTAATGTCTTTTTTGGACTGTTTTGAGGGCATCATCCTGGTACTTGTAGTGTACTGCATGTTTCTGTACTTCACAGTGTGAACGCACTTCTGCATTCAAAATAGTGAGTGTTTGTGCTCAAGTACAACATCTGGATCACAGCACACGTGTTACATCGAGCTCAACATGTGATGATTCCCGAATGTTCGTAGAAAGTTGTGATGCTTTTAACCAACATCACTGTGTGTGTCTGACATTGACGAGTGACGACCTCGTCTGCCCCGGCAGGTTCAGATGTGGGCATCTCCATCGCTGAGCCGTTCCTGAAGCTGCGTCGGGAACACAGAGGACCCACGGTGCCGAGCGGTGAGGGTTTGGCAGCTGCTCCTCGCCATGTCCAAGAGCAAGAGCTCCGAGTCGGTGAAGGTGGTGGTCCGGTGTCGCCCCATGAACGAGAAAGAGCGGGCTGCCAAGTTTGAAAGGATGGTCTCCGTTGATGTCAAATTGGGCCAAATTAGCGTGAGGAACCCTCGGGACGCTTCGTGCAGCGAACTCCCCAAAATCTTCACTTTTGATTCAGTGTACGACTGGAACTCAAAACAATTAGACCTGTACGATGAAACCTTCAGGCCCCTGGTTGATTCGGTCCTCCTCGGGTTCAACGGGACTATTTTTGCTTACGGCCAGACGGGGACAGGGAAGACGTACACGATGGAGGGAGTGAGAAATGATCCGGAGAGGAGAGGGGTGATCCCCAATTCCTTTGAGCACATCTTCACCAACATTTCACGCTCCCAGAATCAGCAGTACCTGGTGAGAGCATCATATCTAGAGATTTACCAGGAGGAGATCAGAGACTTGCTCTCTAAGGACCAGTTACATCGTCTGGAGCTGCGGGAGCGACCCGACACGGGCGTGTACGTCAAAGACCTTTCGTCGTTCGTCACCAAGAGCGTGCGGGAGATCGAGCACGTCATGAACGTGGGCAACCAGAACCGTTCGGTGGGCTCCACTAACATGAACGAGCACAGCTCGCGCTCTCACGCCATCTTCGTTATCACGGTGGAGTGCAGCGAGCTGGGCGTGGACGGCGAGAACCATATACGAGTTGGAAAACTGAACCTGGTAGATTTAGCGGGCAGTGAAAGGCAGACTAAAACTGGTGCTCAGGGGGAGAGGCTTAAAGAAGCCACGAAGATCAATCTGTCTCTTTCTGCTCTGGGGAACGTCATATCAGCTCTGGTGGACGGCCGGAGCAGCCACATCCCCTACCGAGATTCAAAACTCACCCGCCTGCTGCAGGACTCCCTGGGGGGCAACGCCCGCACCGTCATGGTGGCTAACATCGGCCCGGCGTCTTACAACGTGGAGGAGACCCTGACAACGCTGCGCTACTCCAACAGGGCCAAGAACATTAAGAATAAACCGCGTGTCAACGAGGACCCCAAGGACGCCCTGCTCAGGGAGTTCCAGGAGGAGATCGCCAGACTGAAGGAGCAGCTGCAGAAACGCTCGGGAAAGAAGAAAAGAAGGAGGCAGAGGAGGAAGGCAGGGGAAGGGAGCGATGGAGAGGACCTGGAGGACGGCGAGACGGAGGACGACGACGACGATGGGGACGACAAAGGGGATGACAAAGGCGACTACTGGCGAGAGCAGCAGGAGAAGCTGGAGAGAGAGAGGAAGGCCATCATGGAGGACCACAGTCTGGTGGCCGAGGAGAAAGTCCGTCTGCTGAAGGAGAAGGAGAGGAAAATGGAAGACTTGAGGAAAGAGAGGGAGGCCGGAGAGATGCTGACAGCCAAAGTTAAAGTAAGCTGATTTCATTGTCCAAGAATGAAACATTTGAACAATTTAGCTCAAACTTTTGAATATATGTTATTATTTCCTTCAGCAAAAACAGACACTCCGCCCATAAGAACACAAACACAAGCTAGTGTAGCTTCTCCGATTAAATACTTTGACTTTTCACCATGCATTGGAGTCATTTCCTCTCATGTGACATGAAGGGTTTTTTTGTCATCCTCAATTTTCCTCCAGGCGATGGAGAGTAAGCTCCTCGTGGGAGGGAAGAACATCGTGGATCACACCAATGAGCAGCAGAAAATGCTGGAGATGAGGAGGCAGGAAATCGCCGAGCAGGTATAACAAACAAACTCTCTAAATTAAGTATTTGATGCTCGTCTGCTTTCAATGATTCAGTGTCAATAATTCTGTGTTGTTCAGTAATTTGCCAAAAAAAACACAGAATCTCTGTTCTTGGTCTTATGTAAACGGAAACCTTATTATAATGAGCATTATTTTGCAACGATTTGACAAAAAACTGTCAGATAAATCACGAATGATACGATTTTTAAAAAAATGTTTTTCAATGCAAGAATTTAAAAAAGCAAAGTTTTGAGAGCAAATTTCTCTCACTGCCGCCAAAAATGAAGTTTCTAAGTAGAAATATATGAAGTGAGAATAAAATGATTTGGATTGCAAACAAATTCTCTCGGAACAGTTTTGTTGTTGTGGTCACAGACTTGAGGAGTTTTCTTATGTCACAAACTCTTTTGCTTGTGATTTGAGTTGGATGTGATGGTGGGACCTCCGCTGATGGATGAGACAGGGGTTCCTATTGGTGGGTTTGACACACACCTCGCTTCCTCCCACCAACAGGAGAGCACTGTGTATTGAGCTACATGGAGGTCATTATATTGCTGTTTTTAAATGCGGCAGCATGACTTTCACTTTGTATTATATTTCACATCGTCAACGCTGTCGGTGTTAATGTGCTGCTGTTAGGAAACATTTGTGCCGGTGGGAAACAAGCGACACCTGCAGCTGAAAGGATCTGCGCCACTCGCGGCAAACTAGTTGTAACCTTGTCTCAACCTCGGAGACGGTACGTGCCGGTGGAAATACGAGCAGCATATTGTAGCCGCTGAAGGGATCGACGTGGCGACGGCATTGACGGAGTGAAATATAACCAAAGTGAAAGTCCTGCTGCCACAAATAAAAGGATTCCAATAGAAAAGAGCAAAGAAAGTATACTGACCTCCATGTAGCTCAATGAGCTCAACACACGGCCCTCTGCTGGCGGTGAGAGGAGGCGAGGTGTGTTACATACAGTCTGTGTGGTCCACAGCTGTGCTGGGGATCCAACAAACCCATGAAGGTTCCTGTACAATGTCAACATGTGTCGTAACCAAAGAAGTCTGATTGGAGTCCAAATGATTTTATTCTCACTTCATATATTTTTACTTACAAACTTTATATTTTTTTCATGCAGTGCCAGATATTTAACACAAAACTACAACGTAAATGCAGTAAAAAAAAAAAAGATCCAAAGAGTTCAGCAGCTGTCTGTGGTGCTTCTTCAGTCCATTGAATCTCAGAGGACCGAGGACCCTTACAGGAACATTTCTGTCTAGTTCTTTCAAAGAATCCTTTTTTTGGTTGTCATGTGTGTTTGTGTATGTGTATGTGTCATGCACTGTGGGATGTTAGAGCGATATCTGTAGATTCTTATTCGCCTTCTTCGTCTCTACATTGACGCTCCTTTTAGCTTCTATAAATCCCGTCAGAGCAAAATTGCTGCAGCTGCTCTTTTTCACCCGGACGCTGCAGGTGTCTGGGACAGAATGCATCATGAAAAACTCCTGCAGCTCGTCCCGCCGGGACTCCTCTTGGGATTTAGTTGATATATGTTTTATTCCAGTCCTGGATATGTCCCAGGTTGAATAATCTTGCAATCAGTACAACTGGTCTGAGATCAGTTGTGTTGTTTGTGCACCAACATGACAGCAATCTGGAGTTATCTTAATAATAGTCTATACTCGGCCTGTCACAATTATTACATAATTGCCTGATTGTGGCTATTATAGCTGACCGCAGTTATTTTGCACAATTATAATCATTCACTTGTCTGTTTAAAAACAGGTTTGACAGGAGCTCTTTTAATGACACCATCTTGTTGCTTGTTCTGTCATGCTTGAATAGCACGTCAGTGGCTCCAACTGTCATCTTGTGGTGTACAATCCTCTATCTGTGACGAGTTCAAAGATATGATCAAAGTTTAAATATACATCCATGAAGAGGCTATAAACACTTATTCTTCCATCTTAGGCCTCTAAATCGGGAAGAATAGGTTCGATTATGCACACTATGCTCTTATTTTCCACATTCAGTGTAAATATTGGAAAATTAAAGTGTCTAAAAATAATGTATATGCATTGACATCTATGCTCTGGAAGACATCAGCACAGCGGAGAACGAGTGTAAATGCAGCTTCAGTTAAAGGTCAGCGTGACCTTGACTGGAGACACATGCGGCAACTTATGATAAGCAGTAATGTCTTCCTACACTGAACTGCAATTTGTCTGAACTTTACCATCTGCTGGATAAAAGATAATTTTGAAGAATCTGAATACATCAGTCCCAGTTTAAAGCTTCTAATATTCAACTGACTGCGTTTCATTGAACATTATTGACGTTCAAATCATTCATTTAGTTGTTAAAAGCCAAACACCACAGCCAGTAAATGTCTCTTCTTCATAAGATGCAATATTAAACTATGATGAGTCTCGTACTATAATAGTGGCATGAAACGAAGAGGGAAAACATCCATTCAATCATTAATTGCAATTCTTTGTATGACAACTAATCGTCAACTAAAGTGTCCTGAAGTTGGCAGCTCTACTCTGCACCTGGCTTGATTAAAAGCATTAAAAAAAAACATGATCAACTTTTTCACATTTGCTTTGACAGTTACCGTCTTTTATTAGTGACTAAAGTAGCTGCAAGAGTGGATTGAACAGCAAGTCACTGCCGAAGCTTTGCTCTGCTCGGCTGCTGCAGCTTCCCGTCGCTTGTGTGTCCTGACTCATCAGATTTCTGATCAGCCGTTATCACGCATCATTTACGATCCAGGGCATCGTTTTTGACCATTTAGTACATTCCTGTCCCACATCATGACGGCCCCGCTCTCAGTCAGCGACCTCTGTGTGACCTCATTAGATGCAGCTGTGTGCTTTCAAGTTGCGAGTACGTACAAACATTTGTGTGCGCCTCCAGAAACGGCGGGAGCGAGAGATGCAGCAGCAGATGGAGTGTCGTGATGAAGAGACCCTGGAGCTGAAGGAGACCTACAGCTCTCTGCAGCAGGAGGTCGACATCAAAACCAAGAAGCTGAAAAAGGTAGCGACCGCCGCTGTCGACGACGTCTGTCCTTCCTGTTTTAGAAAAGTCACAGCGGTTCTCTTCGTCTCCTCTGAATGGATTCACGAATTCCAAAACTAATTTGTAGAATAGTGTCACATTGATGGAACAAAAAAAAGGTGGAACTCAGTTGTGAAGGCAAAGTGCTGAGTCATGTCTTAGTTTGTCTTTAAATAAGGCACGTTCATTAGTCAGGTTGAGTCCTGTTCACCTGTCGAGGTTAATACGTTTAAGGATTATCTTAAATGTGGATAATCCAGGAACAAGTGACTCTATTAGGTCAGAGAAGTGAAGGCAGAGGGTTCCAGTCCCGGCCTCTAAATCATGTATAGTTTGTATAATTCATGTCTTGTAGAGGACATAATTACTTGGTACATGAAATGGATACTTGACCGAAGATAACTTATATATAAGATATATATATATATGCTCTTTTACATTTCAAAATGTCACTGTAACAGGTGGCTAACTGATATAATTAGGTTGCATACTCACCTTTTTCTGCCGCTCAGATGTTAGTGTCAGTGTGCAAAGAACAAGAGTTTATGGTTTGGGACGCAGCGTACGGAAGTACGAGCCACGACACGAGTCCATTCTGAAAGGAACCATGACATCGCTTCACTGAGCGATCAATTCATACATTCTGTGTACATGACAATATGCTGCTGGCATTACGTGCCAATGATCATATATATAAAAAGGTCTGATGTTCAGTACTTGGAGCTGTCAGGTAATAAAATGTCTCATTCATAAGTGGGTCAGGTATTTTAAGTCAGGGAAGGAAACATCATCGGCTTTGTTGTTCTCGTCATGTCGTCAGTTATGCCTCCTGACAGGCGGGTGTCTAAACCAAATTCTCAGGTAGAATATTCCAGAGTCCCTTCTGTCATGACAACCCCGGTTTCCTATTTCTGTCTCTGTCCTCCAGCTGTTTGCCAAGTTGCAGGCAGTGAAGGCAGAAATCCACGACATCCAGGAGGCCCACATCAACGATCGGCAGGAGCTGGAACAGACTCAGAACGAGCTCACCAGGGACCTCAAACTCAAGTACGCAGCCCACGTATCACTGATCAATACCATGTCGATCACCACCCCCGTGGGTGGGGGTGTGTGTGTGTGTGTGTGTGTGTGTGGGGGGGGGGGGGTGAGACATATTCTGGACAGATCTCTGACTCACGCTGGAGCTACGAAGCTTTGTGCCCTCTTCATTTGTGAACTGAGTCACGGATGCATAACACGTACACACTTGATTTCACGTGTTCTGATGATGCTTGAGTATTGCAGAGAGAATGAGAAAATGGTTTTGAGTTGAAATGTTGCTTTCTGAGAGTCTCAGTTTCTCCAAAATGTATTTCTGTGTAACTATTAATTCATGTGAAGAAATGAGGCAAGTGGTTTGTAAACCAGTGGACGTCCTGCTCTGATAACTCAGCAGCGCGGGAGTGTGAGCTGATGGTGTGTTTTCTGTCTGATTTGACCTCGTCTGCCCTGCTGTCCTCTGATTGTGCGTTTTGTCTTTCAGGCATCTGATCATCGAAAACTTCATTCCCTCAGAGGAGAAGAACAAAATAGTCCACCGGGCTTTCTTCGACGACGAGGACGAGTCCTGGAAAATGAAGCCCATCACGCGTCTCGAGGAGTAAGTGAGAGAATATTCAGACCTTTGCTTGGAGAGGCTTCATTTCCCTGAAGAGCTGGCGTAGTCAATGAAATATTGGCATGTTGACAGGGAATATCAGGACATTTTATTTGCATGTTTAAATTTGAGTTGCCGTTTATCAAAATGTAATATTTTCCATGTATGTCGCTATAACGTTAGTGAGCCAGTGTGTATGTTTGGTAGCGTTAGTGCTCACTGGCAGAAAGTGAAAATGTAGTTTTTCAGGTTGTGAGCTAAATACCGTCATTGTTAGATACATTATTTTCCTCTGCAGCCAGAATTCAGACACAGATTTCATTTCTGTCAATATCAGCGCTAACAGAGGGACTTTTAACAGAAATGTGGCTGTTTATTGTTTGCTCAGCATAACGCAGCCTGTTTTTCAGTTCAGTATAGGTCATTGAATTTCAGCTTTTTAGTCTTTGAAAGTCAGGGAATTTGTTTTTTGACTTAGTGTGGGAACGTTGCGTTGCTATCGTGTTTACAGGTGGAGTGATTTTCAGCCCTTGTTGCCCTGCTGTTTGTTCTGCAGCTCCAATTCCTTCAGAAAATATCCTGCCTTGATTTCCTCCTTGTTAGGACACAGTGGGTGCAGCGTTGTAGGTGTGGCTTCGACGGGTATCAACAAAGTTCAGCAGATTGGGTTGAAGTGACCTTATTAAATAGTTTTCATGTTCTGCAATTGAGTTATTTGTGATTTTATATTAAATTAAGCTAAAATTACAAATAATTTACTGCATGTCGTTTTTGTAAAAGCAGTTTTAAAAATGTCATACACAG
This sequence comes from Brachyistius frenatus, assembly GCF_029030835.1. Classification (NCBI taxonomy): domain Eukaryota; kingdom Metazoa; phylum Chordata; class Actinopteri; family Embiotocidae; genus Brachyistius; species Brachyistius frenatus. Next base: position 1,595,164 of record NW_027210674.1, read on the forward strand.
GACGTGGCAGAATTTTATACGCACGTTTCACAAAAACATTTCAAAAGAAGAAAGTCTGACATTACGTCTCACTTTCAGCAACTGGATTTAAAATGACTCAGATGGGTGAAACCATCTGTGGAGAATGAGGAACACGGTTGGTGTGCAACCTAATCAAGTCCGAATCCTCTCCATTCACTGATCTCATTCGGTTTAGCTTTCTTCATTTGTATGTAATTTTCCAGTTAGAAATAACTGCGACTCATTGGCCCACTTTTTTTTTTTTTTTTTTGCACGATCCATCAAATGTGGATCTCAAGATATGCAATAAAGGCGGGATATTTTACAGTTTATGGTCCACACTGACATCAGCGCGGTGAAACAGTAAACTGGGAATCTGATCATTAGAAATAACGATAAAAAAAACAACAATTTAGAGTTTCCCCCAATCATCTGTTTCTGTTCAAATACATTGTCATACATGTAAGATTTGGTCTTTTCCACCAAAAGATGAGGAGATATAAAATGTCCCATAAGAGATTCATCAGAAGGAGAGTTTGTTGCATGTTTCCATGTAGGAAGCAGTTATGTGAAGGAGGAGGACGAAGAGATTCGTCCAGTGTACGAACGTCCCAACGTACAGGTGTCGTTTTAGCCACATGATGATCACAACCACTCAGAGACGTGCACAGATTTTAGATTTGATCAGATCAGTTCTCTCTGTCAGCCAATAGAAGTTAAGTATCAGAGTAAGTAACAGAACAAAAGGTTCTTTTTTTGATGTTTTTTTTGCCTCTCGGGTCAGACGAGCATGAAATGGTGGTTATACGTTGACAGTTTGTGATGCACTGTGTCGCTGTCTGTGTCTGCCTCAGTGACCACCAGATGATGAGTCGGCCTCTCTCTGCGGTCGGCTACAGCCGGCCTCTCAGCCACCACGCTCACGTCGCCATGATGATGAGGCCTGACATGAGATACAAAGTAAGCTGCACTTCTTCCTCTCACATTTTCTACATACATATTCAAACCAAACACTGAATGGTCCTTTGACATAAACATGATTGTGTATTTTTGAATCCTCCTCCTCCTGTTTGACTGACAACTCCGCAAAGGTTGAGCTCACATGTCTTCGCTGGTGACACTTAACACAGAACCCAACATTGCGAGGCAGCCTTAACAGTACAGGTGTCAGGGAATTAATTACAGTGAATGATTCGAATCTAGATAGTCACAGTGATTTTGAAACATAATTCCTGACCATTTGTACGTGATTGTGATGGATGAGACGCAGGGTAAGAAACCCGCTCCCTGACGGTGTTTCCTGCTTCTACCGTGACCTCGTTCCAACAAAATGACATGTATCAAACTGAAACTATCAAATGTGAACTTAATCATCCATTTTCTAAATTTGATCTCACTTTCAAACATCTTAAAATACATTTCTTGAGACTCAAAATTTCTGTTATTTGCATTGCTAGGCAACATCTATGTGAACCGTAGACTGGATATAAAAGTGTTTGTAGCTTCTGGGTCTGAAAAGTGTCTTCAGCTGCAATACCAGCGAGTGCCACTAGAGGTCGGCTCCAAAAAGCCTCCGGCTCCATAGACTCCCATTCAACTTCTCTCATCAAATCCAAAGTGAATAAAATGTGTCCATCAGTTATCTCGGTGTTGTTAGCTAAAGTCACTCCTTCTTATTAGTTTTCTGGAGGTCCATCTGAAAATAATCCCTCATTCATTAGAAAAGAAGATTCAAGAAGACCTGGTTTTGGGGGCGTGTCTGTTTGATTGACAGGCCTGCGGTGCAGTCAGGTTACAGCTATCGGTGGGCGGGACGTAGTATCGTCAGGTTTCCAATCAGATCGGTCAGATCCACCGCTGGCTCCTCCCCCAGCTCGTCCAAATATGGTCACTTCCTGCTCCAAACCGCTCCGAACTAGTAAAGATGGTGACGGACAGAATCTGAACTGGAGGATTCATAAACCAACGGTGACCTCACTGCTGGCAGCCACTTGATCTGAACAGGAAAAGGGTTCAAAGGAAGTCGAAATTTGCACTGATTGCTGTCAGTCTGAAGAACAGGGATGTGTTCGGCTACGTGCTAACGTTATTTAGCTCCTGTTTTAGAGGACTCGCTGATTTGGAATACAAGATTCTCTCTCAATACAAAACATGTTGTCGGTGGTGGTTACACAAATAACGGTAATTTGAAGCTCTGTAGCTGAGGCTTATTCTTAAAATAGACTGTGTTCTCTTTGTCTGACCGATCTGCTCTGTGCAGTTTGACACAGTTTCTGCTCGGCTTCAGTAAAAAAATAGACTCGCCGTGTATTTTTAGCCGCTTCTGGGAGGCTGCTGACACGCACCAGCGCTTCCGGTGAAATCTTGTCCGGGATGGCGGGATGGTGCTCGGTTCCATCCAGAGCTGTAACACATAAAATGTTCCCGAATGGACTCGTTAGTCTCTTGATGAGTGTTCTTCTGTTCTGTTCCTCAGGCTGAAAACATCCTGATGCTGGATATGGACCTGCCAGCCCGGACCACCAAAGAGTACCAGGAGCCGGTCATCGCCCCGAAGGTGGCAGCGGCGTTGGAGGACGCTCTTCGGGACGAGGACGAGATCCAGGTCGACGCCTCGGGGTTCCACGGCAGCCGGGGAGCAACTCCACCTGCCAGCGCCAGCAGCAGCCTCAAGAAACCAAAGTCTGGGTAAGACCACCCGTAGCTCTCCTTCCTCCGTGGGCACCGCGACTTCTGTTCATTTTGAAGTGGCACGCTCCGAACATTCGGTCAGGAGACAAATACATCGTGGAAAACGTTTTACTGTCATTCCCACAATCTGTTCTCTGTCTCTCAGTCGCCCGAGGACAGGCAAGAAGTTGAGCACCCCGACCTCCCCATTCAGCCCCGCCAGTCCAGCATCCCCTCTTTACCCACAATCCCGCGGCCTGGTGCCCAAGTGACGGCTCCTCCCACTACTATCACGACCATCAACCGCTCTTGTGCACCTTCGGGACTCCGCTCGGAGAAGATGGGTTTTTGGTTTTTGTCCGGACTACAGAATCTTTTGATAAAACTTTCAAGACTAATGCTGCTTTCTAGGTTTTAACTGTAACCACACCACTGTTAACTGCCCCCCCTCCCCTCTCTCCTGAGTACACCACCACCACAGCAGCCACGCATGAAGCCTCATGTCACACCACACTGCTGTTACCTTCCCATACATTGAGCTGAATGTCAGTAATGTCTCATATCGACATCACAATGTTCTTAATGTACAGAAAAAAGTGAAGGTGGGCTGAATCCCCCCCCCCCACACACACACACACACACCCCCTCTGATGGACTGCAGTACCCTCAATGCACTTCATATCTTCCCAGGTGTGTGTTGGGTGTCCTGTTGGTGTTGTGGGGCTGACGTACAGACACCTGGACCAGACAGACCCTGCTGCACCTGTCACTCACAGGCTGTGTGTGTGTGTGTGTGTGTGTGTGTGTGTGTGTGTGTGTGTGTGTGTGTGTGTGTGTGTGTGTGTGTGTGTGTGTGTGTGTGTGTGTGTGTGTGTGTGCGTGTGTCTTCTTTGCATCGCTGCCTAAATACTGAACTTTTCTGTGAAACTGCGCTGACTTCTACCGCCGTTCGACCGGAGCTTTAACTTTGTTTTTCTATCTTAAAGGAGCAGTTCAACATTTTGGGAATTACACTTACGTGCTTTGTCACAGAGAGAAGATGAACACAACTGTTATGACTGTGTGCTAAATATGAAGCTGGAGGCGACTGGCTTCATCTTAGGTGGTCGTCGTGGTGATGAGAACAGCACCTGGCAAAGAAAAACAACATGTTTTTCCATTTCATGTACAGATAGAGCAGCTGTTTGTGTTTTTTAAGGCAGGCTTCCTGTCTGTATGTTAAGCTAAGCTAAGCTACTTCCTGGCTTCTTATTCAGCACACCAATTTTAAAGTAACAAATGGGGAACTCGTCCTTTATCACTGTATGATTGTAAATGTACAGGCCTCACTGCAGTACTGGCCTTGCTGTAAGCAGTAGATGCTGTTCTTCCCGGAGGGGGGGGGTAACGAGACGGAGGTGGGGAACGACGAGAGAGCTCGACGCACTCACAAACACCTACCGTGGACACATTCTAGACCGGGTCGCTTGAAAACGTCCCGTCCTGGGATGGTCCTCAGGTTCATCAGGGTTCCAAGGTGCCTTAACAACCTGCAGCCTCCATCTGACGTGAGCTCCTCTCAGCCAGCGTCTTCTCACCACCTCACCTTTTCAGTCCTTCACTCCGGCATCAGGGAATATTCTGGTCCTGACATTCCTGTCAGAATTGGGGGGGTGCACTCATTAGACGAAGAGGCAGAGCGTTCATCTAACGCCCCTCCCCCTCCCCCCAAGGTATTCTGGGTAAGGACCACTGCGAAGGAACGCAGACAAAGCGCCACGCAGTCCCTTTCTAATGTGTAACTTTTGGCTGATTGGTCAAACAGAGCACGAAACGGTGGCCACAACACTTGAACGGATCGGACGTCTCCACGTGGATGATGGGCAGTTATAAGCTCCCCTCGAGCTGCAGACCGAGTCCTCTCACACGGGACGTGTGCTGTAAATGGAGTCTGTGAGCCATCCAGCCCTCCTCACAGCGAGCTCTCTTGCCGTTTGACCCACGCCTGCATACCTTGCGTATTTAGAAATGTAAAAATAAATATAGACTTGTTGATAGGCAATCCTCAGTCACTTTCGCAGATGTATAAAAACTGTCAAAAATGGCTTTCCGTATTGAAAAAAAAATCTAAATTATTATTACAATCTTAAATTTTTTTATATACAGATGTAGATATACTTTTTTATTCTTTTTTTTTTTCTTTGAAATAGATTGCTGTTTTATTTTTTGAGCGCTGTAATTTAATGTTGTCTTTTTTGCATCATACATGTAGTATGTGTCTTCTTTTGTACTCGGCGAGGTACAGGCTTTTTTCACTTTAGGCTCCGAGTCCTCAACAAGGACGATGAAAGCGGGACGTGTAGAGAGACTGATTGATGTCACGGTTGCATTATTTACACATTAGCTGTACATTGAACAAAATAAACACAAACATAATCTTATGACCTGATATTGTAGCTAACATTGCAATGCTGTATACCTGTCGCATGATTTTAGCACGCTTGAGTAACATGTTTGGTTGTGAGAGTATTCATCAGTCATAGGAATTTGATGAGCAAAAATGTGAATGTTTTAATTTTACTGAATTCTTTTCACATCACCACTGGATCCAAACTACAACACTTATGTGACCAACGTTCATGTGCTGGTATCGTTTTATAGCCAAATGAGGATTCTGCTGGTGCACTTCTGTCTGTGACTGGCTGTCTTTTACCTGTGTAGTTTCTTTTCATTAATAAAGACAATTCAATGGGAACACGATGGTATGTCCCGTTTGTTTATTCACTTTGGATTTGACGAGAGAAGTTGAACGGGAGTCTATGGAGCCGGAGGTAAAATGTGTTACATATATTCTCCTTTTATAATCAACGGTCCTGACTCGGATTAGGAAAACCTAATTGTGTGACTCCCCTTACAATGTTAGACCTTTCTGTTTGATCAGGAAACAGCTGTAATGTCGCTGCTGAAAGCCACTAGACTCCATTAATAAAACAGTCATTTTAACGTAGAACACGATAGTTGAGGCTGGTGGCTTTGAACAGAGCGATATTACGGCTGTTTCTGGTGAAACAAAAAAGGTCCATATCTGCTAGGATTCTCTCCATAATGTTGAAGGTCACTGAGAATAACAACCTGAACCTTTCAATGGAAAAAAAAAAGCACTTTTAGCGAAAGCAGTTTTGACTGGTTGTTTAGCAAGTTAATTAGTAAGTGTATAAGGAACAGTTTACAATGTACAGTGTAACAGTTGCCTAAAACAATAAGTATTATGATTAGTACCTATTTAGGTATCTGTTACTGTCTGGAAAAAATATGTTGCAGTCACTGGAAAAAATGTGACAGAAGAAGAATTTTCAAGATATCAAATTAAAATGATACTATAGTATGAAATGTTTGATATTTTGGAACACATAGTATAGTGGGACATTTTGATGATATTTTGGATAACCTACTATAGCATGATATTTTTATTATATTATACATATACACAAATTCAGCTCGGTCCACCTGCTCCAGCGACCCACTCAGCTCCACCAGGCCTCAGCCTCCAAAAAAGGTCCAAGCAGTCCGGCCGGTTCTGGGACAATCCAGTGCTCTGTTACTTGAAAAATACATGAAACTTTCTTTCCTAGAGCAACTAAATCCAGAAACTGATTTCTACTTTTGAATAGTTCCTCTTCCAGTCACTCTCACTCCTCCTCAGTTCTCCTCCATGTTTCTTGTTTGTTGGTTGCTCCACCTCCTGCTCACAGGTGCGCTTGATTCATCACTTCCTTGTCAGGGTGGTAAAAGGCTCTTCCCTACTTTTTGTTTCTTTTCCCCCCGTCTCTGCTGCAGTATAACATTTTGATGATATTTTGGACCACATACTAAAATGTGACATTTTGATGATATTTTGGACCACATACTTGTATGAAAATTTTTATGACATTTTGGACTAAATATTCGATTACATTTTATTGTCCCATTTTACAGAGGCTGTCCAAACCTTAACGTTAACAGGATTTCCAGATTAGAATGTCAGTGACGGCTGACGCTGTCGTCGGTGGAGCTACGCCAACATCAGGCTACACAGAGCAGATGAGCCAGGCACAATTTAAACAGAGCAAATAAACAACACAGTTAAACTACAGAGCATCTTAACCCATGCTAGGATCATAAAATTGATCAAGATATGTTTGTCTTTATTATGCAAGTAAAAAAGAATTCTCGCACTGCAATCAGAAATCTAGTTTGTAAGTAAAAATATATGAACTGAGAATAAAATGATTTGGTTTGCAAACAAATTTGCTTTTATGCGTTGGTGTCATCATGAATTTGATTTCTGCTAAGATGACCTCTGCCTCAGTTAATAAGACCACTTCACTTCACTGCCAGCTGGACTTGCTTTTGTACAATGGACTTTATTATCAGCAGTCAATAATACAGCTCAACTTTAAAAACAAGCAATCACTCTCACCAAGACGTTATGTTAAGTGCAAAAAAAAAAGAGAGAAAAAGAACCACTATGATCATATACATTCAGCAGAGGAGCACAACTGCACAACAGCCAGACATGGTGTCGAACAAAGGAATGGTCTGCATACAGCACTCAAAGGCAGAACCAGCAGCAGCAGCAGCAGAAATGATCCCAAACCCGAAAAGCATGTTGTTCCAGTCAGCAGGACTCGGCAGGGATGCAAGTCTCCTGCTTTTTGTGTCTTACTAATAGAAACTGCACATTTTCCTAATATTGTCATCACATCCATATTGTATCAAAGGAACTGCATTCACTGATGCCGGGTGCTTCTGCATTGCCATGTGCTCTTCAACACAGACATTCTTCAGATACAACTGGGAGAAATCTAAGGCTTTACATGATGAAAGAAAAGCAGTGTTTTAGAAATGATCAACAAATTCTTATCTTTTTTGTCTCAAGTTGAGCGACTTGCTGTTGATCTGCTGTTTCCTCTCCAGAACAGAGTCCATGCAATTTAAGTTTGGCACAGAAGGAAGCAGGAAAAAGAAAGAATAAAGCAAAAAGTCCAAAGAGGTAATGCCCCATCTAACTACAATCCAAAACAGAAACATGTGATCAAAGATACTTCTTCTATTCAACAGTAAAGTATCATCATGTTGGTTTTTTTTATGATTCACAAAACAACGATAGTTTCTTATGTACACACCACTTCAAGTCTCATACGATTAGAAAAAAAAAGAAAAGAAAATCAAACTATTACAAGAAAAAAACAAAACATGAGAGCACAGTGAGAGAAAACCTACACGCTGTCAATCATCATGTTTTTATCATGCTGGTTTATTTATGTCAAATGGAATATTAGTTAAGTACGTGATCTTTTATGGTCATTCTCTTCTGGTTAAGAGAGCTGATGGGATGTAGAGAGAAACGGCGGGACTGCCCTTTGGATACACAGGGAAGGATTTGAGTCACTCATCTCCATGGAGACAAAGCTCGACAGACACAATGACACATATGCATAGAAAAAGGAAAAACCCACCTTCTATTCAAACAACTGGTCTCCTAAAATGCTTTGAAACGACGACCAACCCTTGGCCTTAGAAAAGCAGATCATTTTAAAGGGTAATTCCGGTTTATTTCCACCAACGGGTAGATTTTGTGCGACTCTTCGTTCCCCCTGAATCTCTTCAACGGAGGTGGAGAGTGCCGAGTCAGCATGAGCCGTAGAAACACAACACACACGCTTTACTTTGAAGCTGGATTTGCAGTTAGCGAGATAACTTCAGCTTTAACTCTGACTACAAAGCTGGTTCACTTCTTAATGGGATACATCGCCATGGTAACCTATGCTGCAGACTTCAGCCTGGATTATGTGTTTAACTTCTTATTTGATTGCTTTTCGTTTGTAAAATATGTCACTCTGCGGCCAGTACACTTGTCCGTGTTTCTGATTGCTCAGATGCTACAAACGCAGATCCTACAAACGCCTCCCCTTTAATGTGAACGCTCTTCGAGCTGGATTAGGAAACTCTGGGTGGACATCGAGTTGTTAACCAGCTTTGTGTGACCACTCAGCGCGATCTCATTTGTTGGGTTTAGTTAAGCCAGATAACGTAAAGATATCCTGGGTCTGTTGAACCTGCTTTGTAGTTCAGGACTCGAGGCGGAAAACTGAAACAGACACATATGTGCCAAAATCTGCAGTTCCTCGAATGGCCACTTGAGGCTCAAGTTTGCAACCCGTACACAAGCAGCAACCAGCAGTGACGTCGCCCGTCGGTTTGTGAACGGCCGTTATGAAGCCTCGAGTTCGGATTTTGGCAGGCGGCATCTTTGCTAGTTTGAAGCGGTTTGGAGCAGGAAGTGACCATATTTGGACGAGCTGACGACACTACGTCCCGCCCACCGATAGCTGTAACCTGACTGCACCACAGGCCTGTCGATCAAAACGAACCCCCCCCCCAAAACACGTCTTTTTTGGGGCTTTATTTTCTCATGAATGAGGGATTATTTTCAGATGGACCTCCAGAAAACTAATAAGAAGGAGTGAATTTAGTTAGGAACATCGAAATAACTCAAATTGACTTTTGACTATTGAATTTTAGGAGAGAAGTTGAATGGGAGTCTACGGAGTCTATCAACTCATCTCAACTTCACCACAAACCACCGCTCTGCCGGGTGTCAGGCCGAGTCAGGCACTGCCAAGATGGACGAGTCAGAGCCAGCCAGAACCTACAGAACCACTCTTCAGGAATAAGTGACGCCACGGTCTATGGAAATCCACCAGGCAGAAACAAACCGGAATCATCCTTTATTAAATGATCTAAGGGGGCTCAAAGCAAAGCTCCCATTTTATTTTGCTAATTTGGAAACTAATCGAAATGATCACACCTGCCTCACCATCTTGGTCACGAGCTGTAGCTACAACATCACTGAAGAACATACACTTCTTCTCACATCGTTGAATCCTTGAATGCACACGAGGTCGCTCCACCTCCTCCTTTGTAAAACTCCTCCTTGTCCCCGTTAGGTGGAAACAGGCGACACCTCGTCCGGACAACCAGCTCCCAAACCGCCAGCCTGAACTCTCTAACTGCGGTACGGATACAGTGTTGGATCTCTGTTCTGATGTGTAGCCTGCGACTGTAGATCAAACAACCTCTCCGAGCACCAGTAAGTCGTCTTCGTGGACCATTGAGCTGTTGTTAGGCATTTGTATATTAGTTACACAGAGCTGTAGAGCGAATTCATTTATGTATTACACAACAATTTGTGTTTCTTTGCACCTCAAAGGAGGCACAAAATGTATACGAGTTGTCTAAAATAGTCCCAGAGTAGCGTGACCCTCCCCCCCACCCCCCTCCACTGGACAAATGAACTGACTCTTTACACCGTCAGGGAATAACATCGAGTAAAGAGCAGCAGGAGGCGGAGAAGAAAGAGGGAGCAGGAAGGAGGATGGATGATGGAGGGGCTGAGCGGCAGGGGACAGAGAGGAGGAGACCCGCGGTGGAGCCGGGGTCGGTAGAATATGTTGTCCTGCCTCGTACAGGTGGTGGTGGTGGGGTTGAAAGAGGCGTCGGCCACCGCAGGATTTCAGCTCCGGGCTCTGACTCGGGACCTGGCCGCGGCTCCGGCGGGCCTCATTTCTCCCGGTAGAACAGCAGGTACATCTTCAGAGGCTCGGGCAGCGGCAGGCCGAGGATCCGCTCTCTCAGGACGTTCACGGCCGGCTGCGGTCGGAGCAGCTCGCCGGTCTCCTTCTCCTCCTCCTCCTCCTCCTGCTCCTCCTCTTCGTCCTCCTCCTCCACCGTCTCCTCCTCCTCCACCACCACCACCCCTGCGGCTCCTCTCCCCGACCTCCTGCTCCCTCTCATCTGGCGCCTCACCTCCCTCTCTCCCGCCTCCTCCTCGTCCTCAGCTCTTCCTCCCTGGTTGTTGTTGCTGTCCAGAGGGGCGGAGCCTATCCCGCTGCTGGCCACCACCTGTCGGGTGGCCAGCACGAGGGCGTTGCAGTGGCGCCGGTGGACCCGCCGACGTTTGAAGCGAGGGCCGTACTTGTGGAGCCCCGCCACTGCCAGGCCGCGGCCAACGCTGAAGGACGAGCCTCGTCCGCGCGAGTGGCCGTCTCCTCCGTCCGTGGTCACTCTCAGGGTGTGGCGGATGCAGATCCGGGCCAGCTCTTGTAACGTCCGTACTTCATACTTGGCTGCAAAAATTGAGAACAGTGAGACAACGGGGCGGAAAGAAAAACAGTAAGAAGAAAGACTAGAAAAGGTGGAAATGAGACTCACGTAGTGGGACGGTCTTGGGTTTGCCGTTTGTGCTGTATTTCGGCAGCACCAGAGGGGCGAAGGACACAGAGATGATCTTTTTGGTCTCCCAGCTGTTCACTCCGGTGCGGGTGATCTTGGTCAACTGCAGGGAATAACAACCGAATAAAGTCCTTTTTCTGTCAACGTTTTGTGTGTGTAAAAGAATATTTTTTTAGCTGATTTCATTCAGTAACTTCAAGCTGCTTGAAACTTCAGCAAAGAACGCACATGCAATTTTTGGGGAAGAGAAAGAAGTCGCAGGGAGACAGATCCAGCGAGCAGCGGCGATGTAAGCGGGCACGTTCTCATGTTGGAGAACCCCGTTGCCATGGCGCCCCAGTTCAGGTGGTTTGCAGCGAATGTTTCCCCTCAGACGCCTCAGAAGATCCCAGTGGAACTCGATGTTGACAGTCTGACTCTGGGGGACGAATTCACGGTGTGAAACAAGGTCCAAAAAACCTCCAACTTGGCGTCTCCTGACCTGACGAGCCTTCTTCAGTCTTTGACGGAGATGTTCTGCCTCTCTTGAAGCGTGAATGTCACTGAAAGCATTTCAAGGGTCTCCGTTGCTGTTTTTTCGGATTAGAAAAAAAACGGATATGCGCTCTCTGCTCAAGTTTCAGGTCCATACGGGAAATCTGCACGTACCGGTCCTCACAAAAACGTGTGGAACCCATTGAACCGGAGCGTTAAAGCGCTCTGAGCCTCTCGGACCGAACACAAACCTTTTCCTCGAGAGGCATCACCAGGATGCCCCCCACTTTCAGCAGGTTCTTCATGTAGTCCTCGTGTTCCTTCTGCACGCCGGCCCCGCAGTACACCCGGTCGTACTGACGGCTCTCTGGAGGGATCTCCAGACAGTTACCCGCCACGAAGGACGGCTCGCAGAACTCAAACCTGGAGAGACACGGGAGCGATGAACGACGAGGGAAGCGTGACTAAATAACACACCACATGTCAGCAGCGCGTCTGTTGACGTACTTGTCGAAGCTGTCGCTGGTTTTGATGAAGGAGTCGAGCTTCTGGTAGGCGTACTCGATCACATCGGCGTGCAGCTCGATCCCGTGGTTCACGCCGAACGGTCCTGAAACAGTGAAGCACAGTTTTTAATCAGCACACGTACACAGACACAGAGATGTGTTTGTTACAGCAGATGTACACACTACGTTGTGTGTGTGCTTAAACTCTGCATTAATCACAACATCAACACATCAGGATCACAGTCGGTTAAAAATGACTGCATTTTTATTTTCCTTTAAAAAGTGTGTGCATTCATGTTTTGTCCTGTTCAAATGCGACGCTTTATTCCAACCAAACTTAGGCTACATGTGCACATCGGGCCGTCAAAACTTCCAGGCGCTGATACAGCAAAAATATAAACATTGAACTGATGCTATTTTTCACTTCTTATTCTCCATTTTTTTCTTGAATCTAGTAAATTTGAAACACCACCTTATTAAAAAATAGTGTCATTTGTTTAATGATAATGATAGCGGCACCTCCAACCTGCCCGGGGTTGATTGTTTGTTGTCTCACTATGCTGTTCTTTTCTCTCTCTGCTCTCCTATCACGTGGGAACTATTGATATTCTGTGTGTGTCTCTCCATGATGTTGTCATGTCTTCACAACATCATAGAGATGCCCTGAGGTGAATTATGCTGCTATATAGATGACACTGACTTGACTTGAATAATCCGAACTGCTATTGGCTACCACTAGGTAGTAGGCGCGGCCTTTTTGCACTGATGGAACCATTTGACCTGTTGTATTTTTTTTTTCGTAACATTACAGACGTGACTCTTGGTACATTGGTGTCCTCAAATATGAACCGGACCGACCAGCTGCAACACCTCATGGATGTGTTCATTCTACATTCTGATTGGATGATTCAAAATGCTGCAAATCTGACAGACACAAAGCTCTGGCAGCTCCAGTGTTCGCCTCTCTGCCAGCACTGTTTCATATGCAAAATCAAATATTAGTTGTCACTTCTCCATCTTTACGCAGCGATTCAGTTTCTGAATTGTGGTGAACAATTAGCAACTTGAAGTCTTTCAGGAGTGAAGGGAGAACCAGGATTTAGGATCAATGAACATGTAGCTCCCAATAGAAGAGGGGGAGGAGGGAGAGGGGTGAGCTCGTCAAGCTTGCAGACTCTTGCATCATTATTGATAACAGTCATAACTAACTGGTAAGCAAAATGCAAAACATCTGAAACAAAAAGAATCCAAACACTTTTAATCGACTTTTTTCTCTTTGAACCAACGAGAATTTGAACCAATATGACATCCGTCGGCAGGTTTTCACCGGTGACCTTCACTCTGCTACATGTTTACATTGTCATACCAGAACCAGAGGTTTCAGTACTGGGAGGAAAGAGGGAAAGACGGGAGGCAAAGATACCGTGTGACGTAAAAGGGACAGTTGCACACCAGTGCTCTAAGAATAATGAACGTTAGTGAGTGCAGTACGACCTTCTGATTTGTCCCCGTTACGAACATGGGAGCGGTTGCAGCAGTGATATGTTGGCATTTAAGGTACTTTAAAACCCTGAACAACTGATTGCTGATTTCTTTGAAATAAAAAGCAGTATTTCCTTTTTGAGGTGTAACTCAAATCTGAACATGCAACATACTTTAGATTCAGATGAAATCTATATTTATGTCCACCGTAAACAAACAAAAACAAAATCCATAAATCTGCTGAGACAACACAGAAAAGATGCACCTTTTATTTGGAGAGAATCATCATGTTTGTAGGTTTTCTTCTGTATCGAAGAGACGAGTATGTTGGTACACTGCAAACAGGAACTGCTCATAGCTAGTTCAGCGTACTTTAAATGGTGCCAGATTGCCAAGAAGTGATCAGAAAGTTCGGAGACTGCAGCAGCATGATGTGCACGGAGGAGGGGGAGGCAATCATTTTCATGGGACTTCCCAGTATTCAGAAAGTTAGATTGCTTAATCACCATCAGCACCTGCGTTAGGAACATTTTTGTGAGCCCGGGTATGTGTAAATTTGCACCTACTCAGTGTACAACTACGGACCTGAAACTTGAGCAGAGAAACATCAAATTTGAATGTCAAATTATTGGAGAACAATAAGAAGTCACGGGGAGTGAGGAGGGCGGTGGGGAGCCATGATGATTGTTTCTAGCAAGAAATGATGACGATGTAGGAACGTACCCAGTATGAGGCCGACCATGGTGCTGAGGTAGCCGGTCCCACTGCCGAGGTTGAGGAAGGAGAGTCCAGGGTGGAGATCCAAAGCCTCCATCACCTCCGAGTAGATACACGGAGCAGACAGGTGGATGTTTCCGTGCCGCCATGCCAAGTCCTAATGACCATCAACAGAATATATTTCCCACCATTTCATTTCTTTGGACCCCGATTGGCTGATCCTGAAGACATTCATGTTGCTCACCTTGTACGCGTTGTCCCGGTATTCATCCAGATAATAGTCAGCCCGGTCGATGGCTCGAAAAGCCCGCTCCACCAGGTCGGAGCGGATGTAGTACGCCTCCTTCAGGTTGTCAATCAAGTCGTCGTTGTCCTCACCGGCACTCACAGCTCCACCCATCCTGACTGGAGGCAAAGAGAGGCACAGTTCAGATCCACTGTGCCAAAGAAACAAGTGTACATGAAGCAGTGCTGCACATAAAACAGTGTTAGACTCCCTGAACCTGAATTCAACAACTCTCTCACACACACAGAGCTGAAAGAAAGAAAACACAGAACACAAATAGTCTCTGGATAAAGTCCACCAAATTGGGGATGTGACATTTTTCTTAGTAAATTTTGTGTTTCTTTAAGGAACTGTAATGTCCTTTTTTTTAAAAACTTTTTTTTGACATCATGGCTTAACGATAATTAGCAGACTATTCTATATTGAAAACAAGCGCCAGCGGCAGCCCCCAAATGCTTCTTATCCATTTGTTATCATTTAAAATAGGGTTGAGCAATATATTGTATTAAATCCATAGATTTGAAAGATTACATTTAAATAATGAAAAACAGATATGTGCTTCCTGTTAAGACAAATATGGTCTCATGCGCAGGCCAATGTTCATTAGTTGTTACTTGAGAAAAAAAAAGCACAAAAATGCCACTAGTTCGTCTCTTGTAATATTATTATCAACTTTTTTTAGTTTAACATATAATGGACCGTTACATCTTATAAGTGCTGCTACTTGCCGCACAGCTGATCTGTTGTTATTGTTATTTGTTGTTTACTATGTCTAAAGGGACATAGTAGAAAGGGATAAAAGCCTCGTTATCATGTACAGATTAAGAAACAACCCCACCCCCCCACACACACACACACTTCCCACAAAAAAAAGCACAACGCCCAGACTCGCCTCCAACTTGCAAATATTTTGCATCTCTTGCAGTCATTATAGGTCTCTTTGTGGTCACTTTGCATTTTAATGTGTTCATTTTGTCTCATTTTTAGCTGCATTTTGGTCGTTCTGTGTTTCATTTTGGTTGTAATATGTCTCATTTTTCTGGTTTTGTGGGATATTTAAGAAGATCAGGGGTTTGTGCCTGGTAGGCCCATTTACTAATCCGTCCACGCTCTCCGGTGGTGATTTTCTTTTACTAGTAATGCACATTCAGTAGTTCTCTTTAGTGGGAAAAGAAAGTTTTAATAAAGTAAAGCTATTTTTTTGAATCAAATTTAGTCATGAAAAAACAATTGAGGTCATGATTCATCCATTAAACCGAAATAATTTAAGTTCGTTTTTTTTTGTCCAAATGCCCAGCCTTAACTTTAAATGTGCACAACTTGGATAAACTCCCAGACAACCGCAGCCTGTCTTGGTCATATATGTCTAATTAAACAGCTCAAAATAGTGGTTACGTGTTGGAAATGCGTCCACATGCGACACCAATAAGCCTGAACCCAACCACAGGCCCACACCAGGCCTCAGGCAGCAGAATACAGCCGTAGGTGTGAACACGTCTGTGCCTTCAGGGCTGTTAAAAACAACACCAGAGGGCAGAGCCAGAGGACAGAGATCACAAACACCGGACAGAGATCACAAACACCGGCCACAGTCGTAAGGCTGGAAAAGAACAAAGGCTCGCCAGCATTTAAAATTACTGGACCTCCTGCCTTTGATGACACTTGAGCTGAGTTGAAAAGGAAGTTGAACCACTAAATGAACAAAGAGAGAGGTCCACGATGAAATATTGCCACAGTGATAATACCAGTCTGCCTTTTCAGGCTGCGAGCACCGATGACCGCAGGAGGGCGCTGTAACTCCAATCTGTCTCCCACTAAGTGGTTTAGTAGGCTAGTAGGGTACACTTCCTGCAAAACAGTGCCAATTCAGCTTCGCAGTTCATCTGCTGAGTCAGTGAATTAACTAACACGGCTGTTCTGGTCTCGACTCGGATTCGACGGACGGTCCAAAGTCCGGTCGGACCTGCAACTCCAGCAGGTTTCATTTCAGCGCATTCATGCAGCCTGCACGCGGCTGCTGCTGCTTGCGGGGGCTATTTGCGCCACTTATGTGATCCTATTTCGATGAAACATCAATATTCGAGCTCTTTTCATTCAACAATCACCTGGCACAAACAGCTACAAACACACAATACATCCGTGGCTGACTGTCACGCAACGACAAGGTCAACACGAGCAGAAAAGAACCGCATTTTCGTCTTCGGTGGAAGAGAAGAAAAATCGAGAGAAGAATGACACCAGCTAACCGCTGCTGGTGGAGCCGAGCCGAGCCGAGCCGAGCCGAGCCGCCCGGAGCCTCCGCGGCCAGCCCCGACAACGTTAACGGTGTACCTTGTTGAAATTCCGGCTGATAGTCTCTGTCTTTGCGGGTTTCCTTGTGTTCAGGCTTTTGTTGTTTGGGAGATCCAGTCAGAAACACACACTGCTGGATGTAAACATTCGGCCAGCTGACGCTCTGACGTCAGACGTCAGCACGCAGAAGAACGGCCGGAGGAGGATGGCCTACTTTCTGCACTCCGAAACGGGAAATGTCCAGATGTGGCTGAAAACTGACAGTTAACTCTAATGTGAAAAGGTATATATTAGCCCTACGAACGATCCAACAAAAATGTTGACGTGGCAGGAAATGTCCACCAAAGCTTTGTCCTTCGTCAGGTCTGTGCACCTCCGTGGAGCTCTTTTACCACGTGACAGCAGCTGATAAGCCTCTCTGATTACCCGGAAAAACCAACTCTCGCCAATTGTGCTGTAATCAATCATTTAATTGAATAAGCTTTGTTAGTAACTGAGTTCTCATGGGCTTTTATCCCTTTTGTAGGATAATAGCCTGCTAAGTCAGCGGTTATATGAGCCTAAGAAAACCTAAAGTGTTGAATATCAACACCATGAAATATGTCAGCAGTGTGAAATAAATAATCATGTGAATTAACTGTGTGAAAGTCAATACAAGCCTATAAATAATCCAACAAATGATTGAATAATTCATTTGAGATCTAAATGCCCTTTTCTAAAGTCAGGTTTTATTTTACATTGACATTTCCCGATAGACATTTTTATTTTTGTTTTCAGTTTCGTGATACTTTTTTGTTTATAATGAATCTTTTCATCAAATAGCCTACTTCACATTTACTTTTTATTTCATCATGTCAGTCTTAATATTTGTATTCCAATATCACTTTCACCTGGTGCTTTCAAATCGGGTTGTGCAGACAACTATTGTGTTAAAATTAGCCACATCGGACGGACATTTTCTGAAAGCTCAGATGAGTTCATGTGTTGTGAAGTTGCTGACCTCTACAGGATAGTGAAGGCCGTGGAGGTTAATTTCCTGTTGGATGTTTAGCTATAATTTCAGTTGTAATCTTTCTTCATAACTCAATATGCTCGTGTTTCCCAAAAACTTGAGACGTAAAATGTAACAGAACGATGTCCAAAAAGAATTTCAAATTTTGATTTGTCAGACCAAAGCACAGTCCACCATCTTCAATCAGCAATGGCCCAAAGAAGGTGGAAGTGTTCCTGGATAATGTTCACATCTGGTTTCTTCTTTGCATGGTAAAGTCTTAACCTGCATTTGTGGTTGCAGTGGCGAACTGTGTTCTCAGCCAATGGTTTTCAGAAGTGTTTCTGAGCCCATGCAGTGATTTCCACTACAGATTTGTGTCTGTTTTTAATGCACTACCATCTGAGGGTCCAAAGATCATTACCATCCAATGCGTACAGTGATTTCTCTGGATTATCTGCATCTTTTAATGATATTACGTACCATAAAAATCACCAAATCTTTGCAATGTTACACTGAGGAACATTATTCTTAGATTGTTGCACTATTCTCCCATGCAGTCTTCCACAGAGGGGTGAACCCTCCATCTGGTAATTGAATTGTCCCTGTTATCCTGTAAATATTAGTTTTTTATAACGTTGTTCCGGAGCGGGCCTCCTGAACACAGGCCAGAGTCTCTCCTTGATGTGGTTGTTAACATTTCTTATTGGAAAGTCAATAAAAAAAAAATACACAGAGACACAAAGCAACTAAAATGAAACACAAAAAAAGACCGCAGAGAAACACAGAATGACTGCAAAGAGACAAACAAACAACAAAACAACTACAACCAGATGCAAATCAACGACAAAGGATTTTCTTTTTCAGTCTGGGGGTCTTGCATCTACATAGGATGTGTGTGTGTGTGTGTGTGTGTGTGTGTGTGTGTGTGTGTGTGTGTGTGTGTGTGTGTGTGTGTGTGTGTGTGTGTGTGTGTGTGTGTGTGTGTGTGTGGAGGGGAGGGGGTTAATCATAATTGTTGGTCATAAATTTACTTTTTCAGAAGGATGTAATGAACTTTTTGTTGGATTCCAGTAAGGTTGGATGTCAGTAGTTCTGTGGATTTTGTCCATAACTGCCACGAAAATGTAAATACTAAAAATAATGTATGTAGAAATCTTACAGTTGTCTTGTTTATTCTTGCAGGTTCTTTAATAAACACTGGTTGTTAGTGAGTTTACACAATACGTGGGTTTACTAAATGGTCCACCAGATGTCAGTACTGCTCAGCATAAAAACTACATGTAACTACACATTAATACCAAACTGATGTCCCCCATTTTGTTCACCAGTCAGAAAGGCAAGTGTGTGTTGTGACTGACTGACCATGCATGTGTGTACGGACATACAGTATCATTCACATACAGGTTGTTTATTCAAAAACTGTGGTTTTATTACAATGCAAGATGAATAATTTCTCTCTGACACACACACAGAAACATGTATTTCTATACTTGTGAGGACCCTTGTTGACAAATGCATTCCCTTGACTTGAACCCTTAAGCTCATCCATTATAACTAAATTTCCATAACTTAAACATGACATTAACACTTATTATAACATTTTAAAGTGCTCATTTAAAGTTATGCTCATAGTGAGGACCAGCCCCTTTGGATACCTTTGGACCCTGTCATATTTTAAAACTCAAAACACTAAATGGACACTATGTTCACTAACCAAGTCTTCACACTGAAATTACTCATCTCTGTTGCAGGGGTTTCCTTTTTGTCCTCATACAGGAAGAGAGTCCCCACAATGTGACTGTGTGCTTTATGTCCCCACAACATGAGGAGGACAAGTGGACACACACTGTATGTGGCAGCTACATTCGTAACCCCAACACTTTTATTCATCCTGACCGGACAATTTAAGGTTGAGAAGAGCAGTCACAATGCAGAAATGTCCTTATTACAATGGTTTCAAACTGAAAGACACAAAGATATATATACAAACACGTGTTTGTACTTCTATCCTTGTGGGGACCTCCACTGACATAATGCATTTTTGAACATTTTAACCCTCAACTAAACACCTAACCCTAATTTACCCTAAGCCTGATGTAAACCTGACTTTAATCTGAACCCTAAAAGCAAGTCTGTGGTTTGAAAAGAGAAAAATGTACAAGAGCGCACGTGCACACACACACACACACACACACACACACACACACACACACACACACACACACACACACACACACACACACACACTGATATCACAGAGTCACACTTGTCTATGAGTCTTTATTTGTGTTTTTCATAGAGAACATTTAAAATGGTTCATACCCCCACAATAACTGACATCACTTCTCTGCTTTATAACACTGACACAGGAACAGGGGAACATGTACACAAGTACACAAACGCACAGTCACGAATTCAGCCCATCTACAGTGTTTCACCCCCCGCCCCTCCCCAAAAAAGAAGAAAAAAACAAAACATTAACAAAAACATGAGACCCCGAGGACACACAGCCAAGGCCTGTCCCACTTTACAAAATGGTGCAGTAGCAAAGGAACAACCACATCTACAAAAGTAACAAAAATTACCTTACAATCTATTGTTGTGGAAGTGCTTGTAATTTTGGAAGTTTTGTACTTTTTTAAAAGGATATCAATATCAATGCCTAGAAAATCACCAGTAAAAATAGCTCATCTCTGTAAAAATGTGCTAGCAGGACAACCCTTGGCTGTGGATTTTTTTTTCTTTGTCACAAACTATCCTTTTTTTGTCTTTTTTTGTCTTTTTTTTTAAACCATTTTTCAACTTGTCTTCAATACAACAACAATAACACTGTTTCCTCTTAATACAAATATGTACAGAGACTTCAACTTGTTTCAAAATAATGCCCTGCACACTGATGCATTATCTAGGGATGAACGATGATGATGATGATGATGATGTTCTTCAGATTCCTTCACAGAAACTGTCCATGCAGTTTGGTACCTGAATAGACAACATGAGATCACAGTTTCTTTCGCCTAACAAAAGCTTGTTGTTTTTGTATTATCTCCGTTACAGAGTGGCCTCTGCCTGTATGTAAAAGACACATTTTATTTTACAGAGTAACCCCCTCCCCCAACCACCCCACAACTACCCCTCCAGCTAACCCCCCCCCCCCCGCCCCCCTCCTAAAATAAGACATCTAGATCCAGACCAAATGTTTTCAGCAGTATTTGAACCAGGTGTAAACATATCCTATGTTGAAATGAGCGGAGTGAGAAAGGCACACATGATAAGACCACACAGCTTGAAACTACAGCGGCGGGGGAAGGAGGAGGTGAGGGGAGGGGAGGAGGGGGGGCAGGGGAGGGGTCTTTTGGTTTTGCTCAGCTTGATGAAAAAGTGCCACTCAGCTTGACATTTCTTTCTCGTGAGTTGTATTTCAGTGCTGTGTGTGTGTGTGTGTGTGTGTGTGTGTGTGTGTGTGTGTGTGTGTGTGTGTGTGTGTGTGTGAGTGTGTGTGTGTGAGTGTGAGTGTGTGTGTGTGTGTGCGTGTGCGCGTGTGTGTGTGTGCGTGTGTGTGAGTGTGAGTGTGTGTGTGTGCGTGTGTGCGTGTGTGTGTGTGTGTGAGTGTGAGTGTGTGTGTGTGTGTGTGTGCGTGTGTGTGTGTGCACGCGTCACCTTCTCCCTCCCCATTTAACACACAGCTGGATTTTGGTGCGGACTGTTTTCCCTGAAAGTTTAATTCCGCTAAAATTCATTTTCATCCCAGGCGCTCTGGGGAAACTGAGCTCTGACCAGTTTGTTGTTCCTTTGCGATTCCGGATAATAAAACTCGTCTCCACATCACTCAGTACTTTTATGTAAATAAGAAAACATACAGTGCGTGGGCGCACAACCGACCGTGGGCTGCGTTCGCTTTGTCAGCTGACATTTTTTTTTAAATGCTATTCTTTCATGGCCTCAGTGTTATTAATTTACATACCTCAGTAGACAATTTCATCAAGCAGTTTAAAAGGGGTCATGCCATATCAAATAAGTTAGGAGAATATTCACAGTCTTAAAACTCGGGTAGTACTCTCGTGCATTTCGGGAGGAAGAAAACGCTACTTTGTTAACCAAATGCATCCAAACTATCTTTCCTGAGGAAAAGTTACACAGAACATGAAGAGCAGGAGGGGGAGGAGGGGGTGGTGGTGGTGGTGCAGGGTTGGGGGGGAGGGGGGGGATTAAAAGTCATAAAAAGCTTTGACATTCTTTTGAATGACAGACATGTATTTATGCAACAAACGCCTCCTCCTAAAACAAAGGGGAGATTGTGTAGCCTGGCAAATCAATTTCCCACTCCCACACACTCATCTCATTTCACACGAGGCCTTGATCCAGCCGCTGCTAACGCCTCTAGCCTCAGCTGACTGGCTGACCTATGGCATTGCTCTGTTCTGCTTTAGCAGCGCTCCCCGGTCACCTGAGAACCAAACTCTGCTTCCTGTCAATCTCTTTTGGTTTTCGTTTGGAAAAGAAAGTAACACTTCCTCTTTTCTTTTTCTTTTCTTTTAAATACATTTTTGAACCCCCCCTGAATCAAACAGACATCTCTCCATCCGTTCAGGTGGTTTTCTACGTGAACAGCAACAAACAGTCGGGACAAACGCTATTGCCCGTGATCTATTGGGGTTCTCACAAGTCGAGACTCAAATGCTGGCATTTTCAACAGTTATTCAGAAAGTGCACGAAGGAGTTTCATTCTACATTGGCTAAAAGCACATTTACAACATGCCTTTGACATCAGAGTTACACAAGGGTAATCTTACTGTACACCACAGCAGCTGCGACGCATCACTCAAAGGCAAGTTACACTAAAGTCTCCTACTTGCTTGTTTGGACATTAGAGAGCTCACAGCGAGCAGGCCTTCACCATTAAGAATACAATAACTGCACAATGCCGCTAACACTATGTGCAGAACATTATTCAGAGGCATCAATATCTTTTTTTTTGTTGTTGTTGTTTTTTTTTTTTTTTACTATACATGAACTTACATGACACTTAGGAACAAAGAGCCAACCATCTAGTTTCAAATTGACAGTCATTTCTCAGATTCAGTAGTACAACATACAGTAGGTGTTTTTTTTTACATTTCTGGATCAAGGACAGACAAGTAAAGGAAAGAAAACAAAAGGAACCCTATGAGAACACTTCCAAAGTATTGTACTGTATCATCAACAATGCCTACTTTGCCTCCAGCTTGACTGCATGGTATGTTTAAAGCCACAGTTGAGCAGGTCTTAGTGATATTCAATAAGGTGTAACTGCCTCCTATTGATAACGCCCCCTCACATCTCTTCTACACAGCAAGTGATCCTTTGATAACGTAATACAAGAGAAGAAGAAGAGCAAGTCAACAATTACACTGGAAAAATATATGTATGTTTATATTCATATATATAGCATCTTTAAAATCTATTTATACAGAATGTATATATAGTGTACTTATGGCCATCTTGGCAGAGAAATAAAGGCATCTGAAACAATCACCACTCTCTCGATGCCGTGGTCTTCTCGGGACCAGACATTGTTACATTGCAGAAATGTGAAGAATCAGGAAAGAAAGTGAGTTCTCTTCTTCTTTTTTTTCCTTTTTTTTTTTTTGTCAGTGGCACTTTGTGCATCAAAAAATTAAAATCTAGAGTAAGGCTACAAGGGTGTGTATGTTTATCTGATAGAAGTTCGTCAAAGGAGGCCGTCCTACAGTATCCTCGAGGGTTGGATATGTCGCTGTGTGCGTGTGTGCGTGCGTGCGTGCGTGCGTGTGTGTGTGTGTGTGTGTGTGTGTGTGTGTGTGTGTGTGTGTGTGTGTGTGTGTGTGTGTGTGTGTGTGTGTGTGTGTGTGTGTTTTAGACCCATACATCCAGACTAAAACACTGCTGGAATAGAGCTCCATACATGTACCATTGTACTGATGTCAAGAATAAAGGAGAATCAAAAAGTATTCGTTAAGCAGCCATGGTACATCACAGAGGTTCTGGGTGAGCCAGTGCTGGCCGCTACAAAGCGCTTGGGAGAGGTAACATTTTCCAACAATTGTTTTATCTTTTTCACCTGACAAAAGCAAACAGGCAGAGACCGGATAGCAACAGGACAGTGATTGCTTTTGTTGGGTTATTTTTACAATCAGCTGCTGGTATGCCGCGGTATACGCCTCAGCAATCAAACAGTATTTGTATTGATTTTGTTTCTTTATTTAAATATTAGCAGTGGAGCTTTAAGACTACTCAGACTCAACCGTCACATCACGCACATAAATAACAAAATAAATATACAGCCATATCAGTCAATTTCTTTCATATTAAATAAATAATAAATACATACTTTCTTGTTTTTCTTCTCAGCAGTGGGAGTTTGAATGTAGCAGGAACAGAAAGAACGCAAACAAACGGGAGGAAAACAAGAAGAACCCCCAAAAAAATAATTTTTTGTTGTTGTTGTAAAATTATCAAAAAAATTGTCGTTGTTATAAAACATCTGCACTTAAAAAGGCTTTTAAAAAGTACTCCAAAACAAAATATGCCTTGTCAGTTATCTATATACTGTAGATTCTTAAAATATTGACGTAAGACATCTGAAAATCGCTTTGTGACCACGATCATCAGCAAAGATGCAATTTCTTTTGTGTGTTTTACAAAACAAAGTTAATAAATAGATTGCTTCAAATAAATAAACCTCAATAACATAAATGGCAATAAGTTACAATTTAAAAGTTCACAAGTTTAAATAATTCATATATAACAATAATTATTGTACCACAAAACTATTCATTGAAATGAAGTGCAAGTCCTATGTTGATAAATACTATTGATATGACTAACTGAATGTGAAATGTGTGCACACTATTACTATTATCATTTCAGTTAAAAAAAAAAAAAAGAAAAAAAAAGAAGAGGGGAAGGGGGGGTTAAACTGCTGCTTTTTAAAACATGATATCAGCTGTTCCTGGATCTGTCTCATGACCTTGCGTGAAGATTTCTTTTCCCTCCGGTGATGTCCTTGCTGCAGTAACACCACAAAGCAAACACACATTCAGTTTGGTGCATGCTTCATATTGCTGGAGTGTGTGTGTGGTCGCGGATCAGAGGGCTTTTTTTCAGAGCTAGTGAACGCACACGCTCGCCACAGTGAATGCTACGGGACAGCGGCGGGAGTCCGGCTCGTCCTCCACTTCCTGTCTCCGGGTTTCCTGCAAGTGTTCCCGCCCTTCCTCCGAGTTTCAGCCGCAGTGAAGCGCGAAAAAAAACGATCGGCCGCGCAACGATGAAACCCTCTCCAAAAACAGTTAAGGACACAGAAGAGACAACAGGTAAACATACAGCATATTAAAACCCCCAGATACAGTTTGTAGTAACATTAATCTTCTTTTCCATCCATCCTGACTGAAGGATCTGTTTCCTCCTCCGAATCCCAGCAGCAGCATGGTGTGGATTTTGGTCCGCGTCACTTTTCTTCAACAGAGTGCTCCCTGGGTTGATTCTTTTTAAGTTGCCGTTTATTTAAATAACCTGAATTCCCTTTTTTTGTTTGTTTTTGAATCATATTTCAATATATTGTAGAGTATTTCAACATCTCTCCTTCGTCTCTCCATCTCCATCACGCTCTCTGCACTTCAGGACAGTTTGCTTTCGCTCCGTTTTGTGTGCCGAGCCTCAGACTTTGATGCCCTTCACAGCTTTGTTGATGCTCTCCAGCAGAGCCTTGTTCTCGGGGCTCTGGAAGCAGTCCTTGTTGGTGTACATATCAGTCAGGGTGCTCACGTAGCTGTCGAAGTTCTGCTCAGTGATTGGCTCCTGCTGTGGTGCAAACGACAACCAATCTCAGCTGAGAGGAGCAGGACAAACGAGGGGCCGTGTGCTTTCAACGCACCAGATTCACCTCCAAAACAAATGTGTCTAATCAATCAAAGAAGTGTGTGTTTGTGTGTGTGCGTGTGTTTTGCGTGCGTGCGGACAGCCACTCACCATGTGTGGCAGGCGGATGTTAGCCAGGCTGCGGATGAGGGCGCGGCTCAGACCAGACAGCTCCATGAACAGAGCCTCGTTCTGCTCCTCGATCATCTTGTTCTCGTGCTCGATGCTCTTCAGGTTCTTCTCCATGGAGGAGATCTGCAACACACGAAAGACGAGGTTCAACCAGGGCACAAAGTTAAGTTCATATTTGAAGATATTATTAAATAAAAACTGTATTTTCTGTCATACTACAGATTCTAAGTGTGTATCCAAGTGTGTCATGGCTGACAGTGGTGAACATCTTCCTTCAGTACCATGATCACGCACACGATGTCGATTTTTGTTGACCCGATGCCGTACACACAGTCCTGCTGCTGGAAGTACTCACTAACGCCTTAAAATGCGGTTTAATCCGCTGCTGAAAATAGTCCCCAACAAACGCACTATTTCTTCCTGAAACCTACAGATGGCCATTCGTTCTCAACACAGTTCTTCTGTGCAGATTACAAAAAGGTACAAAATGAATGCACATGGATCTTCTAGGTGAGTGGACACATCCAGACTGTGTTGTTGTCAATTGTTGTTAACCTCTTTCTGCAGCGCCTCTTGGTGTTTCATGATTTATTTACATGTAAAACTAAATTATTCATTAACCAAAACAGTTATCAATTTATCAGCTACAAATATGTGAAATTAGAAGTTTACAGGTGCTATAACTGTCTTGAAAGGAATAAAAGCATATTTAAACCTCCTTTGTATTCTGATTACAGCTGATTGGACCAAGTGTTTATTAAAATGTCAGACATTTTACTTGTCAACTTGCAGTTTGGTTCACTTGTTAACAAGAAACCAGAAACCAGGATATGTGCATTATAAAGACTCTTATGATTCATATTTTAGTGTGTTCACCAACAAACACACAAAAAAGTGCAAATTAAATTCTTTCAAAGATAACTCTCCAATATTTTCATTCAGAAAAAGGTTTTAATGCTCATCAGATTTGATGTACCAGAGATGCACACATATGAATGCACTTCCTGTATTTTGTGCTCTCAGGTCAGTGGCTCACGGCTTCATGTAGGACTCCTCATGCTCATCACTTGTCATCTCCTGCTTGGTCTTCCTCAATGGTTGTATCATTTATTTGTGTTTCTAGATTTACACTTTGTGCTGACGATGGCCCTTTGACCAAAACATGACATGTTTATTTTGTCACTTTTTACACATAAAATAAATTAACTTCTTTTTGCATCTTCTTTTTTTTCAGTGCATGGGAAGCTTTTCTATGAATTTTTGATGAAACTACAGCGTACACCTGCTTTATGAAATTATTCAGCTTTGTTTAAATAAATAAAAACATATTGAATCAACATGTTTCTGTTCTTTCTTTTGCAGATGTCCCGTCACGGAGCTGCATGTCTCTGCTCTGTGATTGTCAACAACCAACAGTCCATGTCTTGTATCTCTATGCTGTCCTTTTCTGTCTCTGCTCTCCTCTCACCCCAACCGGTCGAGGTAGAAGCTCCGCCCACCTCTGAGTCTGGTTCTGTTGGAGGTTTCTTCCTGTTAAAGGGAGTTTTTCTTCCCTCTGTTGGAGGTTTTTCTCCCTTAAAGAGGAGTTCATTCCCTCCTGTCTTATGTGGGAATTGTTGAATTGTTGGGTTTCTCTGTATAATATTGTAACATCTTGCTGTAAGGACTTTAATGTGTTAAGTGCCATGAAATAACCTGTTTTGATTTGGCACTATATAAATAAAATAACAGTGAATTGAATTGAATTCTTGGTTTGGGGCTGAGTATGAACATAGTTTTGTACTTTTTTTAATAGAATTTCTTGACAATAGTCAAATATAGAATAACACCTGCCTTAGCCTTTGAAATGAACCAGTGTGACTTGGTAAATATTACAATATATAAGTGTAACAGTAGCATGAGTAGAAAAGTTTATAAACTGAGTGAACTGACTGAATGATGCCGCTTCATTTTTATCTAAAGTTCAGCCTCCAGCTTCTGCTCTTCAGACTACAGTAAATACAGCCAGTAGCAACAAAGCAACAAACCCCCCGAGTGTACTGAAGTACAATATAATGTAATAAACCAATATATCAAACGCTGCTTAACAGACTCAGGTGACAGAACGGAGGACCTTCGGTCTCACATGTGATTTTAGATTTAATAAAACACACCAGCGTTTCCATCCCGTAAGGCCCACAAAAAACAACAACAGCGGCACACACCTGAGTCTGCAGGTTGACCATGTCGGCCTCCATCTCGTTGTTGGATTCATTGAGGTCGTTAATTTCTTTGTTGAGCTGCTTGATGTCCTCATCGTTGTCCAAAACTAAATCAGAAACCAGAAACACAGAAGAGAAGCTTAGTATCTGTACTGCAGCTGTTTTGCTGTCATCTGCATTTTCCATTTTATCTTTAGCTTTGCTGTTTTATTTGTAAGTATTTATTTGGAGTTATACTATCAATCCCAACCGTTCCGGTACCTGAACTGGGCTCCCGGTTTACCGAACCGTGGTACAACAAAAGGATTTCTTACTGTATATTCTAATGTCTTTGTTGTGTAAAGAGCCTCTTCATTGAAGTACTCCATAAATAAAAGTATGTTTCTTCCAGCCTGCAGACGTACTTACCGTCACTGGCCCTGAACTTGGTGCTCAGGTAGTCCTCTGAAGGGAACTTGGCCTTCTTCTTGGCGAACAAGGCTCTGGGGCATCCTGAGAGACTGGAGACACACAGAGGAGGTCACTGTGCTGCTCGAATGTCTGAGAGATCCAAATACATACAGGACGCGGTGCAGAAGAGCGTGTGTTAATGCACCAGCTCATGAAGGCCTCTT
The DNA here is from genome assembly GCF_029030835.1 of Brachyistius frenatus. Classification (NCBI taxonomy): domain Eukaryota; kingdom Metazoa; phylum Chordata; class Actinopteri; family Embiotocidae; genus Brachyistius; species Brachyistius frenatus. Next base: position 1,623,663 of record NW_027210674.1, read on the forward strand.
GAAATATGGTTATTTATTTGAATTAGATTTCTTTTTTAATCCAATGTCAACCCAACTAAGGAAACCATAAGTCAAAAGAAGAATGTTCTCTCCTTGTTACTTGAATATTTGGGGGGGGGAAAACTGCGGAAAAAGGAAGCCTGACCCTGTCCAAATATTACAAATACTCTCACCAACATCTCTACAGACTAATGAACATGTTGTTTTTCTGTTTTTATAGAGTTTTACATGTTTTGACTATTTACTGGTCAGATACAAGGACAAATTAAACAACAACTGGTTCTTTTAACATTTCTTTTGAACTGAAAAACAAAAACAAGGACACAAAATGTTCATAAATGAGCTTTAGAGGTGAAAACTGTTCAACTTTAGACTGATGAGCCAGGCTCATGTTTTCTGTTCCTCCAGTCTCTATGATGAGATAAGATAGCAAATCTCCTGTTGCGAGCACCGACCATCGCCTTCTTATTGCACAATAGTTTCACCGAAGTATCGGCAAGAAAAAAAATGTAATTATCAAAATGTTGAACTACTTGTTAATTAATTAATTTAGAGGCAAGAAAAAGTCATTGTTATGAAGGACAAGTGTTAAGTTCTGAGTATTAAGTCCTGACCTTTCACGTCCTTCACGTCATTATGCACCACTCACAAAATTATTCTGATTCAAAATTAAACAGAGTTACAATCACAGTAAATGAGTAAGCTCCAATACAGAAATACTGATTGCTTTTAATATTTGTAGTTATGTCTTTCAAGTACCAATTAAAGTCAAAATAATCAGCTGTTAGTTGTGAGATAAGGTTTGGATTTGACAACAGTTTATAAAATCTTGATCCAATTTTGATCTCTTTTTAAATAACATTAGAAACACATTTGAAAAATAACTCTACAGAGATCTAAATATTCAATTTAGATCAGTGCTTATTGTTGAGTGGCTGCACAATTACTGATTGATAATTTATGCTAAAGTCTTCTACGGTTTAATCAAATTTATGGCTCAAATGTCAAAAGAGTCTAAGTCATGTGACCCAAATCCACACCTCTACTTCCTGTTTCTGATGTTGTTTCCTTGTCAGACCAAACATGGAAACATAACCGACCCACAGCCGACCCAAGGACTGATTTCAAACTAAACGGTCGGTGTGCAGCTCACCTGCGGTGTGTGAGGAAGCTGCCGTTGGCGTGTCCGGAGCCGTCACAACCGGGGGTGGGGCAGATGGGCCCCTCTGTCTTGAAGGCCTTCCAGTTGAAGGGCGTGCCGTTCAGGAGACCCTCCTTCTGCCTGCGGGCCGCCAGCGGACACCCGTAGGCGCTGCGGTGCGTGGCGTACTTGCCGCTGATGTGACCGAGGCTGTCGCAGCCCGGCACCGGGCATCTGCAGGGAGCGCAGGGAAGGAGATGAAGGAGATGAAGGAGATGAAGGAGAGGAGAGCAGCAGGACAGACAGAGGAAGAGGCGGTGAAGCAAGGCAGCGGGGGAGAGAAGTAAAGAGAGCGAGGAGGGACACGGGTTAGAGGAGAAGAACCCCAAAACATCAACTGTAGAGAAAGTTGAGATTATCTGAATAATAATTTAAAGGTATAAACTTTCTCTACTGGCCTAAATTCATTTACATCAAGTTCTTACATCTATGTATGACATATTATAATTATTATCATTACCATGAATAATATTGTTAATTAAGGTTTAGCACATACTGTTATCAACATGTTGCCATATTAACAGTTTTGTGTGCAAATGCAATATGAAGCCCATGTATTTCTGATGTACTGACAATGTACTCTACAATAGTCTACCATTCAGAATCAGTATCTGCAGTAAGTGTATTTTCTCATCAGTAAGGGCCTTACTGTTTGATCAAATTACGGGGGCAGGTCACTACCTCTGCATGTGATTCACAGGGACCTTCTTCCCTCTCCCTCGCTCTCTCTCTCTCTCTCTCTCTGTCTCTCTCTCTGTCTCTCTGTCTTTCTTTTATTGCATTTTACTTTTACCGTCAGTCACGCTAATAGCAGACATTATGGCTTTCTGAGCGGTACGAACTTTAAAAGCTCGGAGTCCTCCTGGTTGTCCTTGGTAGGAGTTTTAATTCCACTTTTCTTGGCACGCGGGCACCCAGAGATACTGAAAACAGAAAGTACGGAGTTGATAACATAGGGTTGAAAAAAAGCTCTGGTGAAGTGATTGCTTGATAAAGGGAGAGAACATTAGAAGGAAGAATAATTTTACAGAGGTTGTTCAACCAAATGACAAAAAGACGCCTAATATGGCCAAAAATAGGATCATGGAAAGGTGTGAAAAATGTGTGAGTATGTGGATCCTGTCTAAGTCTACTGTGAGCTGTCACTAGGCCTCTCTGACTGACCGTGTGCATGTGTGTTCATGTGTGTGTGTGTGTGTGTGTGTGTGTGTGCGTCTGTGCATGCGGTTGTGTTTTGTTACCTTCTGTGAGAGGCGTAGTTTCCTGTGATGTGACCCGAGCCGTCACATCCCGGAGTCGGGCATCTGGGAAAAAGAGAAACACAATCTTTAATGTTTAGCAGACGAAAACGACAAAAAACATGTAAACAGTAGTTATGAAAATGGAATTATGCAATGAAGGAAATGGGGAGCTGGTTAATTCTGCTAATTTTTTAAGCTACTTTTATGCATATTTGTTTCAAATCCAATCTTTTCAGGCTCTTTGCCATTTAAATACTGTCCGTATCCGTCTATAGTGAGCTGTGAAAAAGCCTAGCTTCTAGTAAAGAGCTATGCACACTCCAGAAAAACGGTTTCATTTCACATTTACATGAACTGATTGAAGTGAAAGCAAGCGTAGACCAAGCCAGATGCAGAAAAAAACCACCATGACAGATGCAGCAGCAGCAGAGGCAGCAGCCAGCAACAAAAGATAAGTTAATGTCAGCAGAATGAAGCACTGTGGCGCCGGACGGTGTCGGGAACAGCGCGCTGAAGTGGCAGCGAAAAGGCAATGAAGGTGTAGAGCAGACATACTTGAGTTCAGGGGTGTGGGCCGCCATGAGGGACCGAAGGCTCTTATCAGCGAGAGGACACCCAGACAGACTGAGAGAGAAAGAGAGAAAGGAGAAAGAGCAAAGGACGGGCAGAGGAAGAGAAGGACGGAAAAAAAAAAAAAAAAAAGGGGGGACGAGGGAAGCGAGGGGTGTGAGGGGATTGAAAGGAGAGAGGAGAAAGACGTGAGTGAAGGGAAATCAAGAATGCAAGGCATACCAAGGTCATTTAGGAAGAAGAGGACAGACAGCAAGAAGTAAATTACTGATGCATATCAAAGTCAATGACTGTCTTTGCTTCCCGGGCTCACACTACATTATTGCCTCTGGCATGTCAGGATCAAATAAAATATTTGAATTAGTCTTGGTGCGCCTGCTTTAGACTCCGGCTCGGAGTGGGCAGCCGAGGAAGAGTCTCAGCGGAGCTAACATTTCATTGAAGGGCTTATAAATAGAGCACGGGCATGTCGTATCACCCAAATAGTTCTGCAGCTGTGCATACCTGCGGTGGGACGCATAGTTTCCAGTGATGTGACCGCTGCCGTCACAGCCAGGTGTAGGACACCTGCACAGGAGCAGGAGATACACGGAGGGGAAGAGAGAGTTAGAAAACCTGCTAAACATCCTACATGAACAAGATGGAAGCAGACGCTTTATTCTAACCATCTAAGCATATGGCCTAAAGCTCGTAGTGTAAACACACTTAAGCCCTGTTAAGATCCACTTTTGCTGGTTTACCATCAGATAATATCAGCACAAAGTAAGCTGCATGTTTCAAACGGGTTGTAATTTTTCTTGACTAGCGAGCCATTTGGCCACGCCCCTTCACGACACCCGTCAGTCGTGGTAAAAGATTTTTTTTTACCACAATTGACGGGTGTGTTTTTACATACTGTATGTTCAAGCCGCAAAAAAAGCCGATTCTTTTCAGAGAAGATAAATAAATAATAATAATAATTCCTTGCACTACAATAGAGCCTTCGCACCACTCGGTGCTCGGGCCCTCATTAATCATTGGTGTGTTTTGGGTGTAACATGATATAAACCAACCACGGTGTCATCGCCCATTCTCCCTTTAAGAGACAGGAGTGTTTGCAGTTATAACGGTGAGTTTGCCAGGAAGTAGGAGGTAAGACTTCCCTGCAGAGGAAGCAGATCTGCTTGTGTGCAGATTGAGCCGACCGATATTCACAATATCAATCTTTCAAATTGCAAGTAGCCTAATTTTAGCCTCATGAGTGCAAGTACATGTACAAGTTAAAAAAAAAAAAACCATGGAAAAGATAAACTGTGTTGGTCTGAAACAAACAAAGACACTTTGTCTTGTCACTTACGAGAGCAGCTCCTTCTTGCTATCCTTGGGCTGAAACTTGACTTTGAAGCTCGGGGTCGTGACCTCTCCGGGGTACTTCCTCTCCTCCAGACAGTCCTGCATCATGTCGCAGTCCTCCGGGTCGGAGGAGACGTACGACTGGCCGGTGTGCTCCATCTGAAAATGAATGGACGCTCTGGTTAATTCCACCGCGGTCCTTTTGTTATTTCGATAGTTCCAGCCTGTTGCTGCGTGGATTGATTGCTTTTGAGGCCTTTCTTTTGAATGATGGCTTTCTCGCAGTAGTTTGCATATTTGTAAACAAGCAAAGAAACTTTGCAAAACAGCATGTGCACCCAGTCCCCGTTTATTCTTTTGTAGACAAGTGATGTTTCCAAATGCAGAATGTCCTCATAAAAAATTAACATTCAAGGCCCTTTATATTTCTTTTGAAAAAGTTCAAAGGAGTGAAATTAGCATATGCCAAATCCAGGATGGTGCAATGCACCTGACACACCACCTCTGTTACACAGTGCAATGTTTTAACTGTACAGTAACTCTCACATTTCACTGAAATAAATAATAGAAAGAGGAAAAGGGGACAGGAAATAAGGAAAGGGGATTAGACAAAGACAAAGTGATGTAAATAATTAAGCATGTTCATTCAAAAGGCTTCGGGTGGGATTTTGTCTGTTGTTATTTATGTTGCAATATCTCCTCTGTGAAAACGTCCCAGGAAGAACTGCGTGTTTGCAGCTGGTACTTTTGCTCCGTCTGATTGCACTGACCTCGTCCATTTCCTCCTCCCTTTGGCGGTTGGGTTTAGTGTAGTCTAGAGGTCCCTCCCAATCCTCCTGCTTGTAGGCGAGTAAGTTCGGTGACGTCATCCCGCTGCTTCCACTGTGATGGAGTGAGGAAGAGGAGGAGGAAGAAGGGTCTGGGGACCGAACCCCGGGGCTGGTGCCGGACAGGCTGCCTTCTCGCTTAATGGGCTTCTTCATACTCAGGTCCAGGGTGCCGTTCTCGTCCACCTCAATGCCCATTTCCTGGAGAGAAAGCATCGGGAGTTCAGAGCTCAGGAGGCGTCATCGGCTGGATGAACCAACTCACTTCTTAAAACTCAAGAATTTAAAAATAAATAAACACATGAATACATAAAATCATTATGAAATACATTCATTATTTATTATACCCATTTTTATTAAGTGTCTATATTAGGAGTTCTTAGGAGGAAATTTGCATTTTCAGAATCTGCTTGTTTACCTGCCCTTCACTTTACACTGTTAAGCTCAACAACAGCTCCTGTGGGCCAGTGAACGCAACACCTGAGCCATGTGTCTTTCTCTGAAGCACTGAGCTTCAACACGGAACTGAGCGCCATCTTGTGAGAAACTTTCAACATTATTCAGCCATGTGATTATTTTATTGAGTAAAAGGCAGTGGGTTCAATCAGTCCCATTATTAATAAAAACGATTCGCCATAACCTCAGACCTTGGAGGAAATCGTCGGTTTTCCCACTAGCAGTGGTCAGATATGGTTGTTATTTGGTGATGTCAAGTTAAAATGGATGGAGACTTGATTTTACAGGTTCTACCTCCACTGTGTGAGTCCCTGCTCTAACGTGCCATCTTTAAACATGGCACGTTACCCAAAATTCAACGCATTGTGACGTCAACTTTGCATTTCAATGCTGAAGACAACTCCAAGCTCAACCTGGCTGGCTACGTAGGTAGTGTGTGTGTGTGTGTGTAGCCTCGTTAAGCTAAATAAAAGCGGAGGTAATTACCGTGTCATTATATTTACTTTTTTCAATCGAGTTGTTTTTGGATCTACATTTAAGAGATTTAGTTATTTCATGCTAAAGACTTAAAGGTGCCATGCATAGTTGGTAACTAATGGAGGAAAAGAGCTATAAATTGCTAATGCAGACTCTCTAATACACTTCAGTGTGTATGAAAGGCAGTCTCGTTGATGATTGTGAGTATATTTATAATCCTGTTGAGCAGATTCAGATATTAACATACCTACATTTTTCCAGGATAATAACCTACTAACACAAACTGAACTTTGATGTGGTGAAATGATTGATTCCTTCCATCCCTCTCCACCTCTTTGTAAAATTGCCCTCCAGCTTGTTCCAAACAAACATTTATAGCGTCGCACAGCAGCTGTGATGCACTTTTTCTGCACACTCGAGTTCTGAACACTACCTTCATCGCTTAAGAATGTTAGTCATGATATCTAATGTGCTCTGGTGCCAACAGCGCCAACACCATGCCTCATCTCTCCATGCTTTATTATAGTGCTGGCAGGTGAAAAAAAAAAAAAAAAAAAGGAGAGGGGGGGGGCATGTTTTGTGCATTCATGTAAAATGGCGCTCATATGCGCTGGTCAAGGGCCAGAAAAATCAAAGGGTACGCAGAGGAGGAAGGGAAAACGGGAACAGTTCCCAGAAATGTCCCAGGTTGATGAGCTCAGTGTTCCAGTGTTTCAATATTGGATTTCAACTGGCTCCAACTCTGATTCCAGATCAGTCCCCAGCTGATCTGCGCAGCGAAGGCCTGCTCTTGGATTGGTGCCTCGCTGAACAACACCTTGCTCTGCTTTGCTGCCAGAGACATTCATTTCCACTTTTTATCTTCCTAAAACCATGTCAGGAAATCGAAAAATGATGAAGCAGTCACTTTCTCTCCTCTGTGAGGCAAAAAGGCTTTTAAAAATCACAATATGGGGGAAAGTGGTGCTCCAATTACACCTCCTGTGCACAGAGAGGGGAAAGATGGAGAAATAGAGAGGTATGGATGGAGACAGATAGAGGAGCAGTGAGACTTACATCGGGAGGAAGAGACCACGATAAAAGATAGTGAAAGGAGATGTGAAAAGAAAATGAAAGAAAGAGTGGCGGGGGTGGAGAAAGAGAGTGGGAGATCCGTCCGGCAGATAATGAAAAAAGGCTACCTGGTGGAAAAGTAATCCAGGGAACTGGCAGTCAGCCAAATTCAATAACAACATGAAAAGTGTGTGGGATGGAGGGATGAAACGATGAAAGGATGGGAGAGGTGATGCAACTGAATCTCAACACCATCCTGTTGCTGTAAGCCAATGCATCCTGATGATGTATTCATGCAGAGTTGATGGGGAAAGAAAAAAGAAAAGAGCGAGAGGAGAGGAGGGCAGAGGAGAGGAGAGGAGAGGAGAGGAGAGGAGAGGAGAGGAGAGGAGAGGAGAGGAGAGGAGAGGAGAGGAGAGGAGAGGAGAGGAGAGGAGAGGAGAGGAGAGGAGAGGAGGAGGCATACCCACTGCTCTCCCCTCTCATCTCACCAGCTGTGGCCTGCGATGTTTCATCTGCACTACAATCAGCTAATAATCTCTTTCTCAGACTGCTACGAAGAGAGGAACAAGGCAACACTTTACAATAAAACCATCCACATCTGACCCATTTTAAATCAATTTCATTTTTGATCAGCTGAGACTGATGCTGAATTGATTTATTGTGCCGTATTCCTTGAAGAATGCAGATGAAACTGCTGTCGGTTTACCTTGTTTTGGGGTTTGGTGCTGAGGTTTTCGGGTTTCTCCCAGCAGCGAGTGGACAGGTTGAGGATGGCGGTGGCAGCCATGTGAGCAGCTTCAGCGTCGTGCGAGTAGTCGTAGGCCAAGGAGGAGCTCTTCCCGTAACCGTGGAGACTGAGGCTGGGCGACGATGACTTGGGGAATGAGGGCTTGGCTATAGGAGAAGAAAAAAAAAAAAATCCCAATTTAAGTCTGTTCAAGTAATTAATAATAACTGATACTACACAGGTAAACAGAGGAAAAAAGGCTTAAAATGTAAAAGACCTGAAGGTAGGAAAATGATAGCTGGACTTTAAAAGGAATAGTTCAAATTTTAACTATATCACCAAGCAACAGCTCTAAAGCTCCCTAACTAACGTTACATCACACATTCTTGAGAAGTCACTACTTTCAGCTAAGACAACAAAGCTCTCCGTAAAACCACAACTCGTCGTTATTACACTGGTTTTAAAATGAAAAATCAAAAAAAAAAAAAAAAATACGACACAAATATCCATGATCCTCTCTTACTTTTGAAGGCTTTGGGTGAGGTTTCGCTGGTGGGCATCTTTGGAACAAGCAAGCGGTTCCCGAACACTTGGGCGTCGAAGCTCGCGTAGTCGAAAGACACCTTGGAATACTTCTCCAGCTCCTTGGCCAGGTTGGCACGGGGCGTGGAGGGCCCCATGTTGGGCCTGTAGCTGCCATACGGGGGCACCTCCAGCTGCTTCACAAAGCACATGGGCCTGTGGAGAAGGGGTGGGGGGGAGGGGGTGTAGGAGAGGGAGAGGACGTCAAGGTGGCGGATTAAAGATCAAATTAAGCAGAAAAGTGGAACAGAGCAGATGAGGGAAGATGAGAAATAAAAAGGGGATTGATGCAATAAAGAGACAGAAAACAAACAGAGAGGGAAAAAAAAAAGAGTAAAGGAATGAGAGAAAGAGGTGGAGTGAAATAGAGAGAGCAAAGATAGGGGCAACGGTGTACTTAGCAGGAGTGCAGCAGGATTAAAAGCTCTCTTATCAGCAGAGGGCACATTTGCATGTTGTACAGCATGGAATTTATGAGCTTTAAGCCCTCTCGTTTTCCTGGAGAGCCTGGGCCTTTGTCAGACCTGTTGGTGTAAATCCACTGATAGACCAGGGAGAGGCAAAGGGGTGGGGGTGGCGGGGTGGGGGGTGAAGAGTAGGAGGAGGAGGAGAAGAGAAAGAAGGGGGAGTGGTGGAGGAGAAAAGGAGGGTGGAGCGAGGTAGGGTGGGTGTGGGGGATCAGACGGAGGAGGAGTGGAGTGACCTTCCTCATCTTTTCTTTTTGCAACCCCCCTCCCCTCCATATCTCCAGGCCCTACACCCCCCCCCCACCCCCCACTGCACGCCCATCTCGCATCCTCCGGTGTCCGACCAGACGCTTGTTAATCAGCTACATGACCTGGCCTGTAGTCACACGGCCGTCACGCAGCAGCGCACCAATATTACATGTGTGGAGCAGCAGAGCCCGTTTAAAGGAGGAGTTTCATGACAGTGAAAAAAAACCTTTCTACCGCTGATCACACGGGATCCTTTTCCCTTTTTATTATTTCAACTTGGATTGCATGATGAATTTTTCAGCTCCACATATAACAGACAACCGAACTCATTTGAATAACAATCTGAGGAGGAAAAACAAAGCAAGCCTTATTATGTATTAATCCTCGATGCTTTGTCCGACCACTGATGAGGCTTTCCTCCAGGAAAGCAATTATTTTTTCCTATCCTCCCGCAATGCCCCTATAACTTGCATAATTAGCTTATCGGCTGCATTATTAATTAAAATACCAATGAGGAAGAGCGCGGACTTAGCATAATACCAGTGTCTGGTTTGTGTTAATTATCATTCTTTTGGCCGTGGTCACGGTGCCGGGCCGGTTGGAGGAGATGAATAGAGATAAAGAGATCTTAGCGTTTGAGGTGACAGTAATGATTAGCCTGCCAGGCTGGATGCTTCAAGACTTCCTTGTTATTATTGAGCCATTCACAGGCCAGTTCTACTTCTCAGTCGCCAAGGTCAGGATTGTCTCTGTGCTGTCAGTGAGGCGTGGTCGTAAAGCAGCTAACCTTGACGAAGGCTCAGCTGTGGGGGGCTCGGACCGGAGGGGACGTCTTTTATGTAGGTAAAAAGGTCACCGTGTCCAGGCTACTACTGCTCCTGCCACTCAACATTTAATCTAAGAAGGGAAACTAAAGGCAAAATACAACAGAATACATTATACTGTTGATCAAAAGAAATCAAAAAGATTTTGGATTTCCAATTAACTGGTAAAAAAGAGAAAACTTAATATGTTCTTTATGTCCGATACATTTATGTTTTGAGTTTAGCAACACTTTTAATCATTTATTCCCTGTTTTTCCCACCAGCCACTTTGTATTATCTTCATTCTTAAATCATAATGCGATGTAACGTCAGACTGCCTCCTAACCTGAAAATCCAAGTAGCCAAACATTTATTTCGAATGTGATTGTGGAAAAATAACAGACATCCCCTTAAAAAAAAACATTGAGTGTATTAAGAGTGCCAATCCAAGTTTCTTCATATCTTTTAATGATATGAAATTATTAATAAAAATAATAAAGTTACTTCCTTTATTAAAGCAGTCAAGTAACTTACAGTGCAGGCAGATAATGGAAGATCATTTTATATAGATATATAAAAGGCTAATGAGACAAAAGGGTTCATTTGAGTTAATATTAAAAAGCCTTTCACTTAAAAACACCATCTTTTCTACTTTTTATCGACTGATTTGAGCTTCAGAAAGCCTTTTATTATTTTTTTCCACTGCCGTTGAATTTTTTAATAAACATTGTTATTATTTAATGCATTCAGATATATTTTTGACTCATTTCACTGCCTTTTGTTAACCTCGGGGCTTTATATGAGGCAGACATGTACAAAGAACCATTTAAATGATAGAAGTATGTTTGGCTGTTTTTTGATGACCCACCTCAGCACTCGGTCGTTGGGACTTCCTTTGAGGTGCTCGCTGCCTGGTGGAGAGAGATGCTGCTTATCGAGGCCCTTGGACAGCTTCTCTGCAGCAGCGATGGGGCAACCAGAAAGACTGGAGGGGTGGAGGAGGGGCAGGGAGATGAATATTAAAAGGGGGGCGCGCTGCTGACCGTGTACATCTGCATCACACTGATGTGCGCTGACACATTTGCTGTCCCGCATCCATGAATATATGAGCTTGCAAATACACAAAGGGAAAGGCACGCCCTGTGCATGCGGCTCTCACCTGCAGAAAGACACACACTGAAACGATAAAGATGTACACGGATCCGATGCTGTGATGTGCGTGCGAACATACCTGCGGTGCGTGTTGCGGTTGCTGTTAACGTGGCCCTGACCGGTGCAGCCGGGAGTTGGACACTTCAGCACATTTTCATGCATGGCCAGAACTGAGGAGAAGACACACAATCACACGATCAGAGAAAATCCACAATTAAATTGTAACAACACTCACTTTCTTTTTATCTTTGTAATATTTTTTTTTCCATCCCCTGAACTGTGGAAAACATGAGAAAATAGTAAAATTTCCTTCTACTGTCTATTTTTTTTAATTAATGCTGCTAAAAATGTGAAAAGCGCGAAATAGACACGCCTGTCCACTACAGAAAAACATGAGATAGCTACGCTTAGGGCTGTCCAGGCGTGACAGTTACACGCTTAGTAAGCATGAAACTTACGTTAACTAACGGCACATGTAAACTAACATGTGACCAAGGAACCACTACAGAGGTATTGAGACCAAGTACAAAGGACGTTTTTCCACAGTATTAGGAGGTTGCAGGGTTAGTTGGTTGCATTAATCCCGGTTATTTTCATTTAATAACCCCAACCATGTGTCTTTGCATATAGTTTTGTTTTCCTTTTGGACAACCATGTGATTTTTGTAAATCACATGGTTTAAAACATGCGGTAGGTTTTATTTTGGTCCACGACGGGAAAACGTGTAACTGTCACGCCTCGACAGCCCAAAGCGTGGCTATCTCACATTTTGCTGTGGCGGCCGGGCGTTTCTATTTCACGTTTTGCTGAGAATTTCAGGTTGCACACGCTCTTACGTTTTCGGTAAGCTGCTTTGATGTCTTTTGCAATGCATTTATAGCAGACGTGAATCAGAACATGAACCCGAGAAAACCTCATGATGTCATGATGTCACAATCTAACTGGTGTTTCAGCATTTGAAGAGCTTGGCTTCTGTTGCTTTTCATTTTTCTTCTCTCCATATTTTCAGCAGCTGAAAGAACTCACTCTCCGGGGGGATCCTGTCCTTGTGTGGACAGCCTGACAGGCTGCGGTGGTGGGGATAAAGACCGGTCACGTGGCCTGTCCCGTCACACCCCGGTGTGGGACACTTGATCTCTCTCTTCTCTGGCCTGCTGCTCTCTGGATAAGAGACAGGAAGGAAGGTAGAAGAGGGAAGCAGGAGAAGAGGAAGACCAGCGAAGAGGAGAAGGTGGGATGAATAAGGAGGACAAAAGCAAGTGGTTAATGCCATCAGACGGTCTGCTCGGCTGAGCATGAAATCCAGACATATTTCAGACAACTGTACGAAAGCAACACCATCTGCATCCCCTCCTCATGTCTTATGTATCTCTGTAAATGCATAAGGTGTGTTACGCATTAGTCTAAATGTGATTTGTGTGTTTCTGTAAATGCTTTTAAGGATAAAATACTATCAAACTAATTTAAGACTAGAGGCTTTTCAAAGTTCCCCCGAACAAAGTCGACCTACTTATGCCGTAGAGTTTCATCATTTCATTCCCCTGCAACATTTTCTGACATTTTCAAAGTTTGGATCTCAAATTAAACAAAACCTGAAAATACATCAGGAGAAAATCACACCACTATATAATTTATATATTTACACGTAAGACGTCCGATCCTGCCGACTGCTGCTGTAGGTATGCCGGCCGGTAACGGTGGCACCGGAGAGAAGAAAAAGGAGCAAGAGGATGGCGTGATGCTCTATTGGCCTTCAAATTGAATGTTAACGAGACATGCATCTCCTAATTAGTGCAGAGCAGAACAGGAACGTCACCACAGGAGGGAGCTGAGGCCAAGGAGAGGGCACCACTACCAGGCATGTAATCACACCGCCGCTATACTGTGAGGAGCATGACAAGTGGGCGGCGTGCCAACAGTGAAACACAAGGCCCGAACACATGCGCACGTAAACAAACACTCCAGCGCTGACCGTGAAACAACCTGCACTCCTCCTCCTACTCTCTTGATATGTTGTCGTCTCTCTCTCTCGCTACACTCCCCCCCCACCCGCTCTCTCTCCGAGCACTTCCTCCCTGCTCTTCATGAAAGTCTACTCAGCTGGAACCACTTCACCCCCATTTCAACAGAGAGGGGAGGATCTCAACAGACCTGCGTGACTCATCGTTGTTTATTTGGTGCCGTGTCTGTATTTGCACACTCTGCTACCAACATCAGGTTCGGCACATGAACTTGCGCTGGTTTGGTTTTCTGTACGCTCGCTAACAATTGTCCAACTGTTGACTGCTTTCCATTCATGTGTTTACGGTGTGAAAACCTTTTTTTTTTTTTTTTTTTTTTTTGCAGGTCGTTAGATGAATTTGATCCTTCATCCCCGACGATGAAGTGAGGAAATAAAATGTTCACAGTTCTCTTGATTCAACTTCCGTTTGCCCTGCTAACATTTATGCATGACTATTAATACAAAACCAACACTTCCTGTATTTGTTTCAAATTAAAAGCCCTGCATTTCTTAACTAGGCTTTTATTGTGAAACATTTGCAGGAACCTTTTGTTACAATAACACTTTAGATGAGTAATCCAATAGAAACGCTGAAAATAGCATGATTATATTGTTGACTTTATAAAATCAAAGCGATGGTAATATACATGACTGGCTACTGATGGTACACTTGCGACCTTAAAAAACAAAGCCACAAATTAACCTGTGCACATTCACATTTGTGCAGCCATGCACGCTCGCCTCACGACTGTGCCCCTGTAATTTAACAGAAAACAAAAAGACACAACATCCTTGCAAACAAGATGTAAAATGTTAATTTGAGAGCTCTTTTTTAGCCTTGGATGGAGCCAGGTATGCTGATTTTCCCTGATTCCAGTTTGTAAAGCTAAGCAAAATTAATCACCTCTGGGATCTGGCCTCATGTTTTAGTGCACAAACATGAGAGAGATACCAGTCAAACTAATTCAGTTTTTCTTTTACTGCTTGTTGTTTTCTCCTCAAGATTTGTCTCCAACACACAATAAAAAAAAAAAGGATTATGGCAGGTGATTATCAGGACTCAGATGTGGCTGTGCAACTATTTTCAATGAAAAAGGCAGATAGACCCTTTGGCTAGATGACACACTGCTGCTGCCCATTCATCAGCTAATTGGGGTTAAAAGGGTCTTAAAACCAATACATGTGGCAAAGTTGAAAACACTGAGCTGCACCACAATGTGACGCTAACATAGCTTCAAAAAGACGAGGTCAAAAACCGAGTATATGGCTGGACCGTGTGTGAAACGTAAGAGGGCTTTTAATTTGAAACAAGAGCTTTCAATTTTAAATGAGTACAGGATGCCGTGGCACACAGCCGACCAATGGTTAACAGGCATGACTGTTTATAGCCCTGGGCCTGGCCCAAAAAAACTAAAATAACAAAAGAGGACTAAATGTGCCGCCGACTTGAAGCAACTTTCACATCTCAGTACACGTTGTAGCTTTTTGTTTCTCCACTCTGTCCTACCTTTGCTGAAATAGCTCTTGCGGATGACGTCCAGGTGCTTGGGCCTGTCCTCCAGAGTGAAGTATCGCTGGTGGTGGATATCTGGGGCACGGAGCAGCTCTCGGGGCCCAGCTGGCTTCACCTGCTCCGCCTTCAGGGCGATGGCTTGTTCCAGCAGGCCCAGGTTCCCTCGGGTCATGTCGAACATCTCCGACTCGTCCGTGACAGTGGAGCGCTGCGACAGGCTGTCTTCGTCGTCGTGCTCGTCGTCTCCGTCCACGTCGTCAAAGTCTTTGTCCTCTGACTTATCTGACCGGACCTCGATGATGTCGGGCGAGGCCGAGGACGAGGCCTTGTGGATTTTGTAGTTCTCGTCTCTGGGGATGGGGAAGTAGTCCTCCAGTGGGCTGGCCCTGTGGGAGCTGTAGCTTAAAGGAGGGCTGGCCTTGTAGTGTATATGTGAACTAGGCCTGTGACAGTCATATTTGTCGAGTGAACTGGCTCTGTTGGCGCTGTAGTTGTCGAGGGGACTCGCCCTGTGTGAGTTGTAGTCCTCCGGCGGACTGGCCCTGTGGTCTTCAGCCGTGATGTGTGTTCCCTGAGCTGCTGCGGTGCTGGTGATGGTGCGGACGGCGGTTGGCGCATCGGGAATGGGCAGAACGTGGTTCCTGTGCTCTTCCTCGCCTCTCTCCTCATCCTCCTCATCTTCTGCTGGAGCGTCCCGCCTGTGCTGCCCCGCCATCTCTTCCTCCTCGTCTGCATCCTCTTCGCCTTCGATCTGTTCGCGGTGGACGTTGTCGGTCAGATGCTCTCGGCTCACGTGGTCGCTCGTGTCTTCACGCTCCCCTTGCTCATCCTCCACATCTGCTGCCTCCTCCTGCAGAACAGATGACTCCTCCGGTGCTCTGTGTGCCGCCTCCTCCTCCTCTCCGTCTCCCTCCTCGTTCATGTCTCCGTCCTTCCCGTCCTTTATTTCTTCGCCTCGTTCGGTTGCCTCGCTGACGTCCTCCTCCTCCTCCATCACAACAGTCGTCTGCGTGGCCCCACTTGGAGCGTCGTTGCCGGAGAGTCGTCCCAGGTGGAGGAGAGAGTTGGCCACCTCCTCGGCGCTCTGCGTGGGAGACCGACACTCTTCGGCAGCAGGTGACGCCGCTCTGAGCTCGGGCTCGACGATCACACACTCCTCTGTGGAAACAAAGATGAGGAGGTCAGAGCAGTGACACAGAGGAAACACTGAGTCATGCAGTGAGCTCAAGCTGTTGTCAGCAGTATCTTTGTCATTACCTGCTGCCCGCTAAGTCATTCACTATGAACTCACAAAGAAATACAAATAACCTGCTATGACGAATCTGTAGATGCAAAGTAGCTTTCAGATGCAGAAACGCAAACACAAAATCCTTGAAACCCCTGCTGGTCATTAGGAAGCATTGCAGCTCGCCAGCTCTGCAGCATCAGTGTCTGATGAAGGGACTTTTTGGGACGTTTATTTTGTCGTATGATATCATTTATTTACTCTGCCTTCACATCTGCCATGCACTTAGCTACACTTTGCTAAATGCTAACTGTATTGCAAGTGATGCGCTCAGGGAATTTTGTGCCCTGGATTAAGACATTCATGCAGGAGTGGCCATTTTTAAGTCATATGCCATCCGCGAAAAGTTTCACAAATGAAAGACTATGTTGAGTCAGGCATGATGATTAAAGGAAAACCGAAACTGAATTGTTAATCAAAGGAAACTTTATGAAAATGTGTATTTTTCTCACTATAGTTCACTGAGTTTTACACTCAGCAGTAAGACTCAGCCAGAGAAAAAATGTTTTGTGTTCCAAGTTCCAAAAACAAGATTGGAATTTTTTTTTTTTTAAATTATATCACAAGTCCAAGCCAGGATAACCCTGATGACATCACTGTGACATCATCAGCGTTTATCTTGGCTTGGGCTTGAGAGATACATTTTTTTTGAAAGAGGTGGTTTTTGAAAGAAGTGTGTGCTAAGAAAGCAGGGAGGATCTGGCCATACAAACTGCAATACTAAATCAGTGAAGTACCACTTTAATGCTACCTGGAACTCAAGGTGATGACTCTGAATGCCTCATTTTGTTCAATTCATGATTCCAAATATTTTAAATTTTCTACATTTCTTCGAGAAGTATTCACAATTTCAGCATTACCTTCAGCAGCTTTGAATTTGTCCTCCTTCTGATATGTCTCTTCCTCTTCCTTCTGCTGTGGCTCTTCCTCTTGTCCGTTCGTCTGTCCGTCCCGCGTGAGCTCTTCTGTCATCTCCTCGGTCTCCTCCTCTACACCTGCCTCCTCCTCCTCCTCCTCCTCCTCCTCCTCTTCTTCCACGTCCTTGGCCTCCTCTGCTTTCTCTCCATCCTTCTCTCCCTCGGCCTCGCTGCTGGCGTCGCTCTCTGCGCTGAAGCCCTCGTCCAGGGCCAGTTTCAGGGGGTGGGACTTCCTCTTGGAAGATGGCCGCTCTGTTTCCTGCTCTTGCTCCTGCTCAGCCTCTGCTTCCTCGAGGCGGCGCTTTCTCGCTATGGGGCAACCCAAAATGCTTAATTGGAAGAAAGAGAAGGAGGAGAGAGGACAGAATCATGAATATTAAGCCGGGTTGTGATCAGTAACACACTCTAACAATAAAACCCCATGCACCTCACCCAGTCCAGAGGTGGAAAGATGGAGGGTGTGTTTTGACATGAAGACGGATGGAGCAGCACATGTGGCCTGAGGGGGGCGCCATGCTCGCTCACCCACGCATCACAGCCAATCTCAGCCAATTGAGTGGAACGTTTAATGAACAAGTTGTATGGTGAGGCGGGCGGGCGGGCGGGCGAGGCAGCGGAGGGTGAAATCCAATAAACTCCCTCTTACTCTCACCTGGGAGACGCCGAGGGAGACCGAGGGACGATCTATAAACAAAGTGCATCTGAAATTGCCTGCTGAACGAATACACATGTAAACAGATAGCTAATATCTGCCCCTCAATAAAGAGGAGTCACGAGCCAGTGAGCCGCCCCGAGTCTCTCGGGTCTCCGAGGCCGACGACACAGACCGGGGGGGAGGGAGGGAGAACGAAGCGGAAAAAACACGTGAAGAAATCACATTTCACTGGAGGCCGCTGAAAAGTTTATTACTGAGGTTCAGATTTAGAGGCGATGTGATTATTCAAAATGATATAATGAATGTGCAGTCTGGTTTGGCCGGTATCTTTAAACCTTATTCAAATCAACTACAATTTACATTTAGAAAAAGGAGAAAACCAAAAGCTTGTTGTTTTCAGACGCTCTAAAATACATTATTTTATGTTTATGTCACTTCTATAAGGGTTTAAGGTTTCAGGTTTTCACTGAAAAAGATTCAAACCTAATAGGTAGCGATCGCTGCTGCCGCTGTTATTGTAGCTTTGTAATTTTCTAAAGATCATATGATAAAAATGTTTAACAGAACAAAATACGGCAGCAATATTTTTACTCAACCCAAATTGTGAATGGTGAGTGTTGATGAGGGCTTTAAGCAAGAGAAAGCAAACAATTATTCATTTTTCAAGACTTTCCTCCAATCTTTGCTTTTTTTTTTCTTGTAAATTCATCCTAAAAAAAAATGTAAAAGCTGTTAGGACAAAGGGGAAGAAATCCCTCCTTTGTTGAACAAGACTTTGATTTCTTTTGATTTCGATCTAAATTCATCAGATTTTACTCTTGTGTAAGTTGTGCTTCAGAATCACACCATTAAAGGAGTTTTTACATGACAACTTTAAGGAATGGGCTGTCACGATATTATCACATTTTAAACTTAAACATCTCGACTGCATTGCACAAAAAGAATCGATGCGAGCCTCTTACTCCTGTTTGTATAATAAATGTGAAGCTACAACCAGTAGATGCTCAGCTTAGCTCAGTGTAACAACTGGAAAAACTGACTAGTCTGAAGAGAACAAAATAAGCCAACCTGCACCTTTACAGCTCATGAATTTAGATGTTATATATCCATTGTTTAATGTGTGTGATCCACGTAGGACGAGTTCTTGGCCCAGATCAAAACTCCCCAAATTTGTACATTTGTTGTTGTTTGTGTGAATGAGAAGTTAGAAGTGCTAGTAGGGGGATTTTGTGGCCAGGCTTGCGCTTTCATCCGATTCCAGTATTTATTCTCGGCCTCGCTAACCAGCTGCTGTCTGTGCCTTCATGATTAATACATAGATATGAAAGTGGTATTGATCTTTCCATCTAACTCTCGGCACGACACTGAATAAGTGGCAAACTATTCCTTTAAAAGCGCGAATCAGATGCTGCAGGGTGGAGAGGAGGACGGACAGACAGACGGAGAAGGACAGACACAGGGTGTTTTTTTTAATTTTTTTTTTTATCTGCCCTACCTTCTGTGTCGTGAGTATCTCCCACTGATATGGCCGGAGCCATTGCATCCAGGGGTGGGGCAGCTGGATGGGATGGATGGAGGTTAAAGATATGTTTAAGACATGGGCGCAATTTTTAGTCCCTGAGCTGCAGCAATGATAAAAACAGGCAGTAAAAAAGAAAATGTAAAAAAATTAAGATCGACAAAACAAAGCAAAGCAATATGTAAACTGAGCATGCATGTCACACAAATGCACATGCACAAATATATGTGACACCCCCCCCCCTCACACACACACACACACACACACACACACTGCATCTCCCCCCCTCCAGCAGACACACATAATGCATGAATGCAGGTGGCATCAAGCCGGGGAAAACATAATATTGTATGTCATACATCAACCCTGGCCTATATCCTGTTACTGTGAGTGATAAGGATCAGCCAAGACCCGCTGTAATTTCCCCTGCTCTTCACCAGGCATCATCACCATCATCATCATCATCATCATCATCAGGTCCCCCTCCCTCACTCTCTCTCCTTTGAGTCAGGTTGCTATGACCCCTCAGGATGGCTCATTTCAATTCTCATTAACTTCTCCCAGCAATTGCCCTTTATTACTCCAATTATCCTTATTATTAATTTCACTTATTACAAAATGCTGCATTTGCATTTTAAATGAGGCGCTCAATGGCCTCCCTACTGTTTTTTTTTTTTTTTTTCTTAATCCTGAAACCTAATGCTTTTTTTTGGGGGGGGGGTGCAGAGAACAGATCAATGCTCTGAGGTGAAGTGTGACAAAAAGAGAGGAGGATGAAAGAATCATTTAGACGGAGGGAGAGGAAGGAGGACAATTGGCTTCGTGGCCCTGAAAGCCACCGCCTGGGTGGGAAACTACAGCGAGGAGGAAAGGAGAGGAGAAGTAAGTAGAGGGCCGAGAGAAAAACAACACAAATAATCGCCCTTCGCCATCCTCCCTACTTGTGCTTTATCCTTCGATCGGATGGCAAAAAGATCATACGCCCCTTTCATTGCATCTACTGTATGTGTTCATAGCAGGAAATAGCAAAAGGCTGTGAGAAATCAATAGCAGCCTGTTGGAGGCACTGACCATGAGCTGAGAAGTGATGATGATAAGAAATAAAAAAGATAATAATATACAGCATCATCTAAAGGAGCACCGGTAGTGAGTCCATGAGTGCTGGGCAGGGGGCGGGGCGGGGGGGTGTCGGTGCTCGGCGGCGCACATAAAAGAACTTTATGAAAGGGATTTGCACAAAGATGAAGGTGTTTCCTTACCTCAGCTCTTGTCCTACGAGCTCAATAGGAACTGAGAGAGGAGAGGGGGGGGAGGAAAAAAAGAGGGTGGGGGTGGGGGAGAGACAGGGAGGGAGAACAAAGGTGAACGACTGCTCAGAAAGCCGCGCTGCTAAAAGAAACTCAGATCAATAAATCACAAATGCACACGAATCCCACGAGGATTCCTCATAGAGGCTTACACACTGCTGACTGCATGATCAGGAGGAAGAAAACACACCTACACGATCCCGAGTTCACACACACACACACACACACACACACACACACACACACACACACACACACACACACACACACACACACACACACACACACACATATCTACATGCAAACAAAAGCACAAAACAAACAGGAATGTAAACCTGCACATCAATAACGCACACAAACACAAAAGCAAACAGAAAAACCTACACACACACACACACACACACACACACACACACACACACACACACACACACACACACACACACACACACACACACACACACACACACACACACACACACACACACAGAAAGCCTAAATCAGCCAAATTGCAAAGTGCTGCTCAGAAAAAAGTGACAATTATATGCAGACTTCAGCAATACAACATGATTAATTGTTACACTTTAGTTATCATAATTGGGTAAAATGAAATTAAAAGAAAAAGTGCCTTCATCAGTAGAAAACAGCACTTCTTTCTGCCACAACTTATAGTAATTGCCTTCAAAACATAAATCAAGCTCGGGCTCACAAACAACACGCACACACTGCCCTCCGCTGGCTACGCACATCGATTGGGAGTTGAGCGATAGAATGAGTTTGGAGAAATATCCTTTTTTCATTTGGAGCGAAATGAGAAAACAATACGATCCCGGAGAATTCAGTTCGGGCTCCGATATCACATGCATTAATCACATGTCAGAAAGAGGCCGGTATCAAGATACACTAAGAGCACGGAGGATAAACACCAACACACTGACTGCTGCCGTGTGTGTGTGTGTGTGTGTGTGTGTGTGTGTGTGTGTGTGTGTGTGTGTGTGTG
>NW_027210674.1:1650000-1675000 GCF_029030835.1 Brachyistius frenatus
CCACTTCACTGTTTCCTTTTTTCTGCTTTATACTCTTTCTCTGAGAGAAACACTCTACATTTTACACCACTACATTTATTTGACAGCTTTACTTCGTATCGATTTTACAGATTCATCTTTTTAATGCCACTCAGATGCTTTGGGAAGCCTAATAATATTCAGTTTATATTGTATATATATATATATACCATACAACATTAAAACGGACTGTTTGCATGGATTACTTTTGCAGTTTCTTGGACGTTTGTGGAGAGAATGTGCAGCAGGAGATCTTATTCACAAAAATAAAGTACAAATTATGATTTGAATAAAAATAATTCCCTCAAATTGAGTCAGCAACAACATGTGTTAAGAAAACATGATAACTAATTAGCATGCGAGCGTGAAGGTGAAACATCTTAAATGGTTTGAATAGTTAGCTAAAGGTACTGACTACACAGGAGAAACAGATAAAAGTCATGTACAAATACATTTTATACACATTTATGTACTTCTGCTTTAGTCAAAATTTGAAGGTAGGATTTTGTAGATAACTATATTCATTCATTATGTCACCGATTAATTGTTTTGCCACTGAAATGTAACTAAATTGTGGGGGAAATGGCCATCGACATCTTCCAAAGCACAAAATGTCATAATTCAAATTGCCAAGTTTATGATCATATACATGAAAAAAAAAAAAAAAAAAAAATGCAGGGAGAGGATTTGCTTTGAAAATGAACTGTAATGAGACATCAATTATCAAAATAGCTGCAGATTCATTTTTTTTCAAACAACTGACTGTAAAATCGATTGATTGTTTCGGCTCTAAATGCTGCTTTTACTTTAGTAAAAGATTTGATTACTTCTTCCACCACTGAAGCATAATGGGGCCCGAAGGTGTGCAGAAGCAAAAAAAAAAAAAAAAAAAAAAAAAAAAAAAAAAGAAGAAGAAGAAGAAGAAGAAGAACCCTGACTAGAAAAAGACTATCGTCGTCTAATATTTGTCTTTTCATTCACATCCCTCCTCTTGTAAAACTATAATGAATTCAATACTAAATGTGATAAAGACAGGACTAAAAGATGATGAATGAAATGCTGCCATACAGTAGGTGGAACAGATTTACAAAATATGTTGGTGGACCATTTTACATGACTGAATGTAACTAGGCAGAGGATGTTTGTGAGTGTGTGTGTGTGTGTGTGTGTGTGTGTGTGTGTGTGTGTGTGTGTGTGTGTGTGTGTGTGTGTGTGTGTGTGTGTGTGTGTGTGTGTGTGTGTGTGTGTGTGTGTGTGAGAGAGAGAGAGAGAGAGAGAGAGAGAGAGAGAAGTGAGCGTGTAAATTTGCCTGAAGCACACGTTCCTCCTTCATGAAAAGATGATATACCTCTCCTGTACTTTTTCAGCCTCCTTCCTTTGCCTCCTCCTTACATTGATAGTCATTGGATGAATCAAAAACCTGGACTGAAAAAGGGCTCCTATTGCTTTCATGTTTGTGTAACCATAGTTACGCACATTTAAATAGGTAAGCACATCTGAGTTCGCCTCTTTTTTCTGTCCTTTTTCTCAATTCAGGCTCATTAAATTTGTATGAACACAAAGTCACTGCAAATGAATCCAGATGCAGCCAGGCAGGCATTCACCTGATTTTCATAATCTCTTTCAAAGGACTCTTTTTAAATGTATGTTCAAAACTTGTCCTTTACCTTGCTGTCTTTTAATTAGACTCCTTGAACGATGCATGTAGGTGGGTCTACACACTACCAGCAACCTCTTATGCAGAACAGAGAGAGAAAGAAAAAGAGAAAGCGAGAGATGACAGAAGGAGGTGGTGTGTCAGGGTGTGCAAGAAGCACTGAATGTGCATGGCAGCACGTGTGTGTGTGTGTGTGTGTGTGTGTGTGTGTGTGTGTGTGTGTGTGTGTGTGTGTGTGTGTGTGTGTGTGTGTGTGTGTGTGTGTGTGTGTGTGTGTGTGTGTGTCTTGGGGTTTAACTAGTGTGAAATGTAGTGTGGAGCAGCAGCAGAGGAAGAAGAAAAAGAAGGAGGAGGAGGAAGAGGAGGAGGAAGACGCGGCTCATCCCTACAGGCTGCGTTGTACATTATCAATTATGTCCTTCTTTGTGTGCAGCGGTCGGTGCAGGAGGGCCTCGGCTCTGCTCTGCATTCTGACAGCTCTATGTAAATGGCTGGCTGGGGGCAATGACTTCAGAGAGAAGGTCACCCTTCGTCCCCCGGTGCACATAAATGACTCTTTTATTCATTTTCAGGTTTACAAGAGTAAATGAGGAGAGGAGGGGGTTAAGATGGGGCGGTGACGCGGAGCGAGGAGTTGGAGAGGAGCGCTCACAAACTGGAAAAGCGAGACTGACATCTCCCAAAAATTACCTGCGGACTGCAGCTGCCAATTAGAGGGGCAGGCGGACCGCGCTGCACGGCCTCCATGTTGCATCGCCACATTGTGAGGCCTTCCACAGTTTTACTTTAATGATTCACACCAGGCAGTGTGTGTGTGTGCTTGTGTGTGTGTGTGTGTGTGTGTGTGTGTGTGTGTGTGTGTGTGTGTGTGTGTGTGTGTGTGTGTGTGTGTGTGTGTGTGTGTGTGTGTGTGTGTGTGTGGTGGTGGTGGTGGTGGGTGGGGGGAGGGGTCGCACTTCACATGTGAGACAACTGAGCATGTGCGACCACATAATGGGTCAGATGTGCGTGTGCTGTCAGAGGTTTGCCATTTACAGTGTGAGTCATCCTGATGTGATTTCAGGGTTTGTAACTAAACATCTTTTCAGCTCTGGTTGTCGGTCCGTTTCGTCCGTTTTTCCTACGAGTCTAAAAAGATAATCAGAAGTGCGGGAGCCCAGCAGACGCTCCGCATGATGTAGTGTTTGAAAGCGATGCTTCTCTGTCCTCGGCTTCCTCAGCAGCAGAAATCAAACCAAATCAATAAAAGTCATCTCTTCGGATGAACCCGAGCCATCAGGGGGAGGCAAAACTACTTTTACTGGGCCCAGGGGAAAACACCCCTCTTCTCCTCCTCCCCTTTCTCCTCCCCCTCCTCTCTCTTTCAATCTCCCCTCAATCTCTCCATCTCTTTGTTGAGTGTTGCTCTCAGGAGTAATGCACGAGGAGAAAGGGGACAGGTGTTTTCTAGGAAGGAAATGGTGGCAGCGAGGGTCAGAAGTTTCAGAGTGAAGTAGGAGGGGGGGCGGAGAGGAAAAGAGGTGCTGGAGGAGAGTGTTTTTCTGCTCTGCTGATAAGGCTGAATATCATGGACAAAAAAAAGTATGAGCAGCTCAAGGACATCCTTTTGAGTTTCTTTTTTTTTATGATTGTGTTTCAATAGAAAGAAAAAAAAGAAAAAAACCCTGTGAAGTGAACTCAGCAGCAGGAAAACGCTGAGCTGGGCCATGCTGAGCTTAACTAAACTGAACTAAGCTGAGCAGAGCCGAGGCGAAGGATGGGCCGGGCCGGGCGGGAGATCTGATGTGCTGTTTGATTCATGTTTTTGTGTCCAGCATGGCTGTCACCCCCCCCCCCCAACACACACTCACAGCCTGCTTCTCTCCTCCCTCCTCCCCCCTTTTTTTTTTTTTTACTTTCCCCGCTGAGTTAGGGATTGGGGAAATGCCCAGGAAGCAAAATCAGGTTGGAAGGGGCGTTGGGGTGTGTGTGGTGAGTGATGAAGAGGGGGTGGAGGGGCTGCAGGGCCTTGTCACTCACCATGATTGGTCGACGGCTCTGCAGTCTCTGGGAGGCCTGACAGCGGCTGCTGGTCCTCTCGCCTCGCGTCCACCGCTGGTTCACCAGCTCTCCCCGAAACTCATTTTCTAGCGACAGAAAAGAGAAGAAACAAGGATGGAGGTGGGACAAGAGGAGAGGTGGGGGTGGGGGTGGGGGGGATTTTTGGAAAAAGAAAGAGAGAGAAAAAAGAGGGGTTTTTTTCATATGAAATCATCAGCATCAGCACCAAAGGATGGGGCAGCGGGTTGGATAAAGGAGGGAAGGGGAGGGTGGGGGTGCTGCTTTGAGGGAAGGTCGGGGCACTCGAGCATGCTGCAGACACTCCTTTATTAACTAAAAGAAGAGTGTGTATTCTTCTCACACACACACACACACACACACACACACACACACACACACACACACACACACACACACACACACACACACACACACACACACACACACACACACACACACACACACAGAGGCATGGATAAGTGCCCCAGCTGGGGTCCCTGTCAGTCTGCTATTAGAATCAATCAAATTTGCGCATTTTTATCGAGCTTTTCAGGGTGCATATATGAGCGGATGGAGGGGAGAGGGGGTGAAGAATGGTCAGTAAATAATGAATCATACATAAATCAAAGCTCCTTTTTTTTCTCTCTCTCCTTTTTTTTTCATCAAGGTAATAGCTCTTCACTTCATCTTTCTGATGACGGCCCGGGAGAAACAGGCTAAACCTATTACAAATCCCTCCCTACTTTAGAGACGATCGTGATGGTGCAGGTGTTAAATACAAAAACAGAGAGTTGTCCTAACAGCCCCGCTTCACTTTCAGGTTCAGGGACAGTGCAGTGTATTTTTCAATGAACGCTCAAGGCTGAACTTTTCAACTAGTGCAGCTTTAAGACACTTCAGCTCTAAAACAAGCGGATGTTGCTCCCTCTCTCCTTCGCTCTCTGTTTTCAAGTGCTGCTGAGCTGGTACAATGAAATCTGATTCGTATATATATATATATATATATATATATATATATATATATATATTTATACTGTACACACACACAGGCGTGTCTCTACCCTTTAGCTTTCACCTCCATATGGATTGCGTGTCTTTGCAGCAGGCAGCAGAACATGAAAGAGGAAGTGCCCTTGAGTTTACAGTGACTCGTCTCACGGTACGGGCCCCCTATCCATCCGTCCTCAACAACATCTCAGCGCAAATAACAGTGGAGCGGTACCAATGCCCAGGTCACTCTGTTGAAAATTTTAATTGAGGTTGCTCGGGAGTTATCATTCACACTTCAGGATTTATGGTGGAAATTCAAGGCAGAATATTCTCATTATGTGACTTCTGACAACAACAACAAAATAAACCAAATGTAAAAAAACATCCGTGTGGTGGCCTCAACAACACATCAGCCACCTTCTGCTGGCTATTAATTCATAACCTCTGTAGTCTGCTTCATTTGATCTTGTTTTCTACATCCCTCTACTTTCTCCTTCCTCCCCACCTGACTTGTCTGGTGCGTGAACCCACAGACACACACAGAGTGCACGCTGGATGCAGTGAAAGCAAACAGTCGGCGAGACAACAAAAGGGCTGCGTGTCCATATCTGAGGGGTCCCGGAGCCGACCGCCCCCTCCACCCCTCCACCCCCCCACCCCCTCCACCCACGCCCTCCCCGCTTCACCCATCATATGCAAACCTCGCCAAAGCTCAGCCAGCACTCTTTTACAAAGTGCTTGTTTATCAACTTTCCTCGCTCCCGCCCCTCCACCCCTCCCCCCGTGAAAAAAAGTGATTACAGCAGCAATACTGTTGGTCTGCATCTCTATCTCTGTCTCAGCTATCTCTGTCTCCGCACACGAGCACGCAAACTCACTTCTTTCTCTCTCCCCCCCCCTCCTCCTCCTCCTCCTCACTGTTTTGTTCTCCCTTCTGTTAAAGTGAAGTGAAGTGAGCATCTGTCCTGTATTGTTAGTTTAGAGGCCAAGGAGCTGAGAGGCCTTTTCCTAAATGCCAAATATATAACAGCGCTCTATTAGGGACACGTAGCCTCCGGCCGTGTGTCAGCGTCCCCTTTCACTTTGCTCAGTCCTGAGCCACAGACACAAGAAATACACAAACACACGTGGTCACGTTGAACCTGCGTCTGTGTGATGATAAAAAAAAAAAAAAAACTAATCACAGAAAAGGTGGCTGCGCTGACCGTCATACTTTCATCTGTTGTTTCATGTTGAAAACCTGAGTATCTGCATCCTTCTCAGATGAGAAAACTAATTTGAAGCATGTCTGCGCAGGATGTGTATTCTTTGATCACATGCTGCTCATTCCCACCTAAAAGACTCGCAGCTCGTTATTTTGCAGTGAAAATTGGAGGAGTACGAGACAATTAGCCGTTCACCAGGGAGGTTCGGTTAATCAGAGGCACGGGAGGGAGGGAGGGAGGGAGGGAGGGTGGGGCATGAATACAAAATGAATGGATTTCTCTCTTTTTATCAAAGCTTGCATTTTTTTTAGAAGCAAAGTTTCCTTTTTTCTGCAAAGCAGAAAAATCAACTAAATAAATGATAAAATCAATAGATTTAGCCTGAACATCGATACAAAGTTTAGGATGAAATAATACCATTACAGAACTGAGGCTTACTGTACTGGGACAATGGAGAGAAGAGGCCTAAATCCATAGTTAGATTAAATACCAGGGTGAACTGTCTGTAACAGTATTAGTGTACATACAGGGCCGGGGCCAGCTGTACACCCCTGGTCCTGTTAAGCAGGATTTACTGGCAACTTAGTGTGATTACAGCGAGCCGGGCAGAACAGACAGAGAAATCAAAAGTTGTGCAGTGGGACAGTCTCGTATTACTCGCTGCTGGTTTCTTTGTTTCAAAGGACAAAAGAAAAAAAAAAGAAAGGAGCAACCGGATTTATCTGGCAGGTGTGAAAATTGAATTTGTGATGTACAGATAAGCCATGCAGATTTTTCACATCCCAGTCTGAAGGTCAAATAAAACAAGAAAAGTAAGTGAAGGAGGCTCCGGGACAAAGTGGCAGATGCACGCTCTTATCAGTTATGGGATGGGAGTTTTAAGGGCCAGGGTGTGGAAGGGGAAGGCGGCGCCATGGCAACCGGCTTTTGGAGGAGCTCCCCCGAGGGCCACCCTGACCTCAGCATCCCAGAAACAACACAAACGTGTCACCGCTACTTATATAAAAAACACAAACTGGTGTGGTCCACCTGAGGCAGCAGCTCGTGATGTTCCAAACATTTCTGCATGTCATGCTCTTCTGAGAAGGTATGCACTTTCCGCTTACTTTTTAATTAATTTTCTTTTCTTTATTATATTTATTTCCTTTTCAACGCATGGCATAAAATGTATTATTTCCAGGCTTTGGTTTTTAAATGCCTCCTCTCCATTCAAAGCTGGCCGACCCTGACCTTTGCTTGTATTGCTTAGATTTCTGATAGGCTTTGAATGACGAGGGCGCAATTTGGCCCCAGCTGCTCCTCCAACATTTTTTATTGCGCTCCCTCCTCCGGCACCTGCTGTCCTCACCATCGGCTATTCAAGCCTTCATAAATAGAGAGGTTTCTTCCTATCACAGTAACTAAAAGAAAACACACACACACACAACTTCATATCAGAGCCTGCTACACACACACACACACACACACACACACACACACACACACACACACACACACACACACACACACACACACACACAGCTCTCTATACTCTCTGCTGTTATGTCCTCCACAGCATAAGGCACCAATAACCTAATTCTCTAATCCCCTGAAACTAGGCTACATTTTACAGGAAAAGTAAACAGAAGAAAAACAATAGGTGTTTTATAATTTCTGCCAATGATGCATTAAATCTTCAGCTTGCTGTTTATTCCACATAAAGCCCGACAATAGACGGAGTAAAGGCTTTAATCAGCTTTAAACAACTCCAGATGTAGGTTTTAAAAGCTCTTATTTTAAAATACAAAGCAGGTAAAGTCAGTGAAACGTCATGAACACAACATCCCTGCAGAAAACCTGATATTTATGAATTAAAAGACAGCACAAGCTGGCATTGTTTGATGCTGTTTCTGAATGTGGATGCTTTTCAGGCAGGAAAACAGGACAGTAAATAAGGTGTTTTTTTTGTTGTTTTTTTTTACCTGCTTCCAACCCTCAGAGAGTTCCTAACATCTCTGCTAACAGCTGAAGTTTCTCACATAAGAGCAGCGCTGCTCGGTGCCGACGCGATAATGAGCGGTGTTATAGGGCTACTACAGCGGGGATGGAGAGCAACTTAACGAGCGGGGTGACATAACACTCCGCGTATCATCATCCCTCATCTCTCTTTCCTCCATCTTAGGACGCAGGTGCTTTGACAAACCGCGAGGCGCACACAGAGCACATTACGTGGCCATCTAAGCAAAGCAAGAAGGTGGGGAAAGGAGGAGGAGGAGGAGGAGGAGGTGGGGGGTAGTAAAGAAAAAATAATACACACACACACACACACACTCAACGCACAGGTTCACAATCTGCACCGCGCTACAGTCTCAGGGTGAATCCGACTAGATGAGCACTTCAAAATCCGAAATGTGCAGCTCGAGCCTTCCTCCCCGACGCACCGTGTTTATATTCAGCCGCTTCTGAGGACTTTTTTTGATTTTTTTTTATCTGCGCACTACTAAAGGCGGCTGACATTTGAAGAGAGCATCTCTGTTTTTTGCTGCAGAGGATCAAATGGCCAACCCCTCCCTCCACCGCTCTCTCAAACACACTCACTCCATCCTTCCATCCATCCATCTGTCCATGCATGCACACACAGACACATGCGCGGACACACGCAGACACACACGGGAGTCCTGCTCAACGCCCACTGTTAAATCCTAATAACACAATCCGCTGCTGAACTCGAGATACATATCTGACTTTACTAGAAACAGAAGAGTGGTCGGTGTAATGTGGAGCAGTGTGGAGCCGCTGTGGTGCGCCGAGTACAGTAAACGGGCTAATTTATTCTTGGAGATACAGAAGGTGAAACTAGAGGACAGAGAGGAGAATACACTTCAGATATGACTCAGTCCGCTAAGAGAGCATTCACAGGGACATAATATAGTCCATTTTTACACTGAGTGAGGCTGCTTCGAGCGCACACGCTGCTGATGAACTATCCAACAGAGGCAGAGTGGCAGAGAAGTGGGTAAACACGCAGCACCGAGGTTCTGAGAAAGCGCCATAGTTGGTTTATTCCCACTTATTCAACGACACCAGTGTAAACATGGACCACATTTAATGGCCAGAAAAACAGCATCCTCTCTCTCTACTCTGCAGGAGCTTTCTCTTCCCACTTCAAAATGGAATAAATCGAGTCAACAAATGCACACGTTTGAGAAGAAAAATCAGGTCAAACTGTTGAGAGATCGCAGCTGTGAGCAAGTTTTAATCCGAGGAATTAGAAAATATTACAATTTGAAAACAACACTAATCGGCACAAAAGCACGCTGTCGGGCAGGATTTAAAAATAAAAAGGACGCTGAGATACATCAAAGTTGAGAAAATACCGTTTCAATCCCAGATTAATCATCACATTTATGTGTATCTAATAATCAAAACATAAACACGGTTCATTTCGGTTTACCTGTATCCAACAATATTTCCTTCGCGGGTTTGCTGCTGCGTCCTTGCTGTGTTCTGAGAGTTGCAGGTCGCTGTCAAGTAGTTTGCTCAAAAGATATCCCGAGTAAAGGTTTATAAAACGATCATCTATCCCGTTACAAACGTCCAGATGTGACAAATAAGAGGAACAAGCGAGGGTTGCACCGGCCTCTCCTCCGCAGCGCATCGGCGCACGGCTCCGTATCCAGGCGTTAAGATGTTACTTGTTTGTAAGCAAAAACATGGCTTCATTTGCCTTTGTCAGCGAGGAAAAAAACGTAATATTGACTTACCTTTCCCTCATGAGCCATTGTACCAACCCCCCTCCCTCCCTCCCTCCACCCCGTCCCCTCTCCACTCCCCCCCCCCAACTCCTCCCTCCGCCCTTTGCCATGACATCACGGAAGCTGTAGTAAAACCTCTAGCATCAGATGGGCAGGGCTTTAGGTCCCCCCCCTTACTACACACTAACTCAATGGGCATATGTGTACACACTCACACTCACACCCCCCCCCCCTCTTTCTCTCTCTGACTTTCTCCCTCCCTCTCTCTCAAACACATACATCATCAGAGCGAACAAACTGACAACTTTAAACTTTTGCGTTTAGCGACGTCTCCACGCGCTTTTCCCCCAAAAATGAAACTAAGTTCCCCGACGCTGCTCCCCTCTCCAAACACTTCGAACACCGTTAGCTGTCTCTATGTGACCGGTGAGAAATCATATTTTACAGTAGTACTACAAAATCACACCAGAATGAGCTCGTACGTTTCACCCGCTGACAAGTTCATGAGGTTCCGCAAATGCCTCACGGAGTTTACTGCGATCTCTCACCACCACGTCCCCCCACACACCCTGGAAAGTGGTACCTTCCAATAATTCATTCAGTGGACTTTTCTTTTTTCCAGGACTGGGAATTGATGTAGTAGTTGTATGCAGAGTTTGTATGCGCGCGCTGCGCTGACAGCATCTGATAATTCCTTCGTATGGAAATAAGGGAGATTTAACGACGTATAGGCAGAGAGGCAAGTCTCCGAGGGAGCTTTACTGGAAATGATTTATGCTCCGGGGAGGTTAGAGGATGGAAGTGCAACATCAGGTTGAATTATCACGGTACAGAAACTGCTACAGGAGCAGGAGTTTTAAGAGGACTGATCACTGTCAGCTCCAGATTTGTTGATAGTTGTGAGGCTCATTGACTATCAGCCGCAGCTCGAAACAACAAACAGACAGTTTTAATAGTGCAACTTGGAGTCACTCCCAAATGTTGCTCACACCGTGCTTTTGCTTTGCTGTTTTGAAACCATTAGTGGAAATGACAACCATTCATTACAAGCCATTTGAGAATAGTCCCCACAAATGCCATCCTTTATCTGCTGTCTCCACGCCGCGTACGCAGGGAATATTCAAAAAGCCCAACCTTCAGCTTTCAGAAATTCTATTAAATTCTTATCTCTATGCAGCAGGCTCTTTTTGTGCAATCCCATTGTTATGCATTGGAGCTGAAATCAATCACCGGCCGTACACGCCGCCATCAGTATGATTTCAGACTGTGGGTGCGGAGAGAGCGAGAGAGCGAGAGAGCGAGAGAAAGAGACAGAGAGAGAGAGAGAGAGAGACAGAGAGAGAGAGAGAGAGAGAGAGAGAGAGAGAGAGAGAGAGAGAGAGAGAGAGAGAGAGAGAGAGAGAGAGAGAGAGAGAGAGAGAGAGAGAGAGAGAGGGAAGGGGTTCAGCAGCAACAACAGCGCCGGCAATCGAATAAACAAAAGAGAGGGAAATATGAAAACCCTGGGTCCTGATCCAGCAGATGGAGGACCCGTGTGGGGAGTTGAGGGCCTCCAGGTCAGCTGCGGTGTGAGCTGAGAGGCTCCGCAGCAGATCGAAGAGAAGATAGAAAGTTGATCGAAGTCAGAACCCTTAAATTCCACTCAAATGTCTCTTCTTTTCCTCACGTGGAGAGATGTCAGGACTGTGGAGAGATTTCAGCACTGTGGACAGCTCCACAGTGCTGCGCGAGGTCGGCTGTGTGTGTGTGTGTGTGTGTGTGTGTGTGTGTGTGTGTGTGTGTGTGTGTGTGTGTGTGTGTGTGTGTGTGTGTGTGTGTGTGTGTGTGTGTGTGTGTGTGTGTGTGTGTGTGTGTGTGTGTTCAGAACCCTGGACAGCTCCGGCCTGCACAATACCTTACATAAGCTTATTGTTGAGATAACAAAGGCCCTTTGTCCGCGCGCGCTGTTCACACTGAATATCTGCCTCATTAGGAGGAACATCAGGCTAAGTTTAATGACATCACACAAAACTATTTTAAAGTTATTTTATTTTATTTGAACTATTTTTACCTTCCCTGCTTCTCCCAATACTTTATTACTTTATCTAAAGTCCTTTTACTTCATTCAACTTATATATATTTTTTTAAAGATAAGACTTATAATTTTAAGTAAACTCACTTCATCATCATTATAAACCGAAAAAGACAACAAATTCCACTTTTATGAGCCTGAGTGATCACAACTAAACTTTACTGAATTTGAAAACTTTATTACTTTATTATGTCAATCGTTATTCTAATATTTTGATAAAACTCAAACTAGATTTCTGGGAAACTTAAACAAAAAAAAAGTTTTATGTTGTTAAATTTTTTAGTTTGTGTCACTAAAATAAACCAACCAAACTAAACTTAAATAAAGTCTGCTTCCTTGAAATGTAATTGTAAGTTTAAATAACTTCTATTAAATATAATGTTGTAGTCCTACCTCAATCTTTAAAGTAGTTATAATAGAAACTAAACTTTTAAAGAAAACTAAACTAACTCTCCCTATGAGCTTCGTCAAATGTTTAATAATAAACTAAATCAGAAAAAAACGAACTAAATTCACTTTTATATGTCTGAGTTTTCACTGCTAAAGTAAGTCAAACTTAACAGATTTTTTTTTCTTAAGTTTCTTTTGAAGGACAAGTCTCAGTAACCAAACAGCCGGTACATCAGCTGGGGAAACTTTGTCCTCTGTCTGTCTGCAGATGGCAGAGAGCCCTGCAGCACTATAGCAGTTGTATGGTGGCTATATTGTGCACATTCGGGCTGTGCAAGCAGCCAGTATAAATATTACATGGGGGCAGCAGCTGACTGAGCGCTGAGGTTGGGACCGGGGGAGGCCCCTATAGTCCCTCGACAGATGGAACAAGCCGACAGACTAACACAACAAAAAAAGTTTTTAATAAGCCCGCAGCTTGGCATTGTCCCCACGGTACCGGGGCCACACGGTCCCCTAGGGGACCAACTGTCCTTTGTCTGCCCACTTCTTTGTACTTCGGGGGTCGAAGTTTAGTTTTGGTTGTAATTCTGGAGAGAAGTTCACGAGTTTATTTAGAAATGCTCGCGTGAGATGAGTCCGACAGAAGTTTTAAAGTTACAGCTGGTGTGACCAGACAGAGCGATAAGCCCCTTTAATCCCACACAAAGACGGATATAATGTCTCTAAAAGGGTTTTATTTTGAAAAAACAATAACAACAACAACAACAACAAAAAAGCTCCTGCGGACAGAACTTTTTATTTTTTAAAAGTTCTGTGTTGTATATATTTCTTCAATGTCTAATTATATTTGTGGCGGCCGCGCAAACGCAGAGGAAGGACACGCACTTAGACTGTAACACTACTGTATGATTTCAGACGCAGATGCCGAAACACAAAGTTCATCTTTGCAAGTTTCTCCGTAAAGTTAATAAAACAAGTGAGTGATACGAACCTAAAAAAGTGCGACACAGCTTCATGTTTGCGGTCCTCCTCCTATCAGTCTCTCTTCGGTCCCTCAGCGACCGCCGAGTGCTGCTGGCAAGTTTACTTGTGCCGAACAAAGTTGCTCAAACTTTACTTCAACTTCGCCCGGACTGCGGGGCTGCGGGGCGGGGACCGAGTACGATGACTGACAGGCGCGGAGAGCCAATAGGAAGGGCCGCGGCCCCCCTGCTGCCGGGAGCTGGAGCCAATCCCGCTCCGCCTGTCTCAGCTTTCAACAACAATAGCCTGAAGAGCAACAAAGAGCATCTGCTGCGCCCGGCAACTTCTCACACTCACTAAGCTCCCGCAGCAATCTGCTTTAAAGCATATAAACACTCAATTCTGTCTGACATCTCAGCTACTGCTTCACTTTTTATGTCCTTATTTGTTTTTTACTATTTTTTTTTATTTTTTTTTTTTTACATGTGCACTGATTTACATCAACTTAACCACACCAGTCATA
The DNA here is from genome assembly GCF_029030835.1 of Brachyistius frenatus. NCBI lineage: Eukaryota > Metazoa > Chordata > Actinopteri > Embiotocidae > Brachyistius > Brachyistius frenatus. The sequence continues at coordinate 1,663,595 of NW_027210674.1, forward strand.
AAATGTAGGGAAGACTCCTCTATAAATATCACAGGAAAACATAATAATCTAAGAACACATGAATATTACAATGATGTCGAACCGAGCGACCCATTATCCATCATTCTTTTATACATATTTCCAAATCTCCCCTCATGTTAGCAACATTTTCTCACGTATGTGGTGGCTGCACAACTTTTCTTCACCAGCTGTACAGCTAATTTAGGAAAGTTGGAGGAACATTTTCCCTGAAACTCTGGGCCTATTCAGAGTGTCTGTGTCTGGGAAGGACAGACAGTTCCTCCCTCCCAATAGCAGATGGTCTGCCAGATAATGAGCTCTCCCATTGCCTGCTCTATTACCCCCATCCCCACCACCAACATGTATGAAGTGAAGCAAACCTCAACACATTCTACTCATTTTTCTTCTTCATCTTCTTTTACTTCATGAACATTTAATATGATATTGAAGTGTTTTGCTATTTTTTTTGTTCAAGACAGTTTCATATTGCCAAACAATTTCCCCTCCTGCTACAGAAGGCATAGCTGTAAAGTAGCACTTTGATATGATACTAAAACCAGCTCAACTCAAATCAACTCAGCTCTTTGTCATCATTTAGTAACACTAAACTAAATTAAACCAACACTAAACTGAACTAAACTAAACTAAACTAACATTAAACTAAACTAACACTAAACTAAACTAACACTAAACTAAACTAAACCAACACTAAATTGAACTAACACTAAACTAAACTAAAGAAACAAAAAAATCCCTCAAACAAGAATTCAGAAATGCCAATACTAAACTGAGTTGAATTAAACTAAACTCAGATGACCCACCATTAGCTTAACTAATATAAACCCAAAATTCTCCATCCGTTGTCATAGTATCAATTTTCTACATTGCTGTGTTCAACTAAATAAAGTAACCTCAAATTATTCATTCCTTCTCATCAGTTTGACTCGTTGTTTCACTAAGATGAAGAAAGAAAAAGCAAAATAGAACAAAACGACACAAAAACTAAACTCACAAAACTCTCTTTTATAAACTGAAATGTAAACTGTAAAATGTAAATACTAAACTTCATAAAACAAACTCAACTAAACCAAACTCACTCGATCAACAAACACAATCTGTTTTTACTGAACTGAACTAAAATGGAAGGACTAAAACTAAACTAAACTAAAACAAACTAACACTAGCACTAAACTAAACTAAATTAAACTAAACTAAACTCAAACAAACTAACACTAGCACTAAACTAAACTAAATTAAACTAAACTAAACTAAAACAAACTAACACTAGCACTAAAATAAACTAACACTAGCACTAAACTAAACTCACACTAAACCAACACTGAACTAAACTAAACTAAACTCACATTAACACTAAACTAACACTGAACTAAGCTAAAACTAAACTAAACTAACACTAAACTAAAACTAAACTAACACTAAACTAAAACTAAACTAACACTAAACTAAAAAAAAACGTAACATTAAATTAAACTAAACTAACACTAAACTACACTAAACTAACACTGAACTAAATTAGACTACACTAAACTAAACTAACACTGAACTAAACTACACTGAACTAGACTATACTAACACTGAACTACACTAAACTACACTAAACTAAACTAACACTGAACTAAACTAAACTAACACTAAACTATAACAACACTAAACTACACTAAACTAACACTGAACTAAACTAAACTATACTAACACTAAACTATACTAAACTAACATGAAACTACAATAAACTAAACTAAACTAACACTAAACTAACCCTGAACTAAACTATACTAACACTAAACTAAACTAACAATAAACTACACTTTTACATGTTTCTGTTTATCCAGTGAACAACAAAGTTGATCTGAAGATGAGGCTGTTAAAAAGGAGAACACGTTTCTCTCCACATCCCTTCACTCCCCATCGTCATCCTCACTTCCACCACACAAAAAGAGTGAAGGAGAAACACACATGTATAATGAATTCACTGCTTATTAAAGTGGCTTTTGGTGTGCACGGACAAAGACGGTGTCGCTGTTAAGGAGGACTGCCGGGTCGCCACTAAAGCCGCCGCGAGTTTTTTTTTTATCTGGGCCTGCCAGACAGCCTCTTGTATTCTTCCTGAGCACGGTGCTCTCATTAGCCTATTAACTTCACTATTCACCCCCCCCCTCCACCCCCCTCCACCCTTCTGTTCCACTACCCAGAGAGGACCCGACACACACACACACACACACACACACACACACACACACACACACACACACACACACACACACACACACACACACACACACACACACACACGCGCGCACACACGTACTAGACGTTCACAGGCATATGCAAACGGACATAAATGAATGCACACACAAATACCACACAAATACACATACCCCCCCCCCCCCCCCCCCCTCTGCTCTCCTCTCTGCTCTGTATAACAAGCAGCTGAACTCTGACATAGCCTCCAGCTGTCCTAGAGATGGTGGTGACAATAAAGTTTAAACAAATACACACACACACACACACACACACACACACACACACACACACACACACACACACACACACACACACACACACACACACACACACACACACACACACACACACACACAGCAACACACAGAGGAGAACAGGAAACAGGACCTTGTTGAGACAATGACCCCCGTGAGATAATTGATGGAAATTTCCCTCCGTCTTCATCATCATAACTATTGAAAAGTCCTCTTAAACGTTCACTCCTACGCTTTTCATGACCAACGTTCAGCATCTCCGAGACGATAACAACTTTCAGCTCAGCTGGTGAAGAGACAAAAGGGTCAGAGCTCCGCTGGAAGGGAAAGTTTCTCCCTCCAATAGATGTGCAGATTTGTGTTTGAAGTAACAAAGAAAGTGGAAGTGGTGTATAATTTGGGGAGATGGAGGAAAAAAAAAAAAAGAAAGCAACTTTTTTCCTGCATCCACACACACACACACACACACACACACACACACACACACACACACACACACACACACACACACACACACACACACACACACACACACACACACACAGAAATCCAGGGTTCATGCACAGATGGACATTTGACGACAGAGTCCTGCTCCCGGTCTCATGATAACAATCGGGTTCATAACACGATGACTTTATTGCCCTGCACACCCCTCCTTCCCTCTCTCCCCCTCCTTCCCCCCGTCTCCCCCCGCCTCCCTCACTTTCACACCCCCGACCTCGCTTCGTCTTTCTCTCTAACATCCATGCAGCATGATCATACCCATATCTGTCAGCTCCCATTAGACACAGCCAAGCGCTTCACCCACGAGCATACGGGGAGAGGATGTCTAAAAAAAAATAATAATCTGTCGACTTTAACTTTCATCCCTCAAACTGTGTTTGTTAACGGACAGCTTCACACTCACAAAATTAAAAAAAAAAAAAAATGCATTAACACTGTTTTGGTCACAAAAATCCTTCCTTGAGCTCATTGTTGCTGTGATGATTGTGGTGAAAGTGATGAGGGACAACATTTTGGATCTAAATTGTCCACATTTTGGTAAATTGTCTCAATCTGAGTCTTCAGATGTCTGAATGAGTCGACCACGATGGTATATCTTCCAAAGAGGGCCGTAAATAACAATTATTATCTGTCTGTTGCTCATCAAAACCTCCGGACTGCAGGTTTTTCATGGATTTTGCTCCTCAAGCAGAGTTTTGGTAAAAGCCGATGAGTTCGAGCGGTGAGCCGAGCAGAGAACGGGTTGAGTTGGTGTGTCATGGAGGAGATCCCAGCAGGGCTTCGTCTGAAACAGAACGGTTGATGGAGCGACGGGCACCACTGCAGGCGCTGCCAGAGCGAGGCATGAGATTAACAGCACCGCACTTTGTCTTCTTACATGTTAAATACATGAAGTGAAAATAAAGTTCAAAAGAGTCCAAGACGATGACTGTAAAAGTCCTGATTTAGTTTTACTCACAATTTCTGCTTGAAAAAAATGACAGAAACGATTAATAAACTGTCAAAATAGCAGTGAAGCATTTTTTTCAGTGATTCATTAATTGATTCATTGCTCACAGAGTTATTTCTTTTTTGTTTTTGACACAAACAGGAAGCACTTTAGCTAACACTTTGGCTAAACTATGTGTTTTCTCATTTTTGCGCTGGTGATTTTCTTCCACTATCGCCTTGGATTAAAGTGCTTTCAGAAGTGATGTCTTCATGGCCACTATGAACAGGAGGAATAACAACAGCAAGCTAAACCTGTTTCAATGTACGTACTGGATGGGAACCTGGTGTAAAAGTGTGTAAATGGACACCCACTGCCTCCGATTCGTCATCACTGACGGATTAAACTCGTCTTTTCTCTCTTTTATGTGGGAGTTATGAATGTTTAACAGGCGCGCACACACTAAAAGTGAAAGGAAAAGGCCAAGACACAGACAAAGTTTGGTCTGGATGCCACTTTGGATGACCGTCATCTCTGGAGTACCCTCCCCGGCCCACCCGGCTCGATCCACAGATTGGGCCTCCCCCACGAGGGGGGGTGGGGGGTGACACGTGGAATGGGGTCAGCTCTGCCAAAAGGCATCACATCGCCGGGCTCCTCTGCGTCGTCTGCTCCTCTGTCTGTCCGCTGTACCTCTCTGTCACTTCGCCTGTCACTTCCACACATCTACACTTGCTGTGGGAGTTGTTTTTTGTCTTTCTTCTAACTGAACGGGAATCTGTTAATGTGCGCTGCAGAGCCCGGAGCCGCCGCGTGGCATCTGAGGGAGTTGGAAATAAGCCCTCCTGTCACAGTCGCACCCCCTCCTCGTTTACCCTGCGGTCCAGACTTGCATCCTGGCACTCGCACCCCCCCAACCCCCCCGTGATCCCTCCCTCCCCACACCCACACACACGCCCCCTCCCTCCGTCCCATAGTGTCCCCCCCCCACCCGCTGGGGTCGCCTGCCTGACCCCCTGTCACCCTCCAAAGTCACACAGTCACATTCTTCCAGGCCTCCCCTCTGCTGATTTCTCCACTTCCCCTTTTCCCCGTCTGGAGCCGCCGCACCTTCTCTCCACACTTGACCCTCTGATCCTTTCATCCTCTCTTCTACTCATACCGTCCAGCTCTTCCCGTCTCCTCCTTTTTTCTTTTTTGTCTTCCTCCACCTCTTCATCTCTATCTTCCTCTCTCGCAGTCTCTCGCCCCCTCTCTCTCCATCCTGCGCTCGCCCAGCAGCATCAGCAGCAGGCTGGGCAAATATGCACCCTGAGCAGCGGTAAATACAGGCAGCACTTCACAAACAAGGCCTGATTACAATGACAAAGGCTGCCACACTTTAGGGAGGAGCTTGGAGCAATTTGGAGGCTGCGGGGGCCATTGAGCGAGTGGCATACTTAATGGGCTTTGTGTGCCAGAAGAAAAGGGTCTGAGCTTCTGGGCCCAGCTGTCACTACGGAAAATATCAGACTGACACAGCACCCGACGCTCTTTGGCTTGCTCTCTTTTCTTCTCTCACCCCCCCCCCCTCCTCCTCACACTCACACTCACACACACACACACACACACACACACACACACACACACACACACACACACACACCTTCTCCCTCCCGCTTCACTCCTCTCTTCTCTCCACTCTTTTTTCTGTAGTTAGTGAGCACAAAAAAAGTGAAAGCTGTTGGAGAGAAAGACGAAAAATTAAATGAGAACTCCCTCTCTTGATCTCTCTCACACACACACACACACACACACACACACACACACACACACACACACACACACACACACACACACACACACACACACACACACACACACACACACACACACACACACACACACACACGCACGCACGCACGCAAACACACGCACGCACACAAAGCATGCAACCAAACACAGACAAACATAATGCACAGTGCGCTGACTGTGCAGCAATTATTCCAACCCTAAACCCAGAGGGATAAATGACATTATTATGTTTCAGCACTTAATTACGTATGTGGATGGTTACTAAGCGTTGGGCCTCCTGCATGCATTATGCAGCAAGATATCGTCACTTTGCTTCATAAAGCACCCTTTCATGACCAAATGTACGGCAGAAGAAAAACAAATGAACCATGTGCTCTGTGCAGGGAAATGAGAAAAATAAAAGTGCAATTGTGCGACTGTCAGGCCTCACAAGGCAAAAATAACTCCAACATTTAGTGGGTTTCCTGCAGTGCCAAACGACAGTTTATTTTTCTGGAAATGATTTTTCTCCAGTGATAATGGGCTTGGCTAGAAAACAAAGACTTGAGAGATCCTCTGAAGCAGCTCTCCAGTTACGCTTTCTGAATCCTTGTACGCAGAGAAGCGCTCACACTCCAGATCCAACTGTATTACACCAGCTCTGTGACTTATGGCACTGTAACACCGAGCATAATACACACACCCACACACACACACACACACACACACACACTGCAAAGCTCGCGCGCACTGGAGGCGAACAGGCACAAACACATGCGCACGGTTGCACGGCGCTGCATTATTGAAACACAGCACAAAGCCAGAGTTGGATGTTGTTTCACCTAATCTCTTTGATACCACTGTGGTGCTGCTAAGCTCCAGAAAATCAGCTTAGCAGATGTCCTAAAGTGTAGGTGGCTTGTTTCATGTGGCAAGAGAAGAAAATGCTACAAGGAGGAGAAGAAGAAGAGAAGGAGGGAGGGTGGGGGTAAGGCCGCAGATTTGGAACAGGGCCCTGACAAGTTCAACTCAATCCCCTTTTTACTTCTGTCTGCCAGGCACAGTTGTTCCAGCAAACTAGAAGGAGTGTGCTCAATTCACCCGTCACTCCAACCTCACTTCCTCCCCCGGCCGCTCACTTCAGACTGTTCACTTCACCCTGTGTGTGTGTGTGTGTGTGTGTGTGTGTGTGTGTGTGTGTGTGTGTGTGTGTGTGTGTGTGTGTGTGTGTGTGTGTGTGTGTGTGTGTGTGTGTGTGTGTGTGTGCGTGTGTGTGCTATTTTCCTTACTTCTTACAACAACAGTGATAATGACTTTTTTTTTCCAAAGGTTGCACATGCTGCTTTGCCTTCAAGCCCTAACCTGTACTCAGACGTCAGCTGATTACACTTCCAGCCCATACACACTCTCGCACACACTCTCGCACGCACACACGCACACTCACAATGTCGCATGCATTATCAGCACAAGTGAGACATCTGTATGCAAATGTCATTATGGCAGTGGGGAGGAGGCTCGGAGAGGGCCTGCTGTGAGTGATGTTATGATAGTGAAGGAGGGACTGAAGAAGGTCGGGCTCTAAAGGAGTGTGTGTGTCAAGAGCTGGTGCATATATGTATGGTATCCATAGTAACCAACTAACCCAACTCAAGATGGCTCACTGATGCTGTCATCTTTTATCTTTTTATCTTTTGCGTTGCACTTGTTTTTACTGGCTCCCATTCCTCATTTGTTGACACTGATAGTAGAGCACAGAAACACACATAACTATGTTTTAGACAGATTAATAAAACATCTAATCCTTCACAGAGATGCTTGGGCTCCATGGTGAGATGAAAAATGTTAATAACCCCAGGTGTTGCGCAGTGTGCTGCATCTATTGCCTCTCAAGTATCTGGAAAATGCAGTTCATCCCACTGGAGGGAATGACTGCATATGTGGCCGTCGCCTGCGTCTTTCCTGAGTGACCGTGTGGTATGTCGTGGGCACTTCAGCATCGAGTCATCTCCTGGCGGCGCCTCGAATGTCCACGGTGACATCGGTGACAGAGGCGAAAATGGAATGATGGATCGAAGGGAAAATGCACAAATGCTCTAAAGACATATTACAGACATATCAAACAATACAGTGTGTTCTTTAAAGAAGTCCTCCAACCTCAACAGCCGTACGGGTCATTTGTTCCCTGATAGAAGAACCTATCTGGGAATTTCCCTGAATTAGCATCCTGCTGCTCTCTGTTTGGTTAGGTTTACACACCTGAAACAACTTTGTCAGTTTTAAGGAGATCGGGATTTGTGATGAAATAGAAGGCTCTGGTTGTCACGGTTACCATAATAAACAAGTTTTTTTTAATGAAGTGACCATGAAATGTATATAAAAGTGTTAGTAGCTTCCAGCTCTGATAAAAAAAAATGGCTGATGTCACTCCTAAAGTCACTCCTTCTTCTTAGTTTTCTGGAGGTCCATCTGAAAATAACCCCTCATTCATTAGAAAAGAAGATTCAAGAAGACCTGTTTTTGGGGGCGTGTCTGTTTGATTGACAGGCCTGTGGTGCAGTCAGGTTACAGCTATCGGGGGGCGGGACGTCCTGGTTTCCAATCAGATCAGTCAGATCCACCGCTGGCTCCTCCCCCTGCTCGTCCAAATATGGTCACTTCCTGCTCCAAACCGCTCCAAACCAGCAAGATGGCAACTCTAAATTTGAAACTCGAGCCTTCATAAACCAGCGATGACATCACAGCTGGAGGCCGCTTGGAATTGATGAATAAAAACTGTTCATGGAATTCTTTTGAAAAAGCATCTTACTTTTAGTGACTAGAAAGTTTGTATTGTACCGTTTGTTGTGTGACTTCCTTTGTACTTTTTTCTGTACTAACACTATTTTGTGGGTGGAAAGCAAAAATGACAAATGCATGAAATATTAGTTAAAGAAGTTTTTTTTTTTCTCCTCAATTCAGTTTTAACTGCATTTTCAAAAAATTTCAAAAATAAACTATAAAATGATTGTATTTTTATGTAAAGTATAATGCTAGGTTATTCCCACAGCTTGAAAATGTATTTCAAATTACTGCACATGCACATGTAAAATGATTATAAACCAGATGGATTGGAATAAGAAGTCATTCGTCCTAATATGGTGCAGCATTTCCAGTCTGACTGAGGGAAGCTCAGCGCTGTTTGGATAAGAGTTTGACCACTTGCCATGAATCATGTAAGACAGAATTAAGCCAACTTCACTTCCCATACTGCTGTTTTCCAGCCTCATGTTGTGGATTTGCGAGGAGCCACGCTAACTGGAGCAATAACTGATGATGACATTTATGAGAACAATTATTGGAGGTGAGTTTAATGTTGTCACTGTGTCAATAATAAGAAAGGTAGTTTCTGAAATTAAATTAAAGCTCTAAAAAACTGGGAGTCAGATCTTGAGTATTCTCTAATGTACAAAACATACCATTAATTAATTAATTTAATCTATCAAAGGCAATTAATCAATTTAATTCATCAAAGTCTCACAAAGCTATTATGCTTCACCAGGAGTCTGACTTCCTTTCAACGAGGACTCAATTTTCATGATTGTTATTGATTCATCTGATTCTTATTTCCTGGATTAATTTTTTGTCTGACCTAAGATTTCCAGTTTACTTTCATATGTGACAAAGAAAAGCAGCAAATTATCACATCCAAGAAGCAGGAACCATAAAATTTTGCTTGAAAACCTGGTGAATTGATTATCTGTGATTTCCTTTCTGTTGATCGACTAATTGATTTCGAACATTTTCACTCTAACTGCAGCTTTTACGCTTTGTTTTGGCTATTCATTCAGACTAAAATGGAGTCGTCGTCCCCCGCTGCCCCCCTCTTCCCCCCCAAAATTGAAGCTTTTCCAAAAGGGCCTCCACAATGCATAAATGTGAGAATGACAGCTTGGTGTTGTCGTGTGTAGCTGCCACATCGCTGGAAACAGATGGTGGCTGTAGAACGGTATTTCATGGTTTTCTTGAACTTAAACCCAAAAGAGAAAGAAGAAGAGACACAGTTAAAAAAAAATATATTTTTTTTAAAGTTGCTGGAAACTCTTTAAAGTTGTTCTTTCGGTTTAAAAATGACTTCTGGTTCTTTGGAGGCCAAAAAGTTTCTTTAGATCGTGTGTTCACATGTAAATCAAACAATAAGACTGATTAAGAAAGACAAATAGTACACAGCTTCTTCTGTGGTTGTCTGTGGCTCGCTTGCTCTGCGCACGACCCAACAGAGTCGTTTTGGCACTTTAATTATGGATACTTTATGCAGGAATGGATACTGGATTTAAAGATGGTGTGCGATCACTTCGATAAATATTTCTCGCTGGAAACATGGGACAAAAAGGTTTTGTAGCGAGGCTGAGTGGAGACATCGCATCCTTCTCTCTTAACACATTCACGGTTTTCATGTGGACAGAAGTATCACCTCAACACCTGCTGCTGTGTTTTAGATTCAAAGCTTTCTAAAATGTATTATTTGATTTTGTAATTTCAGCCATTATATGATTACTGTCACTATTATCAGTAAGGAGCTGGTACCATAACTGTTGTGTTGAGCTACGTTCGGTTGCTGAGAAAATTGGGCAGTGGGGACATTTATGTCAGCGATCAAACACCACTGCATTGACTTCCAGTTATCTTTAGACAGTTATGGCAACTGGAGAATCGTTAAGCACAGTACTGGTAGTTTACACTCAACCGAGTCTTTCTGTATTGTTTTCTGTTTAAAAGCGTTCATACAAAGTTACGTTTTAATGCATTAATCTGTTTGGCTAGATTTCCTGCTGCTGTCTAATCCTGAAACCAGAAATGTACGTTTGCACATCAGGAAAACTCTCCACTACAAGTCCTTTTTTCTGATTTTGGTAAACAATTTAAATGTCTGCTTTTTCCTCTTTGGCTTTTTAGATGGAGTCAGCAAACAAACCTGATTGACTGACATCTTACTGAAAAGATCAGCATTAATCCCAAAACTAAAAGGTGGAAAATATTTGATATCTGGAGATGGAAACTTCCCCGTTAGCTCAAAGTGTAGCGTTCGCATTAATAAGGTGGTGGATAGTTTTAGCTGAACACGGGGAGGAAGTAACTGTTTATGGTGGTTTAATGAAAAGTGCTAAAGTTTGTAAGGTTTGATGTGCTTCAAGGCGTGACAGCTGATTGAGGTGTAGACCGACTTTAGATGGAAAAAGTAATTACATTATATTTCAAAGAGAAATAAATCACAGAAGTGTGCAGAATCTCCTGTTATGATCCCCTTTAACTGACAATTAATTTTTAGGAGATTCTGTATTTTATAAGTTAAGCTGCATCTGTAGACGTGACTCATATCTGTGCAAACAGCACAAATATCCAAACTTCTGTGTTACTAACTTGAGCTGCAGGCAAATATCAGGATTTTCACACATGCTAACGTAACTTAATGCTAATGTTACTTGTGCAAGGGCAACCTGTGACTCAGACGCCGGCCTGTCGGCCTGTCAGCCCGCCGACGGTTTGGGACACTCAGATAATTGCTTGCTACAGGAAAGCATGTTAAGTGGCCATTTATTAAATTTTACACCGTTCCAACCATTACTTAAGCTTTTCCAAGCAGTTTAAAAGGTGTTGACTTTAATACGGTTTAAAGACTCATCAGTAAAAAGGTCAGATTGTTTCAGT
>NW_027210674.1:1680000-1735000 GCF_029030835.1 Brachyistius frenatus
ATTGACGAGGCTCTAATGCCAGGAATATCATTCTGGTCCACGTGTTAAATCACAAGTGGTCAAATTCCCTAATTAGCCGAGGTGCTCTGGTAACAAAGCAAATTCCACAGTTCAGACGCCAGCGTAGGAGCACCGGACATCTTTTTACACTCATATATCATGGTTATGTTTTGGTTAAAATATGTAATCCGATCTATCATGTTAAAGTGAAGAATGAGGAAGTCTGCAGGTTTTAAAAACTCATTCAGTCCATTTAAAAATCTTGTCATTTCTGTGGTGGTGGTCTTTTCCACAGACGGGTGGGTCATAACACTAGTTATACACCAGGAGACAATAAGCAGGAAGCTTATCCACTCCAAATGGTGACTGACAATTTTAAGACTTATACTATCAAAATAATTCATTATTGTTGAATTTCTTGATCCGTCCATCAATCTCTGGCATTTTATCTGGGTTGTTGTCTCTTTGACAGACAGCCAGTCTATCAATCAGTGAACTCACAATTTGCACGTCTCACAGGAAAAGAAGAAAAAACACACACAAGCTAAAAGCAAATTAAATACATAGATATGTACCGTTCCCTGCTTCTGACAAACACACTTATACATTTCTTGTGTAAAGAATTCAGTTTGGTATTTTATTTAGTTGCAGAATGTACAAAACGTCTAACAAAACAGGCCCTCCTGTGATATGTGAAGCCCGACAGAGGTCAGAGGTCAGATGAATATTTGCAGCGGTCATGTGTTTGTGTTTTTTTTTTTTGTTTCTTTGTCTAGTTTTGTGTCTTTGTGTCATTTTGAGTCTTTTCATGATCGTTTTCAGTTGTTGTTTTTTTATTACATTTTGAGTCTCTTGAAGGTGGTTTGTCATTGTGGCGCAGTTTTGCATTTCTTTGTTGTCTTTTTGTGATCATTTTAAGTCTCTTTTTGTTTTTTCTGATGATGTTTGTGGCGATTTTGATCTTTTTGTGGTGGTTTTTCCTGTCAATGATTATCAAAAAAGAAATAAAAAGTGAAGTATTGAGAAAGTGACATGAGTATCAATAAATTGATTTACTTAATTCACAACTAACTGGAGGACTTATTGTTGGTTTTCCATCAATCTTGAAAAAGGTCTTAAGTAAAAATGTGTTCCGCATTAAAGAGGTCTTCTTGAATTTGTCTCGGTGAACATTGTAGAAACCCCACAGGAAACATTGATAGATTTGTCAAGCTTTTCCTTTCTACTTAGGTGTAATCTTCAAGAGCTCTCAGGTCATCCCATGATTAACTATAGATGCTCAAAGCAGGAACAGCCAACCAAAGACAAGTATTTACCCAACAATGGCCTCATTGTTCATTCTTTTTGTAAATAAAATTTTCCTTTAATGTTAAAGTTTTCAATAAATAGTAGAAATTAACACGTGACACTAAAAATCTAATATGACATAACACTGTACATAAATAAAGACTAAGCATCCCTTCCTATTAGCACAAGTCACATACAAATAAAAAACTTTTCTTTGATAAAAAGTCTCAAAATTGTATCTGTTCCTTCTAATTCAATCAAAAAAACCACAAAAAAAAAAAATCCAGATCCATGAATTTGCAAACCTTTTCCTTTGCATTAGTTTTACTGACTGGTCCCTGCTGTCTCCTACTTCCCTGGAAAGTCTATTCTCAGAATATATGTGTGGAAGCTATACATTTTTTTGAGGGCAGAGACATTTTCTGCAGACAAATCTCTGCTCATATATCATTTTGTAAAATTAAAAATAAGCAAATCACATTTTTTAACAATGGTGGACATTGAAAAAACTGGAAAGGAAATTAAAAGTAAACCAAAGTGGGATTAAAAAAGCTGATTTAATATTGACCAGTTCATTCTTAAAGTGTGAGTAAAGGTTTAAATGGGGTAAATCCAGGCTGCGGCACAGTGACATGCATCTGCACATGCTTGCACATTCTTCGCCTTATCTATCAATGCTAGTTAATGGTTACACCTCTGCACTGACTGCCTCTGTCCTTCATAGTTAAACAAAAATGGGGAAAAAAGGGGGGTAGAAAAGTTGGCTTTGAGTTTCTGGTCCATGGAACACCTGCCATTCCATGCCATGCCATCTCTGACATGTGTATCTTTGCTTTGTAGCTGCCAGGACACAGGGGCAGAGCCAGCCCTCTTTGTGCTTCTGCTCTTTGTTTTCCCTGAGGGCTGAGAGAGAGAGAGAGAGGGGGGGGGAGAGAGAGAGAGAGAGAGAGAGAGAGAGAGAGAGAGAGAGAGAGAGAGAGAGAGAGAGAGAGAGAGAAAGAGAGGAGAGAGAGAGAGAGAGAGAGAGAGAGAGAGAGAGAGAGAGAGAGAGAGAGAGAGAGAGAGAGAGAGAGAGAGAGAGAGAGGAGAGAGAGAGAGAGAGAGAGAGAAGAGAGAGAGAGAGAGAGAGAGAGAGAGAGAGAGAGAGAGAGAGAGAGAGAGAGAGAGAGAGAGAGAGAGACCAGAGAGAGAGAGAGAGAGAGAGAGAGAGAGAGAGAGAGAGAGAGAGAGAGAGAGAGAGAGAGAGAGAGAGAGAGAGAGAGAGAGAGAGAGAGAGAGAGAGAGAGAGAGAGAGAGAGAGAGAGAGAGAGAGAGAGAGAGAGAGAGAGAGAGAGAGAGAGAGAGAGAGAGAGAGAGAGAGAGAGAGAGAGAGAGAGAGAGAGAGAGAGAGAGAGAGAGAGAGAGAGAGAGAGAGAGAGAGAGAGAGAGAGGACTTTTCTCCAAGAGTTGAACAAATAAACAGCAGAGAGCAGGAGAGACAAAGCCAGAGAGGGAGCACCTGCCGAGGGCTTTGTGTCTCTTAATAAGGCACACTACTGTCTGTGAGTGCACAACCCCCCCCCGCCCCTCAACCCCACTGGCACACAGTGGTGAGGCGGATATGTAAACACATTCACATGTATCTAAATACATAGAAATATATATTTCACTTATATAAAGTTTAGATTGCATGCCACACATTACACGATCTAACCATTTCTAAGATTATGTCATGTAACAGTGGTGCTTGAAAGTTGGTGAATTCTTCAGATTTTTATACAATTCTGGATAAATATGACCTAAAAAGTCCTAAAAGTAGTTAAAGAAAACCCAACTACAAAAACGACAAAGAGATATCACAAAAACACGTTGATTTCTGGGTAAAATAATTAAAACTGCATATATTTTGGAGAGTGATGTGTTCATGTGATGAGGTCATTTCCTGTCAGCGTGATTTGAAACAACAACACTCTGTTAACACTCCTGCACTACACAAGTAAGAGTCCTAACATGGACGAGCACTATTTGTTAGTTTCACTAAGGGAAGTATGTCATTTTTCCAAAACAGGAATATAATTGCCATCCCAAACCTGATATTAATTTCAACTTCAAATTAACTACTAATTAACATACTTTTGCCACACATAGATATATAATATTGGACAATTTTACCCATTGAATAAATGTATAGTATGATATTTTTGGCTCATTTGTGTAATTGGGTTTTCTTTATGTACATTTAGGACGAGTGTGAACGTTAGATGATGTTTTAGGTCATAATGGGTTCATAAACTGTCGAGCACCACTGTATGAAAAGACTTAATTACCTAGTACATGTTACAATAATTATATTTGCTGTGTAATATAATGGAGCCAACTGCATGTGGAACTTTAACTTACTTAAAAAAAACACTGCATGATAAACTTTAATTCAAAATATGACTTATTAACTGTCATTGAGATGTGAAAGGGGAAAAAAAAATACACTGCTGTGAATTAGATTAGAAAAGTGCTTACCTCTCAATACTAACAATAGTGTTGAGACTTGAAGCAGGAAATATTGGCTCAGTCCAAAGTTGAACAAAATTCCTCACGTGACACTTGACCTTGCTGCTTTTAGTTTGTCTTAACAGAATGCTCACACGCACTAAAAGTGCTGTGATTGATCCTCCATGTGATGGGCGACAAAACACATCCTGCTCTATCTGCGTAAAAATGCTGAAATTCAGCCTCAAGTGAGACTTCATCAGTCTCAGTGTGATAAACTGCGCGGCCGTCTTCCACAGCTCAGTGCTTCAGTGTCAAAGTCGTCTTTGTGCTTCCTCAGATTTATTCAATGTCGCAGTCGAGGGATGTTACAACTTCAAAAGGAAATTTTTTTAAACTAATATGAAGCTTCATATGAACTTAAACTAACCAGATTCACTGTATATGAGGACTACTGACTATCCCCTGAAACACTGACTGGACGCTGATTTATCGTTGAAATGAGGTTATGTTCAGGTGCAACGTAAACACCGGCCACATTCTGCTCAGGGCTTTTATTTTTTTTAATGAATGAAGCTCCACTTTTATGAACTGCGTCAGAGTCAGCAGGAGGTGGGTGGGACAGATGGTGGATGCACTACTTTCACACCAGAGATCAGTTTTCACGTCCAGATTCCTGCTTGTGATCAGCAACAAAAACATGTTGGTTAAGGATAATGAAAGATTGTTGTTTTGGTCAGAAGTAAATAAGAGTGTCATGTCTCATGTCACTGTGGATTCTTCTGTATTAAAGCAGCAGATCAGGATCTTCCCCTTAACCACTGCTGTGCCCTCCTAAATATTAAAGAGACAATTGGCATCAAGAAACATTTGTTGTTAAACACATCAGTATTATATTCAGTATACATGTATTTACATGTTGCCAAACAGATTAACAGCTTCCTCAATCCATTGATAGAAAATGTGAAAAATTAAGTTTTTGCTGTTGAAATAAGAACTTATTTTTTTGTAGACTGGGTTTGTCATTAACAATATTTAGCTCAAACACGGTCATGTGATATCCTTGAATAGAAACTGAAATGTTAATAGTCATATACATGAACCTCTAGAGACAAATAGTGTTTCCATTATGAGTATTTTCATCAGGGAAGGATCTTCAGGAAATGCATGCTGGCGCGTCTTGCTCTTTCGCCTTCTTAACTTGCAGTTGTCTTTATTTGCTACATTTGAACTACAATTCAATTTTATGAATGTGTTGTCTTGTGTTGAATTTTATGCTTTTATGCATTTTTTTATGTTCCTATATATCTGTTTTTATGTGAAGCAATGCATGTCATTTCCTTGCTGTAAAGCACTTTGAGCTGCATTTCTTGTATGAAATGTGCTTTACAAAAAAGTTTATTAATAATAATATTATCATTATTTATTTAACCCCTCAGCAGTACATTCAGCAAACTCAACATTTCAAGTCAAAAGACTGAAAAGCTGAAGTGAAGTCAGACGTTTTAAGATGGTTTGAAAAGTAAAAGAAGAAATTCAAAACTGATTTAACTTTTTGTTTATGAGTGATTTGTCACCAGTAAACAGCCAGTTTGAACTTTGGATTTGATGCTCTGATGTCTTTTTGCTGTCTTCAGTGAGGATTTTTTTTTCTTCTACTATCGTCATTTTGAGCATTTTAGTTATGATGATTTTTATATCTCTTGATGTTTGTGTCACCTATTCTCATTTCTAAAAATGAAACAAAATTGATGATGACAAACAGCAGCATTCATAAAATGCCAACTGTGCAACAGAAAAGAGAAAATGAGAAAGAATTCCTCTCTCTGCCTCCTTTTGCTTCATCATATTGTGGTTTTATTACAGCCTTTGTTTGCAAGATGAGGCCGTAGAAAGTCACATGTTCAGCTGCATCTCTTTCTGCAGGTCTCTGTGTGTGTACGAGTGTGTGGTTCAACACATATAGAAAGGTAATATAGTTTTATGGTTGAATGGGACTGTCAGTAGTAAAAGTGTGGCAGCACTCATGTGAGACATATAAATAGAGATGGTCTCCCTCTCTGACACGTTCTTTATAGTTGGCCCCCGAGGGCCAAGGCCACACCAACGCATGCGGTACCTGCTGAGGAGCAGGATGACGACGGGCTTTCTTCATCTGATTGCCCTCACAGAGAGAAACAAGAGATGGTTTTACAGTAACAAGGACGAGGAAAGGAAGGAAGCGAGCACATGAAAGAGAAAGAAAGAAGCCAACAGAATAAAGAAGAGCACTGCAAACTGTACACCTTTACTAATTCGCTTCCAATTCAAGGATGTTTTTATTGAAGAGAAAACTTAACTTAAAATTTGACTCTTCGCACCTGAGCTGCAGTTTTTCACACAGCTTCTATATTCCTTCTGTCATGTGCAAATTAAATTCACATATTTTAAAGTGAGAGAACGTCAGTCTGAGAGCTTCATTAATGAAGCCCGAACACTATAAACTGTATAATATGCAGTTTATATTTCTGTACTCACTGGACAGAAGACAGAGGAGTACAAACTGTTACGTTATTCTCCAATAAGCAGCAGACAGGTGCCACACAGCTCAGATCAAATCTGCACAGAAACACAGTTAGCATCATTTCTAGAAATTAACTGACCAACTGATCTGCAAAAACCTGCCAGATTTCTGTCATCTGCTCCTCCTTCTTATCTACACACAGACAGTCAACCAGCCTATCTGTACGCCATCAGTCACATTCACATCAAGTAATCCAGAGTTTGTCTGAAACATCAAACATGACTGCTGAAGTTGTGTTTGTTGCTTCCAGCTGTTTGTATGTTAGGATGAGTTTCTGAGATGAATAAATCCCTGCAGCCATCACAAGGCAGCAGGACCCACATGTGTGTCTCTGAAGTGAGAGAGGAGCTGTGTGTGTTATCGCACGTGGCCCAGCAGCTGCTGCCTTATTAGATATTTATAATTATTCATTATCTGGACATGCTGACGTAACCGGTGAGCTTGTAGCGGCAACAGAAAGTGAACTTACTTCGACACTCACTTCTAAACTTCAGACATGTCAGCTGTCACAAACAGATTTCAAACAGAGGCCGTGAGCTCCGTCAAAAACTACTGATTGCAAAACTCTGATCTTCCTCATCTGGAAAGTCATTTCTCTCTTTTCAGGTTCAAAATGTATGAAAATCTTAACAAAACAACCATAAACATATTTCTGTTAGTTACAACACGTGTTTTGTGAAGTATGTATTTCAAACAGAGCACCTTACGGTCAGTTAAATATGCGTTGTTCCTTTAAAAAGCATCCATCTTTCTTGACAGCGCCTGGTGCAATTTCACTGCGAATATGGGTCTGTTTCCCTCCATAGGGGATCGTTTGCAGTCCTTTCATCCTACTGGGCGTAGACCTCGGGTAAATTTGAACCAATCAGCATGCGCAGAAACCAGCCGACATTCAGCCACTGTTTTGCATCACAGCCTGTGTCCACTAAAGTGTTTTTTCCTGAGTACAGCACATTTTTTGAATATATATTTGAGGAACGCCAGCAGCTTGACGAGGTGCTGAGCGTGTATTCTGTGCTGAACGCGGAACATTTGCGATTTTTTTTTTCAGGTCAGCGACAGTCGAAAAATAAACGTTGCACTTGTCACCGTCACCAACCGTCCAATCACAGAGAACGAGAGGCAGGATAAAATCGGTTAACCACCGACACTAGTCGCTGATTGGTCTGCCCCTCAGAGTGGCTGTGCAAACGCTAATACGAGCCGAGTTACCAGACTGCAGTCACAGCGAAGAGAAGTGAAGCTGTGAGCGACAGTCGGTGCTGCCAGGCTGCCTTAGATATAATACTGAGAGGCTCTTGACAGTGTGCACATGCTCTAAAGTGCTGTTTTGGGAAATGCACATCGAAATTTAAGCGTGATTGTAGAAATACTCAAAGAAAAACATATTAACCAAAATCAATCGTTGTGGATGAATTGAACTAAACAACTAAATGGCCTTAACAATAGTTTTGATATGACAAAATAAACTAAATCAGACCACTATATATAGAAAATAATATCATAAAATCTGTCTGTGTTGGTTGTGTTGGTAACTGAACACAACACTCAATGAGTGAAAATGTAAAAATATAGTAATTCTGTAAGAGTAAGTGGACATAATATTACAGAATACTTTGTTTTCCAAAGTATGCTTGTTGAGTTTCAAGTTTTTTAATTAATACAAAAAAAAAAAAAAAAAAGGATCAAAACAATTGAGCACTGTTCAGCTCAACGTAGCCAATCAAATATATTGTTCACAGAAACATCTGACTCATGCTGAGTCATGGAAAACACTGTAGATAAACTTCAGCATCTCATAAACTCCTGATATAAGCTCTGGTGAAAGTGACGCGCACACAGAAGCATATCTGAGTCCACATTTTGTGAAAGTAATGTACTTTGAGTGTATTACAGCAGTCAAAGAATGTGCTCTATTATTACCACTTACCAATCACAGTATAAGAAATCCCCTTAACTGGCATATTGTAGAGGATGTCGAGACCCTGAGCAATTTTCCTTGACATACATTGCTGTATATTTAATGTACATTACTGCACATACCAGAAGGATTATAGGAAGCTTAGTTCCTAAGACATTCTGCATTTCAGACAGTAAAGTTTCCCCGCGGGTGTAAGGCCACCAGTATTTGTTTTGCATTTAAGGCACAAAGAGAAGATGATGATGATGGACAACAGTGTGGTGTGGTGATATGAGTTATACCAAAAATTGAGTTTGTTTTTTGGTATTTTTCCCAAAATCATCCCACTAATCCTCTTTAGTTCTTGCACCCAGGTTCCTCTGCCAGATCTGCCCCCACCATCGAGCACCACATGGCACACTAGGTCCTCAGGATGATTGATGTGTCCCCCACAGTACAACGGATCTGCTTTTCAGCACCACAGACATTAGAACCACTTAACAAACTCAGTTAACAAGATGTTATCTGAAAGGAACGGGAAAGGTTGTTTCTGGACACATCTGTTTGAAGGACCCCTTTTACAATCCCATTTCCATAAAGGTTGGGAAGCTGCAGAAATAGAACAAAGACAACATATTAAATGTTGAACTGATAAATTTGTATTGTTTCATAAAAAATACATGCTAGTTTTTAATTTTAAATATTTTTCAAAAGTTGGGAAGTTAGCAACAAAAGACTGGAAAAGTTGTGGAACGCTTAAAGAAACACCTGGTTGAACATCTCAGAACTAATAAGGTTACTTGGCAACAGCTCAGTAACAAGATTAGGTATATATATATATATATTTTTTTTTTTTAAACATCCCTGACAGGCAGAGTCTATCGGCAGTAAAAATGGGGTGGGGTTCATCACTCTGTGAAAGACTGCATGGGCAAATAGTGCAACAATAACGTTCCTCAATATGAAATTGCAAAGAATTTTGGGATTTCGTCATCTACAGTACATAATATCATAAAAAGATTCAGAGAATCTGGAGAAATCTCTGTACAGAAGGGACAAGGAAGAAAACCAATATCGGATGGCCGTGATCTTCGAGCCCTCAGGCAGCACTGCATTCAAAACAGACACCAATCTGCATGGAAATCACTGCATGGGCTCAGAAACACTTCCGATAACCAATTTCTGTGAACACAGTTCGTTGCTGCATCCACAAATGCAGGTTAAAACCCTACTATGCAAAGAGAAACCAGATAGAAACACGATGCAGAAACATCTGCCGAGCCAGAAGCCACAGATTAATAATGCATCTTTTGGCCCGAGCTCATTTAAGATGGACTGAGGTGAAGTGGAAAACTGTCCTGTGGACTGAAAAATAAAAATGGTAAAATTATTTTTGGAAATCATGGACGCTGCGTCCTCCGGGCTAAAGAGGAGAGGGACCACCCAGCTTGTTATTAGTGCTCAGTTCAAACTCTATCCTCCGTGATTAGTGGATTAGTGCACATGGCAAGGTTAGCTTGCACATCTGGGACGGCATTATTAATGCAGAGCAACATATAGAGGTTTTGGAGCAACATATGCTGCAAACCAGACAACTTCTCTTACAAGGCAGGCCATGGTTAATTCAGCAAAACAATGCAAGTCTGTATTCTGCACATATTACAACTGCATGACTCTACTAAACTGGCCTCCTGCAGTCCAGATGTATCACCCTCTGAAAATATTTAGCGCATTATGAAACTAAAAATAAGACCAAGGAGACTCTGCACTCCTGAAATCCTATAACAGACAAGGGGACAACATTTCATTTTCAAAACTCCAGCAACTGGTCTCCTCAGTTCCCAAACATTTACAGAGTGTTGTTAAAAGAAGAGGAGAGTCAATTCAGTGGTTAACATGCTCCTGTCCCAATTTTTTTGAGAGATGTTGTGCCAGCAACAACAACAAAAAAGAGCATTTTAATAAAACAGTAAAATTTCTAATTTTAAACATTTGACATGTTGTCTTTGTTCTACTTTCAATTAAATATGGGTTTACATGAAATCAGCCTATTCGGTTTGTATTTACACTTCACACAGCATCCCAGCTGTTTTGGAAACAGGGTTGTAATACCCTTTAAGTCCCAGCACATGAGACCTTCATCTAAAACACTAGGTTTATCAACAACTGTTAAGTAGATAAGAGTAATAACAGATATTATTCCTGATCTGTTATTAGGCTGTTGCAACAATTTTAACCCCTGATCCGACTTGTTTCCTGAATTAATGTCCCTACGGCACCGGGATTTTTTTTTGCATCTATTTGGATAAAAAAAAATAACCTGATTAGGTTTAGTGAAACATCAGGACTCAGGTTAAAGCAGAGGACCTGGGACATCATGGTTATAATAATAAACATATGGTGAAGGTTATGGAAGGGTCATGATTAAAAGAAAACATCCTCCTATGCCGACTTTGAGGCTCTTAAAGGTTGTTTTATGGTAGATGGGAGGACAGTCTGAACTGATTTCAAGTTTTCTAAAAAAAAGAACAGATTTGAAAGGAGACATGTGGCTACTCGTTGTTTTGAGACTGATGGTGTGGCCTAATCATGACAAGGGATTAACACAAACCTTTGATGAAGATTGCTAAAGTTTGTTAGTAAAATATTGCACTGCGTTCAATTCTGGTCATGAAAATTTGCTCCATGTCATACCTTTTCCCAATATTTGTCTGCTTTATGCTGTTTATGATAAATGATAAACGGAAAATGGTATAAAAAAAAATTGGAACAAGATATATAATGATTGCTGCATTTTTGAGTTGCTGAACTGATGGATGGGGGTCCGTGAGAAGTGTGCACCTTGAATTATTGTGGTGCATTTCAGACACGCAGAGGGTAAACCAGTAACCACTAAGCTTGTGGGAAAGTGCCAATTTAATTCCACAACATCTAACGTAGCAGAAATCACGGAAACCTCCAAAACCAGTGGGTGTCACCTTCGTCCGGATCACATCACCAGCACTGGAAGCCACTGCGTCACAAGTCGCCGGCCCCTTCAGGCCTTCCTCCCTGCGAGGCTGTAAACTTGCAACACTGTATGAATTCTTTACAGGAAAAGCCGAGCCAGAAGCCACAGATTAATAATGCAATTTTCTATCTAAATTCTTATTTATGTGAAGCAAAAAGTTCCCCTGAGATATTTGTATTATTCATGAGCATCAGAGAGGAGGAGGAAACAAATCATTTAGCACAATGTGTGTCCCTGTTTGTGGGGATATGTTTGAACATCCTGGATAGTAACACGTTCACAGCGCGCTGTGTGTTCCCTATTGTGAGGATGGGCTTTAAATATGTGCATTTCTGTGTATCTATAAGAATGCCTTTGCCTCGTGTTTGAATAGTTTATGTTTGTGATATTTGTATGGCTTTGTGAGATTGAACGGAAATTTGCATCTGTTTATGTGTGAATGCATGTATGTTTGTGCATTGAAGTGATTATCTGAGAGGGGAGGTATGTGTGAGCATGAATGTTAATATGAGTGTTTGTGAGTGACAAGCTTGGGTAATAGAATCAGGATGTATGTGCGTGTAAGTGTGTGATTGCCAGTAAATGTTGTGTGCTTGTGGGTGATTTGCGCGTGCGTGCATGCACTTGTGTCTGCGTGCGTCTACAGTAGTTGGCTATATGTTCCTAATATGAACATGCAGAACCACTTGGTATTCCACAAAGCTCATCTCTTGTCTGTCAAGTACGCGCACGGGGATCGCAACTGGAGAGATTGAAAGTTTGAGGAGCTGAAAGGCCTGCATGCAAATGAGACATATACTTGTTTTCTCCTTCTAAATCCTCCTTAGCTTTTTTTTTTATTATTATTATTATTGTCAACGCAGCCATCATCTTTTCTTTTCTGCTGCCCTCTTTCTATCTGTTCAACCCTATTTTCCTCCTGAGCAGCTTTGAAAAGCCTCGCTGGAAACTAAACATGTGCTGAAGAAAAAGTGAGAAGAAGAAGAGCAACAGAGCAGCAGATTTTCTCTGCCATCAATAGAACTAGTTGTTCTGCTGCTCTTCTCTCGCTGGGAGTTGAATTAAAAAAAAAAAAAAAAGAAAAAGAAAAAACGCTCATCAAAATCTAAAAGCATCTGTGGGGTGAGGGAATGATTTCCATCTGTGATGCAGTATTAATGGAAGTGTTAATAGGGGTGGCGGCTGGATGTGAAAGGACTGACAGAGAAACAGCCAGCAGCACTGGAACCTCCTCTAAACCATCAACACGGCTGTCTGGATAAACAAACACGCAGAATACAGATACGGATCTACTGTAGGCACGCACACAAACGCACACACCACTCGCAAAACATGTGTGCACGAGGAGTTTGGTTCATACATGAATGCACATAAATACATGCAGGTCACGCGCACACACACACACACACACACACACACACACACACACACACACACACACACACACACACACACACACACACACACACACACACACACACACACACACACACACACACCAACGGAGTGCCTTCACAAGAAATATAGCAGCAACAATAAAAACAACTTCGGACACACATGCCTTTAAATTTCATGGATATACACACAATGTGCACACAGACAATAAACACACTAACAACATACAAGGAGCACACAATCCCACATGAAGCAATGCATATACACACAAACAGACCAACCCCAGGGAGTGACAAATAAACATTATTACACTCAGAGCACTTGTTAACGGAAACAGCTTTCCGTTAAAGCACACACAGATGTACATACAGCGCTGCCATGCACAAATACTGATATGTGAGGAATTATGGAGAAACTTGATAATTGCACACTAAGAGCACGCTAAATTAACATGCTTTCAGAATCGTGTGTGCGCATGCACCCAAAGCAAACAAGTAAACAGCAAACATATGATGTGTGCCAATATTTATACAACTGCACTGGGTGTGAAAAAAAAAGAAAAAAAACGGTGTGAGTGTGAAAGAAGTCAGTTCAAAGAGAAAATGAGTTGTGCGTTGCCAGGAATGCACATTACACATGAGAGGTGGTTCCGTGGATTCATATCTGGTCTCAAAAAACGAAATCACTATTTGCCTAAAATAGCTGATCACGTTGCTAAAAGACGGGGAAATAGTGCTTTTACTGCTTTTAGGGGCGCATTAATACATATTAGGTCTTTAGTGAGTATTTGTGGCAGCAGGATGATGTATGTGGCATTAAATCAAAACAAACTACAGTGTGTTCATGGTAATGAAGGAATGAAGACTCGGCACACGATTAGAGTAACGGCTGACCGTTAGTGTTACAAGAGTTAGAAGCTACTTGTTTGTTATTAGGTGGGTTACAGTAGGACTGACACATTCACTCAGTCAGTGTGCAGTTAAACCGCTTCAAGATGCTTCTAATTATTAAATCAGTTTCATGTAACATTCATTTACCTGAGATGGTTTTGCTAAACTCGTCCTTCAGTTAGTCATTTTATTCATTGAAAACTGAAACCTGTTGTTTGAAAATACAGTTTGACATCACTTTTCCATTATCATAGTGTTGTAATACAATGGAGCCAGCAAGTTTCTGTTGCACTTGAACTTTCAAATGCATATTGCTTTATTTTATATTTTAACTCTATTTGTGTTTAATTTTATGCATTTTATATGCTTTTATGCATTTTTTTCTTTTCTATATTTGTAAAATGTACCTTTATATCTGCATTTAATTTTCTTGCGGTAAAGTACTTTGAGCTACATTTCTTGTATGAACAAATCTAATTTATAATTACCATTATTATTATTGTTATTATTATTAATTCACTGTCTATTATGTGATTCATCAACCACGGAGGATGCTGGCTCTTTTTCTTGGGATATGTAGCTTTATCCTTTAGTTTTTTATGCATATTTAAGACTATTTTGCATGACTCTCACAAAAATGGAAACGGATGTATAACAGGAAATATGGCAACAAGAGGGTGAATTATCAATATGCAAAACTGATAAAAAGGAGACAAATTCTTGTAGTGATGATCATCTAACCCGCAATCAAAGCATGTCATTCATCCATCAGTCCACTGGAGGATATCAGGTCAGAGTCACGATTTGCCCCATTTAGGCGTAAAAAGTTCGCCACAGATTCAGTTTTCTTCACTGTGTTTACAGTCTGGATACGCTGCTAGCATTAGCGTTCGCTCAGCCACTCTGGAGGGAGGACCAATCAGTGACAAGTGTCAGTGGTTGAGTGCCTTTGCCCCGCCCCTTCTTTTGGAAGGGGAACAAGTGACAGTGATGAGCGCAGGGTTTCACCCAAAGTTGAACATTGTGCATACGATGTGCTCAAGGAAAAACGGTTTGGTGAATACCGACAATAGGCAGTTGCTGCGTTGGCAGATTGTCAGCCAGTTTTGGCGCATGCTGATTGGTTAAAATTCAGCCGAGGTCTACGTCCAGTAGGATAGAACAACCGTGAACTATTCTCTACGCAGCGTATTCAGATATTCACGCTGTGAGTTTTGGTCTGGGTGCCGCAGGCTATTGGAAAGTAAGATGCTTTAGGTTTACGCACCAAAAACTACTTGGTTAGGTTCAAGAAAAGATCATAGTAACTTTACATAAGTAACATCACGACCATGATTTAAGTTACTTATAGTTAAATAGGTTACGTTATGTATGTAACTTATTTACGTTGCTTAAACAAAGACTTTTGCTTTCTCTCGGACTCCAAAACCGGCCTATCGGGGCAAAGCCCTTAACGTGCTGGCCATACATGCCAGTACTTTTCATGTTTAGGTGAAACACAAGACGCGCACGGTAACCTCTAGTGGACTGACAGGTGTATTACACGCCTGATACTATCAGCAGGGGATCAGCAGTCGATGTACCGATTTAAACTGAAGAGAGACTGTAGAGCTGGTTCACTAATGTACAGTACGGTTGTTTATAGTGTGACAGTCCTGATGTTTGGATGCTGCGTTATTGTTCAGAGAAAATACAGCCAGAGGAAGCTTAAGTTTTAGTCAAAGTGATGTCTGACAGGTGTGACGGGAGAATGTACGATGATTTTACACTGAGTGTTCGCCTACAAGAATATCTCTTCATATATAATTCAAGCAGTCAAAAACATCAAGCTTTGAGCAGTTGAGAAATGCTCGACACTAACCAGCACACTGCGGAGTAACCTGTTCGCTAGCTGCAGGCTGATCGACATCTTTTCACAGCCGCCTCTCTTTGTTTTGCATTTGTTGCTCGACAGATCACAAGAATATCATCAGCAGTTTGCATGTTGCAAAATGTCAGCCACACTGAGCCTTTTCTACCTCAGCATTGTGAAGTCAGAATCAAATGAAAAATTTAATGAATTGACTGACAGGATGAAAGACAGCAAAAGTGCAAGTGTGCCGTGCATCTTCCACTGGCTGTTGTGCTCTGAAACCCGCAGTGTATGACCCGATATCAGAGCTCTGCTCAGCCCTGAGCTACACACAAAACACAGTATAGAAAGATGGGCTGATGTTTTCTAGCCTGGCTGCACCGACTGTCACTCACAGCGTCCGTTTTCTTTGCTGTGATTGCGGTCTGATAACTCGGCTTTATTAGCGTTTGCTCAGCCACTCTGAAGGGCGCACAGATCGGTGACCAATGTCACGTTTATCCCGCCCCTCCTTTAATCTGATTGGATGGCTGGTGACAGTGATGACCAAGCGGCAACCAGCAGTGATGTCACCCATTGGTTGGTGAACGGCCGTTATGAAGCCTCAAGTTCGGAATTTGGCCGGAGACTAGTTCGGAGAGGTTGTGGAGCAGGAAGTGACCGTATTTGGGTGTGATTGGGCGGATGGGAGGGGTGGAGGAGATCTGACTGATGTGATTGGAAACCTGAAGATACTACATCCCGCCCACCGATAGCTGTAGCCTGAGTGCACCACAGGCCTGTCAATCAAACAGACACGCCCCCAAAAACAGGTCTTCTTGAATCTTCTTTTCTAATGAATGAGGGATTATTTTCAGATGGACCTCCAGAAAACTGATAAGAAGGAGTGACTTTAGCTAACAACACCGAGATAACTGATGGACACATTTTATTCACTTTGGATTTGATGAGAGAAGTTGAATGGGAGTCTATGGAGCCGGAGGCGTTTTGGAGCCGACCCCTAGTGGCACGCAGTGGAATTGCAGCTTAAGACACTTCTGCATCGGCCTAATTTTTCAGAACCGGAAGCTACGAACACTCTTATATTCAGTCTGCGGTGGAGACGCATAATAATGGAGTGAAATTGGGTCTGGTTTGCACCAGGTTTCAGTGAAAAACTATCAAATAAAGATTTGATATGTGTTACAAAAGGGCCAGAATTATTCAGTCTGTCAGTTAATAGTCAAACTTTGTTGTCTTTAATTGGTAGCAAAGGATTACCGCCTCCTCTGTGTCTTCAAGATTGAAAGAAAGGTTTTAAGATACGCGGTGGTCCAGCTTAAACCGAAGCTGAAAATAGGACGTGCAAATATTTGATTTTTACTCGACAACAGTGATTTGCAAATGTACTATTCCCATGACTGTTGCTGGTGATGATACGGTTAATTCAGTCCTGACTTGGCGTGTCGTTCCTTAGTTAAACCAAGATCAACAGCAGATGCACCGTCGTGGCAGCAGAACGTGGCACTGTGATATGACATCACACCCCCGCTAAGAGCGTGGCACAAACACAACCAGGCCACTGCCAAACAGAGGGAGAAACATGGCACTAACACAAGCACAACGTAATGAGTAATGAGTGTTCCTGGCGATAGGAGAGGAGCCGACAACAGGCGGGATTCAGGATCTGGTGAGACGAGTCATTGTCTCCACCGGTGTTTCATTTCCTGATATTTAAATGTGTGCAAACGTGTGAGATTATGGAGAAAGACAAAGGAACTCGCACATCTCCAATGTATGAATTCAAAATATAAACTAGTTGTGTTTTATTTGCATTTTTTCCTTTGTAGTTTTGTCCTTGAATGGACTGATACGGGCACTTGTAGTTGCGGTGTTATATTTATATTTTTATTTTAAAAAAGAATCGTCTTGTGTCATCTCTACACTACTTGTTGTAATTTACACATTCTGCTACTTGTACTGGATTTATTGGCTGAAGAGAGTACTACAGCATATACGAAAAAGGTTGTGTAAAGCTTTTAGTGTCTCCAGAGGGAGCTGTGTGAAATCGGATAAATCTCCCGAACGGCTGTCACTTGAGCCGGTGTTGGTTGGGGCTGAAGGCTACAGATTTGGGCTGTGTGGTTAGAAAGAAGTGAGGTTCCCAGAAAACTGCAGGCCGCTGCTCACCTTGTTGCAAGCTAAAGGCTCCGGGATACTTCAGCCACTACACCCAAATTAAAGACCCAACTGTTTGTGGCAAATTTATTTATTTAATGAGTCATCTATTTAATCCTTTATCATGTAGTTTGCACCACCATATCCACTAATAAAATAAAAGATATATGACTGTAGTTTTAGAATAAGCGTTGGAATAAGGGACAGATATCATGAGCAGTCTTCAGTATCCTTCCACCTCTACGGCTGAACAGAGAAACGAGGGCATAAAATCAGAGTACTGTGACATTACAGTGCTCATGATGCTGCTTGACAAATGATTTCTGGGAAGATCTGCTGTATTAAGTGCTTCGCGGCAAAGTTGTCACCAAGTGTTAAAAAAAAAGAAAAGAAAAAAAAGAGAAGAGAAGGAAAAAAAACATAAAAATAACGACCACATCAAGACTGAGCGGTTCTCTTGCTGGCAAACAACCAGAACCCTGCTAAGAATCTGATGGTCGGAGGTTATCCGTAGTATCGTCTTCTACTTTAAAGGAAATGTGAAACATGAATGCGCTTTAGGAAAGTGCATCCCTGCTCGTGTCACAGACTAGTAGACATGGGCTGGTGTGTAGTGATGGTGTGCCACAGCAGTATATCACACTACTCTAAAGGCTCTTTGTACCCAAACCTCCTTCACTCACGCCCACACTCCCCCATGTCCAGGCCCATTATCCCAGGCAGCTGGTTTTGGGGCCGGCTGGCTGGAGAGGAAGCTGAAAGTGGAGTCTAATTCACTTATTGATTCCTGTCCTGTGTTGCTGGATACTTCAGGGCTTTAATCAGTGGGTGGTTTCGGGCCGAGGACGGGGGGGTGAAAATGAGGGTACGGGGCCACCAGATGCGCTGTTTGCAGGTGGGTCAAAACCAGTTTGCATTGTTTTCCTTGAAGTCTGCCGCTCTAATTAATGATGGCTTAATACAGCAGTGAACACTTCAAAGAAATGACTAAACTGAGCACTGGTGTTAATTGTGATGAAGATGTTTCCACTAATTCTTCTCACGCTTCAAACTAAAGAGAAAAGTGATACGTCAGCACAAAAAAAAATTCAAAACAAGGAAAAGGATATGGCTGGTGAGGTTTTTGTGTGCTTTTGTCATTGTCCTCAAGTCACATGAAAAGACCAAAACAACAATATGTAATGTAATGGTGGTCAGCATTTAAAATGGCAGAATTTTGTGGCAAAATAATTCACTTCATTAATCAGAGAATTTTCTTGCGGGGAAAAAGGGAAATTTGGCTTAACTTTGAAAAAGTCCAAAATGGAGGACGCTATCGTGCCGTGTTCATCCCAATATTACGGCGTAAGTGCAACACACCTGCCAGTCAAAACTACAGGATTGTGTATCTTTTGTGTTTTGTGTCTTGAGAAAGTCTTAAAGAAGTACATGGATTTCTTTTTAGTAGTTTTAGTGTTTTTCTGCTAACCCACACTCACTTAGTTTTGTACGGGGTTTTGTTGTCCCATACCACATCATTTTTGATGCCTCACAAAGCAAAGCCGTGACACTGACACTGTCCTCGAGTACAATGGCATGTTAGTTGTGTTGCGCCATTTATTTTTTTATTTAACCTCCTCAGTTTGAGGATTGTCAACTGTTATTGACAATTATGAGAAACTTCCTTTCCTGAACATCCTATGAACAAACCAAACTAACACTGAGTAAGTTTGCTAGTTTTCCCCATTTCAATAACTCTTTTCATTGAAATGATGTACTATCCTGAGAATAAAATGCCACAGCTGTGTAAACAGCTCACTAAAAAGAAACTCAAAGAAGCTTGTAAAGCCACCTTGACTGACGAGCATGAGCATGTTAGGGCGTCAAATACTGACGTTTTGTCCAAGCTGTGGGCATCAGAGATGTTTCCTTTGGCGTCTAAGACAAACGAACAACGTACCTTATGTGTTAAGCACCGTGACGATGCGGGTCAGAAAAGGTGACGTAGTACAAAGTAGAAGAAAAAGCACTTTCACTCAGGAGAGTTCGAGTCCATGATAAAGCAAAATTCAACGTGAACTTTTAAGTAACGCAAACTGATGATCTTTTCCGAACCCTAATCAAGTAGTTTTTGTGTCTAACCCGAAACCATGTCAAATTTAATCCAAGTCATGATGTTTTTTTTTTAACTATAACCTCCTTGTTTTTGGAGCCTAAAATATCAGCTCTTATAAAACATCAGTATTTGGCCCTCTGCTAACGGCCTTATTTGACGTACTGGAAAAGAGAACATGTTATCCTGGCGAGCTATGTGTTAGCAGTTAACTCACCAGCTTCAGCAGTTTGCTGACCTTTTCAAGTGATGCCGGCTTCACTAAGCTTTTTATATCCAATATTATGATAAGAAGTGCAGATGTATGTTGCTGTGATGCTTTCTGATGTGAACTGTATGGCCTATATTCTTGGTACTTCCCCACTTCTGGGGTGCTGCACCCAGCATCACGTAAAGTTGTTCCTAGGGAAGTCATAAATCTTCATAAATAGCTTGCGAAAGCGTCATTTCATTTTTAATAAATGATTCAGTTATTTAGTTAGACTGCCGGGCACTGGTATGATTCAAGAAATGAAGGACCCAAAGGCACAACAACAAAAACAGGACTCCCAAATAAAGAACAAAATACAAAGAAGCAATTCAAAAAACACAGAGTCGGCCGAGGCTAAAGGGACTAAAGAGGTCAAAAAAAAAAAAAAAAAAAAAAAACAAGCCACTGAATCCTGATGAGCTGACAGGTAAACAGGACGCACTTAGTATGAAATGCAAAGGAACACGACAAGAAAAAACAAACAACAACAAAAGATGGTAGGAGAGCACACGCACTATTGCTGTGTCTGAATCCCCATATTTACATTAGTAGACTTACATGTAGTACACTTAGATGTTAGTACACTTACTTTAACAGTGCATGATAATGGACAGGGTAGTGTTGTCTCAGATCCCTCAAACATCCACTACAAACATATCTGCTGACATCGTTTGTTTAATTTACCTAAATATAAGTGGTTTTGTGCTTTTAATAAATAGCTTCAGCTTCCTTCAGCTTTTCGCAGCGTAGCCAAGATGGGGACTGTTGAGGGTAAAAAGTGTCCAGCATTCAATAATAAATCTAAGGACGGATATTACTAAACCATACAGGCAGTCATAGTGCACTCAAGCGGCAACCAACAGTGACGCCACCCGTTGGTTTGTGAAATGGCCTTTTGAAAACTTGAGTTTCACATTTTGGCCGTCGAGTGTTTGAAGCGCTTTGGAGCCAGAAGTGACCATATTTGGGCGAACTTGGGAGGAGCGAGCATTGGATATGACTCGATCTGATTGGGAACCCCAGGACGCTACACCCCGCCCACCTATAGCAAAAACCTGACTGGTCCAGAGGCCTGTCAATCAAACAGATGCCCTAATATCCAATTAATGATGGAAGTATTTTCAGATATACTGCCAGAAAGCTTATAAGGACGAGTGACTTTAGCGAATGACACTATTGCGACTTCCGAAAAAAAAAAAAATCACTTTGTATCTAATGAAAGAAGTTCAATGAGCGTCTAGGGGAGCCTTCTCGGACCCTTAGCGGCCCTTAGTGGTGTTGCACTTTAAAGCACTTCCGTATCGGCCTCATTTTTCCGACCATGGAGCTACTTCTAGGAGCGCACTGCATGTTTCCATACTTGAAACTGTGACCGCATTTATGCACTCAAAATAGCAAGTGTAAGTGTAAAAGTACGATATGAAACACAGCCAAAATACCCTAGTGAGCGGAGGACTATGAGGCACAGATGAAAGTAATTAGGGCGGGGCAGAAAATCACACACGGGCCAGACACGTGGTGTGAGTGATTACAAATGTAAAACAGGAAACTCAAAACCCAGACTGAAATAAAGACTCCAAAATGAAAATGAAGTCATAACCATGATAGCCGATGTGGTTTCCAACTAACATTACTCAAACGTGAGAAAATAGTGCATTAGCTGACGACTATCTTCAGCCGCAATGAATACGTTCGTGAATATTACAGCAGGAGGAGCTAAATCAAAATAATCTTCCTCCATAGGAACATATTATATGTCATATATTTAAATTCTTTTTAAGAGAACAGCAAAAACTCTGAAATATTTGTGATAATAAAATTCTAGAGTATCAGTAGATGTATGTCCCTTGGGGAGTCTGCACACACCTCAGGCCCAGGTTACACTCCACTAACATCGACAGTAGATTGATGCTGATGTCAGAGATTACAAGTCAGCGCTGAATAATCGAGGCTATTTACTATTCACTGGATGCAGGACTCGTGGTTCTATTAATCTTCAATTACAATGCTGAGAGGATGACAGAAAAAGAGAGGAGCAGGAAACTGAAAGGAACATGCTGTGCAGCTACCGGATAAGAGACACAGCTGGGGAAATCACCTGGGAACATCAACATGACACTGCCTTCTGATTTTTTGCGATGTCGCCCTCCAGATTCAAAGGCTATGTGATGTGCGCTCTAATCGCAGCGGTGAGATCAGAAAGGAGCCACAACCTAAATCTCTGCTATTTGTTCACATTTGATGCAGCTCTACTTATAGATTTTCTCGACATCTAATCTGCCTCTGCTTTTGCCTTTAAAATTAACAGATTAAATTACGAGGCTGGGATATTATATTAACACCCACAGTAGATGCTCTCAAATCTCCACTCATCAAAAGAGGGAAACACACTCGCTGCTCACACATCCTGAGCAGCATCTCTTCACTGACTTCAGTCTATTCCCATCTGGCAGGTGTTTGGAAAACAAACAGGAACAAGGAATATTTTACCCTTGGTGCCACTTATCTTTACAACTGAAAATCTGAAATTTGATGCGCTCTATTTAACTTGCAATTTAAATATGGAATTCATTTGTATACTGGCTCTGAGTTGATCCCCAGGATATGCAGATTTACGTCTTTCTTGAGACGTTGTCATGGTTTGGGTTCTGCATTCATTTCATTATTATGTTCTGCCTCAAAACAAATGTTCTGAAAAGGTAAATGAAGTACTTTAACATGCAGTTACAGAATTTCAATAACTCCAAGAATGGAAATGAAAAAGTAGCTCATGAGACAATATAACATCTCTGCTAAAACACTTAAAATAAAAATATTACAATCACTCTGACAAAATCGAGACGTGTTTCTATTTAGTATTATAATCTCAGATTAGATGACCCCACACACCATCCACCAACTGATGACTCCACTCTCTGCCTGTGAGGAGGATTTAAATAAAAGGTATCCAGGTCAGCGTCCAGCAGGACGAGGTCACGGCCTGAACACTCAGCAGTCACACATCCCCCGTGACCTCTGAACCCAGCGACCCCTCACCTCAGGGCCCAACGCTTCAACGGCAATCAGGTTATTGATGCAGCAAAAAAAGAGGGATTAACAAGAAAATAATACAATAGAATGAAATAAAATAGATTAGATGTCGTAGAGAATTGTATTTGTTGCTGTCGATTTTAACAAAATAATCCTGTTTTATTCCCATTGACAGCAAATCTCTGCGGGATGAAAAAAAACAAAGTGACAGATTGGTTCAACAGGAAAGAAAAGGAAACAAAGACAAAACAGAAGAGCATATAGAAAGATAGGAGGAGAGGAGAGGAGAGGAGAGGAGAGGAGAGGAGAGGAGAGGAGAGGAGAGGAGAGGAGAGGAGAGGAGAGGAGTATAAAAAACTCAGCTCAGTTAAATATGCATGTAGATGCATATACATCAGCACACTGAGAAAAGTGGCACATTATATTCCCATACATGAAGACACAATACAAATCCTCCCTGGCAAACACAACAATTGCCTGCCCACTCCTGCTCCCCCCCCCCCTCACACACACACCACCACCCCTCCCCTCCCCTCCCCCTCTGCCTGCTTTAGTTTTCAGCATGCAAAGTATTTTGACCGCAGCTCAATCTTCACACCTCTCCAACTGGCTCTCATTGATTTCCACGGTGTTAGATGGAGTGGCAGGGCCTGTGTGGGCCAATGAGACGAAGGTGCACATTGGAAGACTTGTTATGGCAAAGATTATCTCCCCATGGCACACACGCACACACACACACACACACACACACACACACACACACACACACACACACACACACACACACACACACACACACACACACACACACACACACACACACACACACACACACACACACACACACACACACACACACACACACACACACACACACACACACACACACACACACACACACACACACACGTAGGCCATCCTCAACGCAGCTGGAGACGAGCGTCGGCTATAATGGCACCTGAATCCATAAGTGAATACACATGCATTAAGGCACAAATGTACACCTGTGTCTCTCTTTCTCTGTAATAGAGACAGTTCGCACAAGCGGCAGCTATTACACACACACACACACACACACACACACACACACACACACACACACACACACACACACACACACACACACACACACACACACACACACACACACACACACACACACACACACACACAACACACACACACACAACACACACACAAACAGGTATTCAATCAAAGAAATGCAAATATGATTGTGCAACAGCTAACAGCTATATGCAGGTGCGTAAATACCACCAAATACTTGACAAACAGTGACACTCACACTGGAAAACACATTCACAACACACACCAGCTACTCAGCTAACAGGTTATAGCTTGCCCCGTGCATTTCGGTAAGTGTGTTATTTTATCGCCTCTTTTCATCCTCTCCTCTCCCATTCTGCTCGGTGACAGGGGGGATATGTGCACCCTACTTTGTTGCCATGGATACCACAAACACCCCACATAGAAAATTCTACACAGAATAATAAGTGGCCAATTGCGTCTGTTTGCTCTCCAACAAACCTCAGGATTAGAGGCATTTTCTTGTCAGAGGCATAAACTATTTTTATGTTTGCAGGGAAAGAGAGGGAGGAGGAGGAACGGAGAGAGGGGGGAAAAAAGAGATGAAGGGGAGTGTGGGGGGGAGGCAAGAGGCACAGATATGAAAAGAGCATACTAATGCTGTGTGGTGACAGGTTTCTGCCTGCTCGGTAAGATGAGAGAGGTTGAGAACAGAGGATGGAGAAAAAAGGAAGGGAAAAAGAGATGCTCTTAAAAAGAAACTCAGGTGCTCAGGGCACCCTTAACAAATGAAGGAGAACATGACAGAGAGAGGCAGAGAAAGACGGGGGCTGATCATTTCAAGTCCAGTTAACTGGGAGCGCTGACATTTGTAACAGCCAAGCAGGAGAGGTGAAAGTGGGGTGGTGTTTAGTAGGGCAAACTGAAACTAAACGTTTTGAAAAGCTCTCTGGGCTTTTATTCTTTTCGCGGCTCTTTTAGATTAATTGACAAACACACATGCGATGCCTCCTCCTAATTTCCTTCTCCTGCTCCGGAGGAGAACATAACCCTAGTGTGCAATGATGTCATTATGATACCATCTGTTTGTTGCAATGGCAGACACAACCTACACACACACACACACACACACACACACACACACACACACACACACACACACACACACACACACACACACACACACACACACACACACACACACACACACACACACACATGTACACACATGCAGAAGATAGACGTGGATCAGATAACACGTGGAGGGAGAGAGCCTATGACATTTGCACAGTGCTGTGTGTATCCGCCACACATGTCAGATTCCAACATGTTTAATGCAGGCTTATTGTAAAGGTGATTGTTGACACGCTACAGGCAGCTTCGTATCTATGATCCGAGTCCAGACTCCTGCTGTCTCCGCCTGTGTGGTCAGAGGACAGGACAGTTTTCCTTCGCTGTCCAAAGACTACATACTGTAACTACCCGGCTGTAGCACCACGCCTGTCAAGGTCACGAGTAGAGCTGCTTGATGCGGATGTCTGCCAATCCCATCCCCCATCAAGACAAGGACACAAGATCCCCCCCCCCCCCCCACTACAATTTTTACACCCTTACCATTTACTGCTGTGGCCGGCTGGGGCTCGATTCAATATACGAGGGAGGAGATGGAGAGCTGCAACCAATCAGCTGACATTAGTGGACATGACCTGTGCTTAGATTACAAAACAGACTTGGTTTAAACATTAGTAAGGATGGTTTTTTTCTCTCTCTATTGCTATTATTACTTGTATACACACACATCCCAGAAATGGTTTTATTCTGCAAAACCGCTTCACTTGCATGTAGTGGAAGAAGTATTTTGATGTTTCACTTCAGTAAAAGTAGCAAAACAACAGTGTACAAATATTTCATTTAATTCAAAATCATAAATAATACATAAATATTATCAGTAAAATGTACTTACAGCTATCAAAATAAAGGTATTCATCAGGCATACAAATAGCTGTCGAGTGTTTTGACTGGTTGCATTAATGTGAGCATAAATGAGCGGTAGTTTACGAAAAGGTTCAGAGACTGCTCCTGCTGCGCAAACGGTGCGCAGCACTGCGACGTGTAGCGGAGGAAACAATAACCTCGATGAGAAAGTACTTCAAGTTTTCTGCGATTTCTCCATGAAGATGCATTCAAGTACTGGATGACCTGCAGAACAAAGCGCCATCCTTGAATTGCATTGATTAAAACAGAAGCATCTCTGTTGTGTTTCAGAATTTTTGTGTCAAACTCGGGAACAAAATCCCTCGAAAATTTTCAGAAAGCCGACAACAGTGACGCAGTGAGCCGGGTGAGTGTTTTGAGTGACATTTGGTTTTGAGAGGTGCAGAACGTCACTGTCCAAAACCGAAGAAGGTGCATGAGGTCAGGAGCAACCAGCTGGGTTTTCTTTGACACTCGCAGGATTGTGCGGCGTGAATTCGTCCCCCAAAATCAGACTTTCAACAACAGGCTCTACTGTGACGTTCGTTCTGAGGGGAAAAAACATCCGGAGCAAACAACCTAAACTGTGGCGTCAATTCTCCAGCATGGTATTGTGCCTGTTCACAAGACGTTGTAGTTTCACACCTGACAACAACACAATCTTCTCTCCCCACCACCTCTACACACTGGATTTTGCTCCTTGCAACTTCTTTCTTTTCCCCAAAGATTTGACACGAAATGTGACGCTTGCTCTGTGCTAAAGTTTCTGGTGCGAGGTGAAATCGCAGACGTGCCTGGACCAGTGGTCATAAAAACACGTGGAACTTAGATGCTGTACTTTTTGATTGCTTTTCGTTGTGTCGCAACCAAGTGAAAAAAAATCACGGCTTGAAATTAAAGTTAATATGGAATCACCTTAAAGTACAATACCAATAAGGATCGCTAGGGGGCTAAAAAAAAAAAAAAAAAAATCTCTGGTGCCAATAGACTCTCATTCAAAAAGCGTCAACTTCTTTCTTGAAATCCAAAGTCAATCAATTATTAATGCAAGTCATTCATCAAAATTTACTCCTCCCGATTCAAGGTTATGATGTTCATTTTAAAAGTAATCCTATGAGTAGATTCTCGGCCTTAGAGGGAGGTATGCTTGACTGGCTTGATGGATATTTCACTAAGGCCTCCAGACCTCCGGCACAAATCAGTTTTTTGTCATATCAGGATTGTACCTGGAACAACAGTCCATGGACAGACGCTCAAATAAATTGTGTGCTGGCACTTTGCTTCTGTGTTGGAAAGCTTTGTCACCAGCGTACTTCGTTACCACGGGCAACCCATGCGGACAGGTTGCTGATGTTTTGCCAAACAAAACTTAAGTTCAACAAATGTAATTGCTCTCAACAGTGACACTAGTGTGCATC
The DNA here is from genome assembly GCF_029030835.1 of Brachyistius frenatus. Lineage (NCBI taxonomy): Eukaryota > Metazoa > Chordata > Actinopteri > Embiotocidae > Brachyistius > Brachyistius frenatus. The sequence continues at coordinate 1,707,329 of NW_027210674.1, forward strand.
TCAACGAGCCAAATTAGCCAGGTTTTCCCAATCCAGATATGTATGTACTCACATGAAAGGGGTGGGATTAACAGCACATAACCAATCATAAACATGGACAAGTGTTCTGGCAGCAGAACAGTATATTTAACAGAGAGCAAACTATAATATTAGACAAACACAAAAAGAAACAGTCCAGGCTAAAAGCTGCAGCTGCCAAATAAACGAAGGACAGCTGGCAAACAATCACTCGCTGTGTAAGTTAAAAGGCTTCAAATATCACGGTCCCATCATTAGGGCACGAGTACATCTGACTGTAATTACATCCCATTAAAAAAAACGTGTTGCTTAGATGTATTCTGCAGCGTCAAATGGACTCGGGAGCAAAGTGATGATTTTAAAAACACAATTTAAAGTGGGAGGTAGGTCTACTGTCACGTCTTATAAGTGCAACAAGTCCAAGGTTTTAGTGCTTCGGTCAGTCTCTGTTATAGGATGATGTTGGTGTAAAACAGCATCATGAAATACAATCTGTGTCATATAAAAACTAACAGAGAAAGCAGACGGTGTTTGCCGGTCTCTGCACGACGAGCTCCACGACTTCGATTTGTGATGCCATGTTCCAAGAGAATAGATCAGTCTGTAGGTGATGCTTTAATACGTTCTGATCTGTTATCTTGAACTTAGTTTCCTCCAGAGGAGCTGAGATCTGCATCAAAAATTTATATTGTGATGTTAAACCTGAAGTTACCTTGCTAACACAAATCCTGCTCTGCAGTACCGGCCTCAGGAGGCTCATTCTCTGGTGAACTGGAGTCACATGTACATTGTTTGCATTCAGGTATGATATGAAGACTGTATTTTTGTCATCATTTGTTGTTGGCGTAAGCAATACATTTTCCAGACATTTGTCTAGCTTGTTTTTATCTATTTTCAGTTCACTTTAATCAGAGTTTGTTTCTCAGACTCTCAAAAAAGTATTTTTGTTAAGTAAATGTTGGCTTATTTTCTTACTGGCTTCCAAACTAAATGCACTTCATAAAGATAATAAACTTTATTTGTGTAGCACTTTTCTAAACTTCAGTTATAGTGCTTCACATGAAATAAGCCATTAAAACAAAACAAAACAACCAAACAAGCCTTAATAACACAACTCCTAACAACACAATGATCGTATAAAACAAATTAAAACAGGGAATAAAAGAAATGAGAGGATCACAAAAATCAACTAAAATCAGCAAAGGCTCCCCGATAAAAGTCTGTTTTAAGAAGAGATTTAAAAGATATCCCTGACTTCATATGCAGTTTAAGTTTTCACAACAATGTGTGCAATGACTCAGGTTTTTTTTTTTTTTTTATTCTGTACATGTAAATTTGATGAACGGTGACGAGTTTTAGAGCTTTAATAATTGCCATGAGATGGACCATAAAGTTGATATATCACGTTTTAATTTGCTAATGTAAATGTGTGACTGTGCGTCGGCTATATTTTAGAATTAAACCAATCAGATTGCACTATGTGTAAATGGGGACCAATCAGAAGAGTCCCATCTCTCTGGTGGGGGAGGGACGGGATGGTGGGGGGGCACAGTGTGAGATTTAATAGACTATGCTATGAGATCTGTACTTTGTGCTTTCAAAGCCGGCACATATGTTGGAAAATTTTACGGTTATTTCCGGTAAGTGCAGTTTGAGAGAACACTAGTAGGAGTACTAACCAAGCAGCAACCAGCACTGACGTCACTCGTTGGTTTGCGAACGGCCGTTATGAAGCCTTGAGTTCGGATTTTGGCCGGCGCCATCTTTGCTAGTTCAGACAACACAACAGAATTTTACGAGACTAGTTGAATGGGAGTCTATGGAGCCGGAGGCTTTTTGGAGGCGACCTCTAGTGGCACTCGGTGGTATTGCAGCTGAAGACACTTTTGCATCGGAACCATTTTTCAGAGCCGGAAGCTACGAACACTTTTATATCCAGTCTGTCGTGCCAACATGTAAATGGTTTGCACTTGTATAGTGCTTTATCACCTTAGCAGTGTCAACACGCTTTTACACTGTTTCCAATTCACACTAATGAGACTGAGCCAACTGTCCCATTAGCGGGCGACTCGCTCTACCATCTGTGCCAAAGCCACCCCACGTAAGAGTACTATATCTTAGAGTACTGAGGGAAGTACGCCACGTGGAACACAGCAGAGAGCTCACCAGGTGTATCCCTACTGTCCACACCCAAAGCAACACCGATGACATCACCTAACAAAAACAAGATTACAGGCAAGTAATATACAAGATCCGATGAAAAGTCGTAGAAAGTCATCTCGTTTCTGGTTTAAATCGTACGACCCCGTTTAACATGTGTACTTGTGTGCATACCCGTGTCCGACTAACCATTTCGCCTTACGTATTAGATGTAGACTAACAGCAGGTACAAGCAAAGCCACACGGGCAGAGTGCCGTGCGGCGCATGCATGAGCAGGCAGAACCGACGTGGCAAATGAATTTGGAGGAGCGTAATGAGAGACGGCGCTGCGCTCCGGCCCGATTTCACAGCCACATCATTAGGGTGAGGCGGCCTCAACCCCAGAACGAACACACACACACTCGCACAAACACACCGCTCGGCACAGCGGCCCCAGGAAAGACGACCAAGGTCAGTTGCCATGCCGCAGTCTAATGAGAGGTGACAGGTGAGAAGAGACGATCCAGACTTTACCCATTAAACTTACATTCTTAGGGAGAGTTTGTGTGTTTCCTCTGTATGTGTGTGTGTGTGTGTGTGTATGTGTGTGTGTGTGTGTGTGTGTGCGCACCTGTTGTTGAACCAAATTCAGGCAGGGAAGATACTGTATGCATATGCACACACACACACACACACACACACACACACACACACACACACACACACACACACACACACACACACACACACACACACACAATACCCTCCATGTGACCTTCATGTACTTCCTGGCAGGCAGGTGTTACGGCTGTAGGCGCTGAGCTGAGTGGCCGACAGGAGACACTTCTACGTTATTTATTAGCATGTCCAGGCATCATAAATGACTGTTTACTGCGGGTAGCTCAACAAACATACACACGCACACACGCACGCACGCACGCATGCACGCACACACACACACACATACACACACTGTTGCCGCTTCAGCTGTGCTTCCAGTACAGATAGTGGTGACGTGTGTTGGGTTCAATGATTTAATAAATTAACGTCTTTCTGAGGTCCGAAACTGTCAGAGGAGTCTCTACATTTATGAATAGTCTGTTATTATTAAAAGGAAAAAAACAATGGACTTTGGGGGAATTAGTCTTTCTCACTGGGTCAGGCGCAGCGGGAGGGTGGGGGGGCGGAGACGCTCAGTAAACCTGTCCTCCAAGATATGAAGCCGGCAAACTGACATAAACGGTTCCACTTTAACCTGGTGAAGGTTTGGTCGGTGCAGGACGAGATGTGTGTCCCGGATCACGTACTATTTCTTTCTACTTTTTAGCACGTACTGCAGCTCCCCTCAAAAAGTACGTACTGTTGCATGTAGTCTGTAAACAGTTGGGACGTACACCTTCATTATAAAAATGTGCCTTGAAGTTTGACCCTCTTGGTCGTATCCATCGCCATCAGCAGCGCAACATTTGAAGGAAAAAGAAAAAGGATGCGATTAGGAACGAGAACTCTTCCTTTTAATGACGCTTCTCCTTCTTCTTCTTTTGTGGGCGGAGCATCGGCGCCCCCGACTCTATCTGCAGCTCAGTCGATGTGTCGTATCTTCCGTTTAACAAACTATGTCTGACTATATCTGTGGTCTTGTGCAGTGTGTCAGGCTGCTGTCTGACTGACTGACTGCTTGCTCTGCCTGTGACAGAGCTGCTTATGCAAATATGCTTCAAGGCTGTTATGGTAAATTTCACACAAATGACCACTTACAATGAAGGATGAAGTGATGGCCAAAAGGTCAAAGGTCATTGTGATGTTACAAAAATATATGCATGTCCATAACTTTGGAGGTCATTCATGATGACACAATTTTAAACAAATATGTAATAGGATAAAATGATGAAGTGATGACCGACTGCAATCAGACAATAACTCATCTCTGGCCAAATCCATCCTACATCATCATTAACACCCTTGCACTGTTTTAAATGTTTTATTTAATTTAATTTGTATCTCATTCAATTTTATTTGAATATACTGAGCATTTTTTAATTTTTTTATATCTATACCACTACAACCTCTATTTTTATTCTGTAATCTTTATTGCTTTTGCTGTATCTTCCATGCTGCTGTAATGAAATAATTTCCCTTTGCGGGATCAATAAAGTCTGTCCGTCCGTGATTTTGATTCCAAAAGGTCAAAGGTCAACTTCACTGTGACATCATATTTTCTGCAAAACCACTAAAAGAAAAAAAACAAAACGTTCTGTCCAATAGTCCACACCAGAACTGAAGACCAGCAGGGGACACTGTAACTGTGATATTGTCACATCTGGTTGGTTTCTGCATTGGTGACTCTTCCCGGGTGTCCAACTTAAAACTGAGATCTTCTGTGCTGTCGAGTTGACGATGTATCAATGTGTTCGAATGTGTAGCTTCTTTACAGCAGCATCCATATTTGAAGCATCGTCTGCTGTCAACCAGCTTTGTTGTGCCAAGTATGTGAAGACATGAGGATTCCTTCACTACATACATGAGATGAGTTTAGACAGATGTGGACGTTAACTGCCACTTGACTTGCTGGCGGAGGGAGACGACGGCGAGGCGTGAATTCTACTTATAGAAATGTAAAACTGTGTTTCAGAAGCACTTTTTAAGTCAGAAACAAAACAGACGCTTCTGTTTTAGTCAATGCACTTCAAGGATGGCGCTTTGTTCTGCAGTTCAGCCAGTACTTGAATGCATCAATTGTTTAAAGGGATCAACTCTACTTATCAATTGAAATAGTTTCATCTGATGATGACAGATGTTAAAAAACATCCTAAAAAATCAAATAGACTTTAAATATGAATCACAGTTTATTTCTGATGGGCGTGTCAAGAGTACTCAGATGCTCTTTGGCTTCCCACCTGAAGGGTCGATGAGCAGAACTCACACAGTTACATTTTCAGATGCAACACACTGAAGCTCATATCTGATTGAAGCATATTTGTCGGTTGATCTCATCGTCTCAGCAAACACACGATCCGACGGGGAGACTTGGTCTGCGTCCAGATGGCCGACCTTAAAGACAGCTCTCCGCAGCTGTCCTCTCTGCCGCGGCGCTCTTGATGACTAGTAACGCGGGACGCATCTGACATTTCTGGTGACAGCCTCGAGCTTGACGGAGAAGCGGGCTCGCTTGATAATCGCCACGGTGACACCATTAAGGCGACGTTTAGGGACCTCCCTCAGACATATATCAGAAGATGAGAGAGATGAGTGAAAACCCACATCATTGTTTCATCTCGACAGCTAACAGACAGCGTAAAGCCGCCGCCGCCGCGGTCGGCAGCATCACCGTCTTCCCAAACGAGACACTGACTAACACTTGTGATTGTGAGCTATCTCTTTCTCAGCAGTACGTTCCTGAGCGACTTCATTCACTCCTTTCCTCATATCTTACTCAGCTCACATGTTTCTTTTTACCCACGAAGCATTATCCCGGAATAGAGGTATTGTGGATGCATGCTTCATAGGTCTCTCAAGAGCTTTTGTAATGTGACATTCTCACTTTCAACGCTGCAGAAAAAACAGTGTCCTGGAATAATGATAGATAATGCCATGTCCTTGAGGCTCAGTCGACCAGATGAGCTGAAATCCTGCACAAAATCTTTTTTTTTCTTCTCATTCCTGCCTTCTTCTTTTATTGGTGGTCCAGTAAAGCAGAGATGCCATAAAAAAATAATCTTTAAAAAAATAATGAGAAATTGTATGGAGGTTTTTTAAAAAGGAAGAGCGAGGCAATAATATAACTCCTCTTCTTTTTTTTACCAGAGGTGCCCCTGAGTGACTTTCTTATCCTGTTAGTCTCTGTAACATCATGTTCCCGCACTAAATTAAATTAAGTCAATCACAACATGATCATCAGTTGTCTTAGTGTTTTCAGCCGTTCACTTTTCTATTTCCAACTGAGCCCCAAACTATATTAATAACTTATTAAATCTGATAATTACATTACGGGCGTGCGTGCATTTATATATGTGAGCACATCATCTTCTCTCCGATGGATTTGCCCTGCAAATCAAGTTAATCACAGCATTGAAAGCAATAATGAGTGTGGCATGCTACTCAACAAACTAACAAACCCATTAGCTTGTCTGCCTGTCTCCAAATCCAAAACCTTATATTCATTAGACAGTAATTCAGAGCAGAAAATGAGATTGAGATCCTTGATGCTACAGAAAAAGCACATCTCTCCACCGGCTCCGAAATGAAGAAAAACAAAACCGCGATGACCGAGACAAGATGGAAAAACAAATTTCTAATTTTGCCCATGAAGTGAAATAGGAGTTGATAATTAGTCTGGGATGAGAGGAAGACGTTACAGACGCAGCAGAATCGGTTTTCAATCCATTCCTCTAGATGTCCAATTTAACGCAGCTGCCGGAGCCTATAGTGCTGAGTAGTACTCTGTGTGCTTACGTAACCGAAGGAAGCACGGCGGTGAAAATAGTGTCATGAATCCTTTTTGCAGGTTTCTATACTTTTGCTTTGGGAATTTAGCAAACTCCTCCAGCGCAGCACATCCTGAGGATCCAATTAATACCAGTTCCTTCAGATGAAGTACGTGTAACAGAGAAGCCATGTTGAAGCCGTGATGGTGTCAAGCATCTATAGATCTGTCTTTCTGTGGACGTCGTGTGTGTGTGTGTGTGTGTGTGTGTGTGTGTGTGTGTGTGTGTGTGTGTGTGTGTGTGTGTGTGTGTGTGTGTGTGTGTGTGTGTGTGTGTGTGTGTGTGTGTGTGTGTGTGTGTGTGTGTGTGTGTGTGTGTGTGTGTGTGTGTGTGTGTGTGTGTGTGTGTGTGTGGAGGGATGAGTGTGTGCTCCCGTTTGACATGTGGTCCGGCAGCTTTCCTCATCTCCCTCCTTCACGAACAACCAGCGGTGCTCTATACATCAGAAATCAACCACCGCCATCTCATCTCAGCACTCCATCACCGGCTCCACAGCATACAACCCCCCACCCCCACCACCACCACCACCAATATCTCCTCCATCAGCCACACTCTCATTTTAGCTGTCAATCCTTCTCTCCATCAGCCCACCGCTCTCTGTCTCCATCACTCTGTTTCTCCACCAGTAAGCCTTTCGAGCCCTCTTGTCATCCGGCTGTTCATCTACCACGCTTCTTCAACTTCGTTATCTGTACCTCTGCTCTGCTCTACGGGTCAGCCTGGCCAGAGATGGATGCTGAAGGAGGAGGAGGAGGAAGAGGAGGAGGAAGTGGTGGTGGTGGGGTTCAGAGAAGTAGTTTGTGAGGAGAGCAGGTAAACAGGAAGCAGGGTGGTGGTTCGGAGAGGACCGGTAATGGCCACAGGTTCTGGTCGTTGGTCAGTTACTGTACGGTGAGGTGCAAAAATGATAACAGTTATGATCATAATCAGCAGAAGCAATGAGCATCATTTTCATCACCCTCAAATGTCTCTTTTGTAGATGTGTAATTTGCTTCCAGTTCACAACAACTGTATTTTTATGGAAGATAAGAAATGCCAAAATAAATTTTATAAGTAACTAAATAGCTCATTGAATTTAGCTAATTTTGTAGTATTTCACTAGTATGAAGAAGTTTGGAGTTGTTCTGTTTTTGTTGACAATGAAATTATATTCAATTAGTGAGGTCACATTTAAAGGTGTATTACACGATTATATTCAAAAGGGCTTTGTACATTTTTCTCCTATTTTTTTTCCTATGATGCCGTCCAGGGCGAATTACACCGAATCATTCAGAAAGATATAGATTTAAAGATAGAAATATAAAAATAGCTTTGCATTGAATTGGACTGCATAGGTGTACTTAATAACACTGAGATGAGTGACATCCGGGCTACCGAGGATAATCAAGCCTCGAGGAAATCATTCACACAGGTTATTTCCTGTCACTCACATGATCGAAGAAAGACGGCCCTCATTCACAACATGTGATCTGGATCTGTCATGTGAATAATAATGTCCAATAAGTGGGTCTTTGCATCTCAAATAAATAAAATGTGCTCGAGTTAGCAGGAAGTTGCTGATCGCACCACTTATGTTTAGATGTAACACATTTTAATGGTCTAAATTCAGAGGTATTTAATTTTAATATCATTCATTAGTGATTCTATTTCACAAATAGGTTCATAAACCGTTGCTTTAGCCAAAATTACCTTTTTTTCTTTTCTTTTTTTTGCTTCCATACACTTTTGTCGCTCTCCACCGTCTCTCTGGTCAGAAGAAGCTCCATCTTTATTGTACATTCACGATCTGCCATCACTCTGACATTCTGCTTGACATTCAGGTAGCATAGCAACATGACAACATGCCCCTACAGCCTGGTGTGAGAATATAGATGCTTTTTGAAAAGGTTGACAAGAGCGAGAGAGAGGGAGGGAGGGAGGGAGGGAGGGAGGGAGGGAGGGAAGGAGGGAAGGAGGGAAGAGATGAAGAAGAGAGGAGAGGAGGAGGAGGAGATGGAGGAGGGGTGAAGAGTGGTGTGAAGCCCTTCGCAGATTTGTTTCTTCTCCTTTTCAGCCCCCCTCCAGAATCCCATTTGAAATTTAAAGCACCTCTTTTTGTGTCTGAAAATACCTTTACACACGCTGCCATAAATACTGCCCAAAGGGAGAGGACTTCGGTTCCCCCTGCCGACTTGCATGATTCAACAGGGATGAGCGGTTAGAATAGAAGCCACACATGTGCATACAGTGTGTGTACACACACTCTGTATATAACAGCATACATAAATTATACAGCAAAGATTTCAGTCCCAGTATATATAAAGTATATACACATGTGCATATTAATCACACATTGGAGTTTTGGCATTTACTCTCCTGTATATATGAATATATGTCTGCACATAAAAGTCCATGTCCCCACTTTGTATCGATTCAGTATGCACAAGGTGAGAAATGTAAATGATTTCTGCTGTAAAATGGGGTGAAGAAACAGAGCACATATAAAACATGAAGCACTGGTCAGAGGGATTATGTTAATGCGGGGGGGGGGGGGGGGGTTCGACCACAGAATTCAATTCATTATTCATAAAGATTAAAGATGAATTTCATATGAGGCTGTGCCCCGTTCGATTGGTCCTTCTCCCCGGAATACTATAGTCCAAAGAGCTTCTCATTTCTCAATGATTAGAAAGAGACCAGATCCTGTCCCTCCTGAGCCAATCAATACTTCTCCTGATTTGATCCGGCCTCCTAGCCTCCAGTAGCTCGCAGTAAAATCCGCTCAGTGTGGACGTCAGTCTCCAACGACAGTCAAACTCACTATTCACCATGTGAGTACAGTGAGAAGATCCGGCTTCTCCTCATCATCGCTACAAACACACTCTGATTACTATTTCACACACTTTGACGCATTCATTATCATGTTTGTAATCCTGTATTGTGGGTTCAGAAGACACAACATCTGCCCAATAATAGGCCTGCCTGAAGGATGCAAGGCCTCATCACTGATAATGAGCGTCCTATGTAGGGTTTCAGCGGCATGCTGGTATCACGGTTATACGGTGGTATTAAAAATGAATGTGCTTAATACCAGTATTTTTATATGTATGTGTATAAGTACACAAACAGAGATGCTGCCTGCGTGTGTTCCCCTGTCTGCCTGTCTGCCTGTCAGACTCATCAATGGGCATCACACACACAGGTGAGCAGAGAAAACAAAAATTATCATATCATCTTCTTCACCCCCGTAGAAGTGATTAAAATCAACTTTGGACATCTTAAAAATGAACGCGGGGTTGTCCTCAAGGACGGATATCCCATTTGCAAACAATGTGGACTTAAACCGTCATGAAGGATATTTTCTGAGTCGGGTAAGTTACCGTGAAAAACTCCAACCGTTGCAACCCTGGTCCTATGTGCTGGATCAAAGTGGACTAAAACTGATGCCTCCTCTTGAACACCTTACGAAATTCATGGGGAAAAAAATGGCCTTTCAGAAAACACATAGTGTCCTCTTGGTGTGACCATCTCTTCTTTCTGTTTCAAAGCTTTTCAGAAGACAGCGAGCATCACACACACACCACTTCAGACGCCGAGTCCCCGGCACCTTCTGCCTGATGACATCACATAGGTCATTTCAGACGGCAAGCAATGGTTGGTCGGTGACAGATTTTTAATTTGTTAGATCTCTCCATAAATATTTGTGACTCCATAAGCCCCCAATTTGACACAGTGACCATTTTATCAGACAAAAATATAGTGTAGTCTGAATTTAACATTGCTGTTGTCTGTAATAGAGCCCAGCTGATACTGGATTTTTGGGCAGGTGATGAGTGTTTTCATTTTATGCAACTTTATACTGATACTCAACAACATGTTTGATCTCATACTTACTACATATTAAGATTTTACATACAAAACAACAGCTTATTAAATATGTGACATTGCTATAGATTAAACTACCCAACAGTGTACTGTATGAAGCAGTTACAATGAACTTTAACCAGCTAAAACGGTGAAATACTGCTTCGAAGTTATAGTTATTAACAATAATAGAAAAATAAAATATCTGTAATATGGTATTCATACACTTATCGAGCACTTTATTAGGAACACCAGTGAAAAAGGTAACTCAATCCGATCCAGATATTGAGCCATAAATTACTTTTACAAGCTTCTACATTTTGTTGTTTGGTTGTTAGGAAGGTGATCATTTGAATTTCTGTTCATTGCTCAGGTCATAGTCAGTTTTACTTGTGTCTTAGTTTTTTTTCCCACAACATTAACATACATAAACAAGGTAAAATATTAAGAAGACTTGTCAGTGCAATGCAGCTCAGTACACCACCATCATCCACCACAACCTTAATAATAAACATCAAACATCAAAACGATCAAAATGATCAAATTTGTGACAACAAAAACTGAAAACATAAAGTTCTGGTGAAACTAGAATTCATGGCAGAGCTGTTGTGTTGGACTGCAGAGTCCTTTTTTTGTGCATAAGCCGTCCTGTACTTTAGTTTTATTCTGCTTTTGTTACTTTCTTGCTGCTGTTTTACAGTTTCCCTCAGTTGCTGTGGGACAATCATCGAATAAAAGACACTGTGTGAAGCGCAGCTCTCAAAGAGGCCGCCTGCAAACTGATGTCAGTTTTAGCTTCAATCCTTTTACAGATCCCAGATCTGGATGACATAAACACATCATTTGACAATCTATATACCAAAGACACGCCAGACTTTCCTCTTTACAAAACTGACTGAGGCCTAGATTGACTGTAAACCCATTAACGGCTTTACCGCCAAACTTTAGGATAAAAAAAGAAAAGAGAAAAAAGCTAAAAGGCCACAAAAAGTGCCTCATCTTCCCAGAAAGGAACAGCAGGCCACTCCAGGCTTTATCACTGACTCCATGATACAATTAGCCATCGTGGTGGTGCAGCTGTGGTTCTGCTGATTGTATTAGAGAATCAGTGATGTCTGTCTGGACAAAACCCCAGAGATTGAGAGAGGGACACTCACTCAGTCCTAAAACACAATAAAGACGAGTGGCGCAGCCCACAGCTCTCTGCGGCTCTGCTCTTGTTAAGGATAACCCTGAAAAATGAGAAGGAAAGTTTTTGTTGTTTTTGTGCTGGGTAGTTTGTCTGTGTTTTGTTTTTTTCTCGCTGTGGTTTTATGGCCCAGGGGTCGTTATCTCTCAAACACAGGGAGAAGCCAAGAGTCAACTCCAAACAATGCACATACGCACGCACCGCCGCACACACAAAACTTCCAGAAGGACACAGGGGACCGCTGTGAGGAAGCCCCCCGGGGGTGAAGTGACTTTTGACATGAAAAGCAACATATCATACCCCTGAACACACACACACACACACACACACACACACACACAGATTGAGCGTCACAATCAGCATCCTCACCCACCCCTGGGGGACACAGAAAGAGCAGGCGAGGGAGATAAGCGCTGACACCCCTGCCTTCACCCCTCCACCTTTCTCCTCTTCTTTCAGCCACACACCCTTTCTCCCTGTACGCCTGCACTGTGCACACAGCCTCTGCCAAGTCGTGTGTGTGTATATATGTATGTGTATGTGTGAGTGTGTGTTATCTGATCAGTCTGTGGCAGTGACACACACAGAGTTAAAAGCCATTACAGCCCCTGAAAGCCACTCCATCCAGGGACAACAGACCCCCCTCAGAGCGGCCACAGCTAAAGTTTTTACAACAATAGGGTTAGAGTAATTAGAAAGGCACTTGCCTTCTGGAGGAAATGCAGGGGGGAGAGAGAGAGGACGGGGGAGGGAGGGGGGGCCGAGGGCAGAGAGAGAGCAGGGAGGAAGATGTAGTGACAAAGAGAGTGGCAGCAGAGTTGAGCTGTAAGATAGTTGGAGAGAATGAATGTGAAGCAGAAAAGAGGAAAGGAACAACAGAGCGAGAGAGAAGAGGCCCCCACAGTCCAACTATAACCCCGTCTATTCACTGCAGAGGCTGTAAAGATGGAGGAACCATCCAGGTGGAGATACAATGAAAAGATGGCTGGAGGGCAGGAGGAGATCACTCCACGGTCATGACGTGAGAGGAAAGGTTTACTGCTGCAGAGCAGTTAGGCATTAGAATATTAGATCAGAGTGAGAGCTCGTAAAGCTCCACAAAGAGCCTCATCCATCAATATTCCCTTTGGAGTGAAGCCTTAGAAGATGCTGCTGAAACAAAGCACTTTTTTTCTTTTTCTTTTTTTTTATAATATCTTTGAAATTTGCATTGAAACTGCACGTAGTAAATTGGAAACATTTTTTTGGACGCACTGTTGTTATTTTTTGCTGTGCCAATTACCGAAAAATGCCTGAAGTATGTTTAGAAATCCACCTCGAGCCCAATTTGTTTCCTCAATGTGACCGGGAGCCCGAGATCAGATCTAATTACAGAAGTCAATCTCAGCGCTGTCAGCAGGACGAGGCTCAGATTAGGACTGGACCATATGGCTTGTTGGGGCAACTGTAGCTTACACGTAACACTGTGGGGTGAAGTTAAGTCACACACACACACACACACACACACACACACACACACACACACACACACACACACACACACACACACACACACACACACACACACACACACACACACACACACACACACACACACACACACACACACACACACACACACACACACACACACACACACACACACACACACACACACACACACATACACACACACACACACACACACACATACACACACACACACACGCACACATACTAACAGGAACTTTGGCTTAGTCATACCTCATGAGGAGATGTGAGTTAACCCATGCTGTCAGTCCAATATGTCCATGCCACGGTGCCATCAGGTGCGTTTTACACTGACATACTTTTCAATTTGAGTTTGTGTTCACCTGAAGAGGTCACAGGTGCTTTGTTGTCATGGGATACATCTGAATATGAAATATGAAGATTCCTGAGTCATTCGCATTATTAAAGCTGCACTAATCAATATTTAGTTGGCGCAGATGCAAAACAAAAGTTCAGAGCAAATGTTCAACTTCTGTCAACAGGTGTACACAAATACAACTCAAAGATAATGCGTATGATTCTCTATTCCTGCTCGATGAGTAAATAAGCAACAGTTTGTTGGGATATTCTCAACTTAATAAAGTGATATGAATGTGTCAGTGTTGTTTCCAGGTCATTGTGGTGCCCCCTAGTGGCCAATAAATGAATTTCTGCAGAATTTCCATCTCGAAAGTCATTAGTTACCATCTCCATTGCTTAAATCCAATAAAATCACATTGAAGAAATATGAATTAACCAATGTACAACTGTTCAGGAGATTGTTTTCATGCCTGAGAGTCTTTGAAAATATTTGTTTTGCCTCACAGTGCACAAAGTGGGTAAGAATCAACAAGAACAGACCAGCTGGCTGTATTTTCCTTTTTCATCCATGACATCTACATGTAACACTCACAAAGCCAATTTTTAAGATAAATTCAGTTAATTTTAGCCTTGTTTACGTCTATGTTTTCTAGCTAGCTTCTTGCCTGCTAGCTTTCTTCTTCTTCATTGCCTTTGTTGACAGGCTGCTAAGTTTTTCTGTGTTTTACTGCCCCTAACTGTTGATTAGTGGAACAGCATGAAACCAGGATGAGGAAGGTGCATGATAAACAAAATGAAGAGATAAACTTCACCCCACAGCTTTGCATTGGAGACCATTAACCTCCTGTCATTGTATGCTTTCAGTGCAGTAAGCAAAGAAATGAATGAGAAAATGTATTAATGGATTCCCTGTGAGAGCCGGGCCAAGCCTCCCGAGTGCATTAATTTCGGCTTCAAGTACAAAATAAGACTTACAATCCATCACTGAAGCAGGCTGTAAGAGAACTGAAAACAGACATTTGCTTTCATATCAGGTCTTTTCATATCAGGTGCCACATGTAACGCAATGAAAGCGTCTTGTTCCATAGATCTATATTCCCGTCATGTCTGTGTGCAGTTGTTCATAATCGCTAAGACTCATTTCTTGTAACCTTCCATCTTTTTCTCAAAACTATAAGCACAAAACCCAATTTACTAAACTACATTCACAAAACCGCCAACTCTTCTTTGCAAAACTGAACATTCGCCTCAAAACGTTTTCATCTGTGCTCAAAACCAGACTAGGTAGTCAGATCATGTTCCAAGTCAGTCAGGATTCAAAGCAGTCATTACACACTGCATCAAAAAAACTGAAAGCACCATGTTCAGGGCATGCAGCGCCAAAAAAATGTTTTGGTTTACAATACAGTAAATATGTCTTGAATTTCAACAAAAAAAAAAGCAAACCTTTCATAACTGTGGATTCAACACCTACATACAGTAAAAATAAAGTGGTGGAAAAGTAGAAATACGGTCGATGGTGGAAAGACTGACTCTGTTGATTCCATCAAATGTTTCAGTGACTCACTGTTGTACTTCCAGCAGTCTGATGGCGTTGTTTTGAAGGACCATGTCAACCACGAGGCCTCCTGCTGTTGGGAGATCGTAGGTGTCCTTCCACTCTCATCTTAGTCTATTACAGCAGCTCGGATTTCATTAGAAATTACTATTCTTTATTTCGCCTCCTCTTCCTCTGCCTCTCTGACATGAACAACCTTTGCACTCTCAACTGGCTTCTTTTGGTTTCATCGCATTATTTATAAGAAGTGTGATCAGTTTTGAGTCGTTGTGTTTAAGCTCTGACTCTGTGTTCAACTTTTTCTACCTGTGGTCACCATCATGCATCACAGTCAAAGATGTGTTTTAGAGAGTGAGAATGTGTTTAGAGTTTTGTTTAAAAAAAATTAAAATTTTTAAAAAAAGAGTCAATGAGTTGGTGGTTTTGCCAAAAGAGTGTGTGACTCAATAAATGGGTTCAGGCCACTGAGTATTTGGTTCAGGGAATGAAGTTTAGTGTTTTAGCAATTCAGGAAAAAACTGTAAACATTCACCTGTATGAATGGCAAAACATCATAACTGTAACAGATAGATGAAGCCAGAAGAGGATGTATCCACTCCGCATGGACTTGAATCGATGTGTAAATTTAACGAGCAGCTATCGCAACAGGATTTATGTCCACAAGTCACTAAGCTTTCAATGTAAGTCGAGTAAGTCTCGACAGCCTTGAAGGGGCTCGGCAAATCGTTTTCTCCCTGCAGGTTCAAGTGGTTGTTGATTGTGTTTACACCTGCACAAGCACACAAGTGTTGGCATGTCTGAAACCACAGCCCAACTGATAAATCATCTCCTTTGGCAAGAAGATATGGCAAGGCAGGAACATTGTTTTGCAGGAAAAGTTAGTGGCATAAATAATGAGTAAACCCTGGCTACGCCTGTTTGGCCCTGCAGTTGCAAACAAGGCTAATTAGTCCTTAAGGGAGAAAAACACATTTTGAGAAGAAAATGAACGATCCTGAACTAATACAATGCAGTGATAACAGAGGGGGGAGAAACCTAGAGTGAAATGATCAAAACAACAAAAGACTGATGCAACAGTAGCTAATGCACTTCAGAGAAAGAAAAAAAAAAAACGAAAGAACGGCAAAGTCCTCTTCAGAGGCAAGAAAGGGGCTCTGGATCAATAATGGAAGAGGGGGCACTGACTCTGACACACACACACACACACACACACACACACACACACACACACACACACACACACACACACACACACACACACACACACACACACACACACACACACACACACACACACACACAGTACCATGTAGAAACTAAATCCTGCTGTGACTTGACGCTTCAAACAAGTGCTGCCACATTAGTGAAAACTGTTACACGTATTTACATCTGCAAAGAATTTTTTTTCTGTTCACACAAGAGGTGTAAATTAATCATCTCTCTGATGATTTAAATTGTTTTGTTCAGTTCAGAGATGGTGAAGATTCAACTACACAGTCACATAGTAACAGCGAGTAAATACAAAACTATGCATGAGAGTAAGTGAACGCATCATGCGTTTAACCGTACGTGAATGCATCACCAGTTGTGCTCCGTGTGCACAACTGCACGTGAACACATCACCGTTCAAATGTAGTTAAGTACACAGAACAACAAGTGAACGCATTACTATTTAAACGCGGTTTGGTAAGAACAACAGTAAGTGAAGGCATCCCCATTATAAAGAGCAGTGTGTTGGATTTAGTGTCATCTAGCTGGGAAATTGCAGATTGCAACCAGCTGAAAACCCTTCGCCTCCCTTTCCAAACATACATGTAGTATTGCAGAATGACCACTGATCAGAAAAAAATAATTTCGCTAATGACACCATAATGACTTGTAGAAAAGTTACATTGACTTTGTGTTTCATGTGAGAAGTTGACACTTTGAATTAGAGCCTATTGGAGTTTTTTTGGAGCCAGCCCCTGGTGGCCCTCAGTGGTATTTTACTTTAAGGCATTTCCACAGAGAAACTTTATCAAAACTATGTATTTTTTATAATACATACAAATATGTAGATCAGTATGGAGATGACCTGCAAAACTAAACGGAAACAAGTCCGATATTGTTATGACCCAGGACAGCAGGAAATGCTGGAAATACAGATTGTGGACGGTGCCGACGGCATGTTTTGTCTCCCGGTGATCAAGGAATCAGCAAAGTAGTGATCCTCTCGATTGTCGCCAGGTTTATTGTTTACATCAGGAAGATCAGGATGTTATAATGGTATTATTGTTTCTCTGGTGCGCCCTCTGCTGGAGTGCTCCAGTAACACACGGAGTACAGACGCAATTAGCGATAACGAGCGATAATGATCACGACATAAACGAATGTAAACACCAATGCATGGTTCAAAAGCAACTATATCTCAGGCCGTACGTAACCAAAACATAACGATTCTTACTTTCAAGGGATTATTCACTAATGCAAACATAATTATGAATATCATATTCCATTTCTGCCAATATATCCACCTATAGGCCCTACATACTGATCCTTTAAATGCACTCCACTGGTACAACAGTAAGTATACACATCACCATCAAAACCATTAAAACCAATCAAGCATCACCATTCAAATAAAGTTCAGTATGTTTAACAGTAGATGAGCGCATCACCGCTCAAATACAGTTAAATGCAACAGCAAGCATATACATCACAATTTAAATGTACTTCTGTACTTGAACGCATCATCGTTTATTGCATCATGGTTTCAGCACAAACAACAGTAAATGATTGCATCACTATTTATACCACTATGAGAGTCGGTGCTAATTCTGTCCGTCGTTCCAGTGAGTTCAGTTTAAAGATTTGCAGCAATTGTTTTTTTCTTTCTCTCAGATCAGACATTTGCTAGTGAGTCCTGGTTAAGGTGGAATCTGTGAGTTCAAACATCCAACGATGGAAACAGAAAAATACGTAAATGACAAAAACTCTATTGTGAATTCGGCTGCATCAAATCCCAGGAGTGTGTATGTGGTGGACCTGGCGGACACACAGACGTCTGGGAGATGGAGCACGATGTTATGGACATTGTTGTGCAGCTTTTGTCAGTCGGCATGTGGAGAATGGACCTGGAGAGTTTTGTTAAAGTGTTCGGTGCACTTTTAAGAATGGGCAGATGGAAAAGTGATAAAAAAAAATATACAAGTAGCTTCAAATTAAATAGCAGACGCACCTGTGCAGATTAACAGTGATCATCAGCATCAGTGTTATTTCAAATAAAAACCTACTGGCATTGGGTATACAGTAGTGTAAGTTAGCTTAAATATTCGCAACAGAGTTATGACATGATGGCTGTACATGTGGCGTTTACTGTCTTTTAACTGTGATGTAACATGCTGTGTGTCACATCCATTCATTCCACCGTCAAACCGCTAACATGAACGCGTACGTGACTGAGTTTGTGTGCAATGAGGCTTTTTAGACAGGGAGTCCGTTTGAGAGGAGGCCAAGGTTACACGCACACACTCACAAAATCACACACACACACACACACACACACACACACACACACACACACACACACACACACACACACACACACACACACACACACATACACTCAAATGGATAGACTCTGCTCAGGTTTACATGTAAACACATGAACGCAGAACACAACAGAGAGGAAAAAGCAAACTTTTTTACAAGCAGATATGAAATTCGAAACCTTCAGTAGGTTCGAAAACATGATCCCAGTGAGTTTATTTTATTTGCAGAGGCCTCTATTCATAGTGCACTCAGCCTTTTCCATACGTGATAATGGGATTCATTGCCTCTCTCCCCCCTCCTCCTCTGTCCGCTTTTATTTTCCTCCCTCCTCCTGTCCTGTAAGACATCCACCTGAAAAAGGAAGGCACTGCATTTAAATTACACCGGCAGTTTACTGTAAGAGTCCACCGGGGAAATCGAAGAAGATACAGGGAGAGAGAGAGAGAGAGAGAGAGAGAGAGAGAGAGAGAGAGAGAGAGAGAGAGAGAGAGAGAGAGAGAGAGAGAGAGAGAGAGAGAGAGAGAGAGAGAGAGAGAGAGAGAGAGAGAGAGAGAGAAAAGGGGGAGGGGCCGGGTGTAAAACAGAGTTATGGGAAATAGCAGAGTGGAAGGCAAAGTACATCTGAAGATGGGGAAGATACTGATGGAGATGTTGGGAAGAGGGGGAGTGGGTGGGGGAGCGAGGAGGGCAGGGGGGGGCAGCCAGTGAGTGAGTGAGTGAGTGAGTGAGTGAGTGAGTGAGTGAGTGAGTGAGTGAGTGAGTGAGTGACATAGAGTAATAACAGAGGGTCTTAAGAAAGGCCATGGGTCAAGGAAACAATTCAAATTTGAATTAAGAGCGGTGTGTACATGCAGCATTCAGTGGACCAGGAAGTGAAAGTGAGTTCACTGTGTGTCCTCTGTCCTTGATCTGTGTTGTTGCTGGTGGAGAATCTATTTGTGGACACACTCCTGCACCTTTTCTCTCCTTCCTCTTCTTCCTCCTCCTCCTCCTCCTCCTCCTCCTCTCTCTCTCTCTCTCTCTCTCTCTCTCTCTCTCTCTCTCTCTCTCTCTCTCTCTCTCTCTCTCTCTCTCTCTCTCTCTCTCTCTCTCTCATGTTGTTTATGTTGACCACACTGACCACCATCCTCTCCTCTCCTCACTGATGGATGACAAACAAGCCCAGGCAATCCCAGAATGCTCTTTGTCATCCCTGCAGGGAAGGACTGGTGCGTTTGGCTATTTACATGCAAATAGAGGCTCACCCCCTCCCCTTCCCGCAAGGACACACACACACACACACACACACACACATACATTCACATTTTCCATCAGCCCCCTCTTAACTCTCATTCATTCTGTTCTGCATTGTGTTCTGTCAGATGTGTATTTACTGGAGAGTGTGTGTGTGTGTGTGTGTGTGTGTGTGTGTGTGTGTGTGTGTGTGTGTGTGTGTGTGTGTGTGTGTGTGTGTGTGTGTGTGTGTGTGTGTGTGTGTGTGTGTGTGTGTGTGTGTGTGTGTGTGTTGGGGGTAGAGAATTAAGGGGTTCCCACTGACTGCAGCCACACATTATAATGCATCGAATGCTGAGACAGCCCACAGTCACACTGAGACATCTGTGTTACTACTTACTGCAAAACTGATTAAATGTACTTTTAATTTTTCGGGCATTTAATTGTACAGATTATAATCTATAACTGTAAAGCAAAAACAAGCATTATGAGGTTGTACTTAAGCCGCAGAGCCACTTGTGTGGCTGTAGACTCTTTTTTCCCCTCCTTACAGCTACAAGTATAATGTGCATGTGTTTTTAAAGGGGATGTAGGATTTCTTAGTGAAGATGACAACATCTACCTGTCACAGAAATGTCAGCAGCGGATCACAGCTGTTCTATCACGACACAACAAATTCAACTTTAACTAAACTTTACTTCTGTGGCTTTAATAGGCAGTATGTAAACATTTAATAAATGGTTTATAAAACACTGTAATATATTTGCCCCCCTGCTGTAGTGAAGAAATTTCCCCTCGGGGATTAATAAAGTGTATAAAATCAAATCAAAAATCAAATTTACATTTTTAAGTGTTCACCAATGTATGATTGCCAATATTACATGAAGTAGTTGTTACAATATAAAATAGTTAATATAATTATAGAATATTAAGTATGTATTTATAAATGCTTCCTCTTCTTCATTCTCCACGAGATGGAGCGTGAAGAAGACTCCACCAGATGTGGCTGAAAGCTCTGGAAAATGTAGTCATTTAGATTCACTCAACATGTTTCTATGACTTTTAAACACATTTATTAGCAGTTTTAAAATTTGATTTGTACACGTGATTAAATATGTTACAGCTTTAGTTGGAGACAGATGCATTAAAAAGAACTTAAAACATCCTGATTCCTTCTCAGTTACCTTTCCATGTTAGTAGTCAGTCTTTAAAGTGTTTATATAGTGAATATAAATAAGCAGGAAGTGTTAACCTGAAGGTGGAGTGAAAGTAGAAGTGGTGTACCCCCCCTCTCCCCCATGTCTATCTCTGGATGATATTTAAGTGACAGCGAGCCAGTGAACAGAGGAAGGTAGAAAACTGCATTTGTGGAAATCATAAATGATTCAGATAGGTGTCCATTTCCCCTCCAACAGTCCAGTTGGGGCTTCATAAAAGATACACGCAACTCAGCAACTCGCAGCAGCGGATAAGTGTGTTTGTATCGGAAGAGAGTGCACAAGCTTCTTCGGCTCCCTTCCCTTAACATCCTCTGCACTTAGGTTACTGATCTTTAAACTTGTGTACTCTGACAGTGATGGTGAGCGTAACTTGTGATGTTACAGTGGTGTAAAGAGGGTGTGCATTTCTGTTTATCTATCTAAGGGCACCGCCATACTTGCAGCCGATATGGTTGCTATGGAAAAGTTTATTTCCATTTAGATCATTAACCCATCAGAATAAAAACAAATCCGTTCTCTCACCGGCATAACTCAGTGGATATTAATGTTTGAGTGTCTGAATCACGTTTTTGCCTGCTCACCACAGGGTGATGCTCCTCTCTGTTTTTTTCTGGAGTGTGTTTAGAAATCATCCGTACCTACAAATATTGTCACTGGTAAAGATCTGTTTGTCAATTGGACAAAACATGTCTGAAAAGATTTTGTTGACCTGTAAAATACTGGGAAAACACAAAGATCCCTTCACAGCTTGATACCGAACAAGTCTTCAAAAGGGTAAATCACACCATCGATGACTCCACACATATTTACGTTCATCGTTTGTGTGCATATTAGACTGAATTGTAAAGTAGATTTCCAACTGCCGAACCTCTGTAGGTCATAATGTGGGAACAAGGTACTAAATACAGATAGTATCATGTTGCTGAACACTTGTATTAGATGATGACTGCCAAAATAAATGTTCTATTGTCAGTTAATTTTTCTAGGAATCAGTTAATCATTTATTGATTCACAATTTTCTAAAACCCAAAGTGATGTCTTTAAATTGTTTAAGCAGTCTGAAAACAAAATATATCAAATTTACAATGGAAAAAAAAAATCTGAGAAACAATTTCTCACAATGAAGAAGCTGTCGAGGTTTAAAATTAACTTGGTAAATTAATAAACTCGATAAACTTGAACCTTCCAGTTTGATAAATTTATCAATACTGGTGAGGACTAACAAATCTAGTTAATGACTCACTGAACTATAGACAAACGGTTACTAGATAACAAAGGAGAACCAGACAGTGAGAACAAGAAGAGATGTACAGTATGTTTTATAAAATGTTTGATTCAAAGGGAGAGTTCAACAATATTCGCTTTCGTTCAGAAAGGTGATTGTGAAGACTGATACCATTCTTTGATCTGCCTGTTTAAGATGAAGCCAACACTGGAAAGCTGTTAGCTTAGCTTAGCATAAAGACAACTAGCCTGCCAAAGTAGTAGAAACACAACCGGTTGCTCTCACACTTTTTTTTGTATTAAACTAATGAGATCTATGTTGTGCGGCTGTTTTTACTGCCACAAGTGTAGAAACTCTGCCATTTGAAATGAAGTCATCATTTCATGGTGTTTACTAATCTGTTCTTCAAAATTATTGTAATATATTGTTTATATAGTCTGACTTTGTGGCCAAAATAAATATCAGTGGTTGCAAAAATTAAAACTAATGTGACTACTGAAGACTATTGGCGATTTGGTTACCTTTGGTCAGAGCCAGGCTGCTGCCCCCCCCCTCCCCCACCCCCCCACCCCCACCCCAGTCTGTGTGCTGGGCTAAGAAAATGGACGCCAGGCGCTGGCTTTGTTTTTAGTGTGAAGACATGAGAGTGGTATCAATCTTCTCATCTCACTCTCTAACCCAAAAAAAACAAATAAGCCTTTTTCTCCAAACTGTCACATTATTCCTTGTTGAAAAGTGAACACATGCAGATACAAAAACTGGTTTTTTTTCTCCACTCTGCTGCGCCTTCCCTGCCTTTCTCTTCTCCTTCCTTCAAACCATTACAGGAGCACAAACAGGCCATTATGCCAGACAGGCAGACATGATTTCTCTCTATCTGTCTCCCTCTCTCTTCCCCATACAAACACACAGCGCACAGCCCCGCCGCTTCCTCTCCTCCTGAATGAAAGAGGAAGTGCAGAGGAGACTGAAGTGTAAAGAGTCCTCTGTCTCCTCCGTCTCCCTCAGACAGCAGTGACACCACAGCCGACAACAACAACAACAAAAAGGACAGTGACAAGCGGCGCTGCCGAATTATTCATGAGGGGTGAAGAACGCAACCGCAAAGGAGCTCAGTGTCTACAAAACTCACTCTCTCAGCAGCATGTGTGTTTTCAAAGCCGTCCCGTTCACGAGGTACAACCCCAAACTTAACTCCCTCCAAGAAGAGATTTCCCTCTCAATGGCGCCCACCTGGTCTGAGAAAGGAAAGCGCCAAACTACGGATTCAAGTATCAAAGTGACTATTCTCCAACTTGGTTGAAAAGTTTTCAGTTTGTCACAAGTGGCGCTCTGTTGCAACAACAAGACAACGTTGTGTGACACCTGAGCTCGCACAAAGCCTGTTAAAACGCCGCCGCCGCTGCTGGGAGATGCGCGCCACATCCGTAATGAGGAGATAAACAAACTTTGTCTCCAGTTACTTTTGACTCTGTGAGACTTTTGCAAAGTTGAGAAACAATACTTTTCCTCCAGAAACAGACTTTCATAAAGACAAGCCTCTGCTTCCACACAAAAAAACAGCCATTATCTCTCATCTTTAAAAGACAACTGAGAATCCCTAATCGTAAAACTGCATTTAAATGACTTGTTATTGCTCTCATTATGCTCCGTTGCTTTATCTGTTTGTGGAAGAAAGAGTTTTTTGTGTTTGGCTGACTGGGCCTTTAAAAAGCTACGGGCCTCAGAGGAGTCCGCAGGGCAGGAGGCTCTTTCATCGCTGCCGTGTTCAGAAAATAAGTTTGTTTTATTCTTTTTTTTTTTCACAGCGAGTTAATGTTAAGAAAACTCAACGTAACCTCCCACCACCCTTAAATCCATCCGCTGTAAACGACCTCATCAAAGTAACAAACAACATCCCAAAATAATCTGAGGGGAAAATACCATTCTGACATGATTTCAGTCCAGAAAATACCAGAGCAGTCAAATAAATGAAGTGTGTACATACTGTATTCATTTGTTCATTTACTCCCAGTTGAATTTCTGATTTTAGCCTTGAATGTTGGTCAGTCAACTGAAATATAAGCAATAGCTTGCCATAAAATTAGGTACGCACACACATGGTCACGAAGGAGTTTTCCTCTTGTGCCACCAGAAAGTCAAAGGTTTGAATAAAGTTTATGAACATCCACAAGTTTTGCACAAACTATTGTCCAGATGATGAATCGGACTAATTTAGGTGATTGCTTGACTTTCCTGAGGTTAATATTTGTAGTTTAACAACCAGATCGCGTCACACTTTTCCGACTGAATATCACTTTCATTTGGCACAATCATCAGGCCAAATTTCAGTTTGTCCAACTTTTCATTTATGATACCAGAACCACTGACATCAGATTGTACTTTGTGTTTAGTGCTAATCAGCAAAACGCTGGTGCCCTAGCCTGGTGCAAACTAACTGGACAGTATTTCACTATGTGATGGGTCTGTTTCCCCTCCATAGACAATCATTCGCAGTCCATCCATCCTACTGGGGTACACCTCAGGTTTATTTTTACCAATCAGCATGGAACCGGCCGACACTGTCCCCGCTGCAACTACCGTGTCCACCAAAGTGTCTTTCCCTTTTAAATCCAATGAAGGCCAGCGGCTTGGCGAGGTGCCGAGCGTTTATCCTGCTCTGAACGCTGAATGCTGAACATTTGCCGGATTGTTCCTGGTCAGTGAGAGTTGAAAAAAGTTAATGCTGACATCAGCTGTCCAATCACAGTGAAGGAGGGGCGGGACAACCGCGGTTAACCAGCGATACCGGTCACTGATTGGTCCGCCCCCCTCAGGGTGGCTGTGCAAACTCTAATACCAGCTGAGATACCAGACTTTATTCAGAAAGAAGAAAGCTGAAGCTGTTAGTGACAGTCCGTGCAGCCAGGCTGATGATGGTACACATTACATCTGCTAAACATCAGCGTGTTAGCACTGTCATGCTGATGTCAGCATTTGGCAGCACTCTGTATAAGGGAACTGTTCATAAGACGTGCTGTCCGAACACATCAGATATCAACAACGGTTAAAGTCGTTAACGACGACACCGGAGGGGCAGAGAGAAAAGTGGAGAAACAGTCACACATTCATAGAGCTAGACTGGGTTGATGAGGAATATCTGTGTGTGAAGGAAGGAGTGTAAAGCTTCACAATGCTGGCTGGCAGGTACACAGACCTCCGTTAACTCTTACCAGGTTTAACTGTTTAGCCCAGAGTGTAACAATCTTGTAAAAATAAACTTGACTTGTGGAGCTAAGACTGCTGAATATTCACATTAACTTTGTCCAAGCTTGGAATCCATTTATGCTAAAATCAAGGACTTTGGATTTTGTCTACCTCTTATCCAGGAATCATATCAGGAGGAGATTTCTTAGTGGCTAATATGGGCAGCAGGAACTATTACAACTAGTAAAAAACAGTTCCCATGTACACTTGGGCATATTAGTACTATAAGAGAAAGTATGAACTTCTCATTTTTCCCTTCAGAGGATGTTCCTCTAACTGCCTCAGATTGGAACGGTAAATTAAGGGAACTCATTAAAATATTAATGTTTGCAATTACCTGGACAACTGAGCAATGCATTTTAATTTCTATATTACTGATGAATTACAGTTTCAAGGAATCTGTACAGCAGTGTACAAAAGCAGTTCACTATGACCAAAAAAAACATAATTAAAAACTCAGTTTTAAAATATTATGCAGAGTGATTAATATCGTTACAGTTGCTGACAGACAGCAACATGTTTATGTTTCCATCACTGATGCAGGTATGTTCAGCCAAGCAAGCCTGCCACGCTCTAATCTCATCGTCTCAATGGCAACCTCCCTCAAAAGTGGAGCAGGCAGCAATGATAGCCGCTGTCCCCCTGGACGGGACGGAGGCTCCGGGGTTCACCGGCTGCATATCTCAGAGTCAAGGCCTCACCACAGTGCACCACGCTGGGGGCACGACTCCCCTGAAGATCCCTGGAGGCCCCACAGGGTTGGATCTGATGAATGTGGGTCACAGGGAGCTCCCTCCGTGTGAGTGTGTGAGTGTGTGTGAGTGTGTGTGAGTGTGTGTGTGTGTGTGTGTGTGTGTGTGTGTGTGTGTGCGTGTGTGTGAGTGTGCGTGAGTGTGTGTGAGTGTGCGTGAGTGTGTGTGTGTGCGTGTGTGTGAGTGTGCGTGAGTGTGTGTGTATGTGTGAGACGATCCACTCTCAGACTGCCTTTGGGGTTGTAATGAAGAATGGACCTATTTTTCAAAGCAGGCGGTGGGGCGTAAAGACGACACATACAAACATGAACACACGACCACACATGGGTGTGAAACACGCACGCACGCACACGCACACACACACACACACACATAAACACAGACACGCGCATACACAAACACATACACACAGACAAACACAGACACGTGCGCGCGCACACACACACACACACACACACACAGACAAACACAGACACGCACACACACACACACACACACACACACACACACACACACACACACACACACACACACACACACACACACACCCAGGAGCATGTGTGCATTGCACAAAAAGACAAATCCATAGAAAAAAAAAAACTGAATCCTCAAATATGAAAATGATTTACACTTTGGGAAAGGAAGCCGTTCCACTTCACAGATCGCGCAGCACACACACAAAAACACTCAAAAACACACACATACAAACACACACACACACACACACACACACACACACACACACACACACACACACACACACACACACACACACACACACACACACACACACACACACACAGCGGATCTACGGTGCGTATTGTGTAACACCAACAGTGCCCTGCTGAGCTGCTTGCAGCACACTTCCACTGTGTTTGCCGTTTCTGCCATCCTGCCTGGCGGATCCCTGTGACTGAGCCATGAATACTGCATGTCTTTCCTGAAAGCACCGGGCCCTGTGGAACGAGCAGGCAAAGTGTGCGGGTTCCTCTGCAGGTCACTGTGCCACACTGTCTCCGCTCTATATTTACTCTACATGACCCTGACTGGGAGGGTGTGTGTGTGTGTGTGTGTGTGTGTGTGTGTGTGTGTGTGTGTGTGTGTGTGTGTGTGTGTGTGTGTGTGTGTGTGTGTGTGTGTGTGTGTGTGTGTGTGTGTGTGTGTGTGTGTGTGTGTGTGTGTGAATGCTAGGGAGGAGGGAGCAATTATGTTTGTATGCAGGAAGGGGATGTTTGTGTGTGTGACCGTGTGTATGCGCATAATTATGTGTTCATGTGAGATGTATGAGTGTGTGCTCATGTCTGTTTGTGTGCACACGGAGGTGAACATGTATCTGCACATACATCCACTTCTAGGTATGTTTATGGTTCCTTTATTAACCTGGGAATTCAAGTGTGTGTGTGTGTGTGTGTGTGGGGGGGGGG
>NW_027210674.1:1740000-1872500 GCF_029030835.1 Brachyistius frenatus
AAAAATGCATCTTTGCACACACTATGATATACGTGTCCTGTCCTGAAAATGTCCCTTTACTTTGTAATTTACTTTGGATCAATAAAGTAATCTATTTATCTAATGTATTTATTTTTTTAGTCACAGCAGCATCTACTATAAAACTGTGAAATTTCAGAGCAAAATCAATTTGTTTCGATGGAACTGATGCGTTATCAGATTTATGAGCGTAACGCTAATTCAAATCATTTCCTTACATGGAGTTCAGCTTCGCTAAATATAATAATAATAATAATAATAATAATAATAATAAGACAGTTTGCTGGTTGTTGACCAATAACACGCCGTCTTCTTGACACTGCTGACTTTAGAGGGAATGAAGCACCAGAGACGTCTGTAGCTTATTAGTTGCATCTTGGAGAGTAAACCGCTCCACAACAGAAACGCGGTTTAAAGGCAGTTACGAGACGAGAGTTGATGACATACATTGATTAAGCTGTTTGAACTTACTGTCCTGTCAGCGATAGCCAGAGTTTATTCGTCCCCGTTTCAGTAACTATTGAATGAAATGATGTACAATCCTGAGAACAATCAGGGAGAAGTAAACAGACCGGTGAGGATAAAAAAACAAAAACAGAAGGTGATGAGCACGACAATGTTCTGGTGGCTAACGGGTTAGCAGTTAGCTCCCACTGAACCAACCAGCTGTGCGAGTAGTCATCAATGTCATTATGTATATTCATGACCATATGCTTTTTGGATCATTTCCTGTTTTTGGTGGTTAAACTTTGTGAGGTTTTCTGTGAAGCAAATCTGTCTCTAATATTCGAATAACTTGAACTGAGGAATAAGAATCATTTAAGGAATTCAGTTGCCTTGTCTGTGTTTCCACCAGAGAAACCAGAGTCCAAACAAATTTCCATTAAAATGATTTTACCCCCCTGAAGTCCCTGCTTGGAGATAAGTACCTAATTGACCAGTATATTAGGATTTACCCAGCATTTTACAATCACCACATTTAAAAACTTGCAAGTACAAAGAAGTCTATTTGGACTGTAACGGTCGTGCTTCAACACAAGAACATGGACTTATAGAATAAATCCTTTGATAGATGGTAAGACAACAACCTCTCGACATGGTTAAGAATTACTTCAGAGAACGACATCCAGTTTAAGACAATGACCTAAAACGAGAAGGTCTACATTTAGTTAAGTTTGTATTGTTGAGCACAAAAATACAAGCTGACTAATGTGCCTGATGTTCGCAGGGCTTCAGAAACGCAGACAACAAACACGACTTCACATGATGATCCTGAATCAGTAACTGTGGCTTTTACCGTCGTAGATATGATTCCAGTCAGGCATGCTTTGAGACTCTGGTATACACTTATACACTATAATGTGCAAACAGGCACAGCCTTCGGGGAAGTATAATGAACATCTCCAATGCATTCACTAGTAAACTACTCCTTTTCAGACATATAAGTTGAATGAGGCAGTTTTCTGTTACCATAAAGCTCATCACCCTTAAAAACTACTTAAGCGCTAAATGATGCATGTAGAAATCACTTCAACAGACTAATCGGTACACTGGAGTTTTACAGCCATACAGTGTTGTTTAAAGGTCAAAAGGTAAGAAGAGGGAGGATGAAGACTGGTTGGAAAACATGTGATTCACATCTGAACAGTCCAAGCACACACACACACACACAGACACACACACACACACACACACACACACACACACACACACACACACACACACACACACACACACACACACACACAGGCTCACACACACACACACACACACACACACACCTCCTCACTGTGAGGCATCAGTCTTACCTTTCTCAGAGAACTGACCATCCTTCATGGCCCGGTCACGGTCGGAGCGTGTGAGCGCAGCTGTCGATGACCCGTTGACCTCGAGATGAAGAATCCAGCCGGACATCACAGTTCGCCCGACGAGGAACAAACGATCTGTTTACGCTTATGAAGACATTTCACTGTAAGCTGTGAAACCAAAGCAGGATAGAAGTCAAGCAAATGCGGCTGAATATTTAATGCAAAAAGCATAACAATGTAAATAATCGTTAAAGTAAAGAGTAAATAATCATTTTTGTGACATGAAGTAAGAGAAGACAAAAAGCTTACCTCTACTGACAAAACCTCTGAATGACCTCACACTTAAAAGTTTAAACCTGCTTTTAAAAACTTGTTTTTAAAGGCAAAACTTAATTTCCTTCAGATGCTTCCAGTTATAAATCCGCGACAGATCTCTAAACCTTGAAAATAACTGGAGAGACGAATACCACCACAGGACAAGAAAATTTGTAAAAAAAAAAAAAAAAAAAAAAAAAAAAAAAAAAGTTCCTCTTTTTGTTTTGTTGCCACTAAAGTATTCAGGAAGAGAGGAAGTCACAATGCTGTTCTTTGAGGGGGGAGGCGATAACAAGGGGGTCACACAAACCAAAATATAGCTAGAGGCTCAAACTGCCGTGGAGAAGCACATTATGCATTTATTTTGAAAAAAACATTTGAGTCCAGTGAACTTTTCAGGAGCAGACATGGCATTAAAATGATCCATTCAAGCTTTAAAGTTGAAAAGCCATCTTAGTTTAAATAGCAGAACTTCTAGTAAAAAAAAAAAACAACAACAACTTTAAACGTCTGATGATCTAAAACCAGTGAAATGGGGAAGCGCGGTGGTCTGAGAAAATAAAATTCAAAGTAAAAGCAGAGTGTCGTTGAGCAAACTGTTGCGCTCCGGGCGGCTCCAGCACACAGCTCCCCATTGTGCTGATTTGTGACTATAAGTGCATCTCCTCTCACACCACTGTTTTCCTCCAGCGAGCTCTCCAAACCAAACGCAACGTCACGAGACTCCCCTGAGGCAAAGCTTAAAAATCTGTCGCAAGAAAATTAAAAAGTAAATTTTCTACAAATAGTACAAAATTCCAGTAAACGTGTGAATGGAGCTGTTGTCTGCTCGTAATGACAGGAGAGCCACAACACGCACTCGTTCCCAGCCGGTGAAATATCCCAGTAGAACCCAAAATATGAACTCTCACCTGGATTTTGTCAGTTGATGTCAGTTGGAGGCTGGAGGAGGTGATGAAGGCCGGTGGGTGGGCGACCCCAGCAGTGATTTCCCTAAACAAACAGACACGGAAGAGCACCTGCGATTCAAATACCGGCCTGCATGTAACACAAAACCAGGTCATGTCTCCAAAACCGCCATTTGCCTGCATTTGAATACACCAAAATGACTCAGGTGCTTTGAACAGCAGTGGAAATAGGGTGATTTGAGCCCTTTTTATTTTGATTTAATTTCTCACATTGTTCAGGGGAAACATGGCCGCGTGCCCTCTGTGCTCTTGTTGATGCAGTAAATAAGTTAGTGGTTGAACTGGTTTTGTTGTGCTCATGGCTCTGTCACCCGGGCAGAAAATGCCTGCCCTCATGTGGACAGAGACTCTAACTGCAGCGTCTGGGAAGAAGGAGAAGTATTACTGAGCAGTAAATGAGATGTAAGGTCAACGTGAAGAGGAAGTGTCTTGATTTGCGTGCTGGTTTGTGTTTTGAATGGTTTGTATTCGCTACCATACTGCATTTCAGACTTAATAATCCCCCTTCTTTTTCTTTCAACTTAACTTGATTGGCCTGGTGTACATCTGGATCTCCAGATAAATCAAGACATTAGAGGGACTTTGTTCTGCCTGTCCAGTCTTTTATTTTCACTTCACAGGTCAGAGGTCAGAGGTCAGCTAAACAAAAGTAAGGTTAGGTGTCTGACCATTTACATTTTTAGGCCTATAAAAAGACCCAAACCACCAGCTTTTACTCTCTTCATGCCTCTATTATTATTATTAATCATGCCTGATTAACTGTAACTTTGTTCTCGTGTATAACTTCAACTGTGTCAGATCTCCATCTCAGTCCTGTCTTGTAGACTTTATAAAAATCTACATTTAATACCTCTATTTAAGCTTAAGTTGTTGCAAAGATATTGTCGTCACACTTTTTTAATTCTGTTTCAAGTTCTTCACAAACAGAAAACCTCGGCCTTTAGGTGGTTTTAATCCGTCACAGAATTACTCTCACTGTTTTTCCAGTGTATGAAATGCCTGAAGTATTTTATGGGTGCCACATTTGTGCTCTAACGTGAATATCTTTTCTCGGAAATACAGTTGCACTAGTTGACATCAGACCTGTGTGACGTTACAGAGTGTGGACCACCTGTGTACCTGGAGGGTCTCCACGTGTGCTCGTGCTGTCGGAAAACAGTGGACAAGTCCGCATCTCACGTGGACGCCAGCTGACGTCCAAACAACATCTTGTCATGTGACTGTTTCAGAATATAGTATAGTATATATAAGACAGGAACAACACAAGCATCAAACTATCTCCCTCATGTCTGCATGTTTGTGAGCGAGCATCCCCTCTGACGTCACTCCACCGCCGCCTCCTATTGGTCACTTCCACTGCACCTGTTAGACCCCCCCCCGTCCTCCCCTCCCCCCCCCCCCCCCCCCCCTCCCCGCCAATCACGCGCCTCCGGTCAGTGCGCTCCAAGATGGCGGCTTCCAGAGGACCGTATCGCACACATCATCGCATTTGAACGCTGAATATCTCCGTCCGCCGTTTAAACTCCCGACGAGGCCGACCGGGCGGAGCCGCGTCGGGCTGAGCTGTCGACGGCGGAACGCGGAAGCGGTTTCCCCCCCATGGTTTCTTCGCGCGAGGAGCCGGTATCGGTGTCGGTGTGAAGGGGAGGAGGGGGTGGTGTTATCCGAGTATGGCCACCGACAACAGGATCAATTTTTGGAGGAGAAACGCAAAGGTTCCCGGAAGGTGGGTTCTCCTTCTGCTTATTTCTTAACGACGGATTCCTTCAGTGAGTTTCTGACCAGATGCTGTTGTATTGTTGAAGATGTCACCTGTCAGACCGGAAACACACGTTATAGACGGAGCCCGTCCTGGCACGAATCAGCTCCTGGTGTGTTGTTGTTGTTGTTGATGATGATGGTACAAACATAGCTGAGCTCTCTTTAAATAACTCCCCACCTATAAACGGTTCAATTGTGTCCCTAAAGAATTCTCAGGAGCTGATAACAGTGTGGTTTTGGTTTTTAATTGATTCCCTGTCGTGTTATTTTGGGAGGCTTCGTGCTCCAGACCTCCATCTCCTTGTTCAGACTCCTTGTTCAGACCTCCATCTCCTTGTTCAGACCTCCATCTCCTTGTTCAGACCTCCATCTCCTTGTTCAGACCTCCATCTCCTTGTTCAGACCTCCATCTCCTTGTTCAGACCTCCATCTCCTTGTTCAGACTCCTTGTTCAGACCTCCATCTCCTTGTTCAGACCTCCATCTCCTTGTTCAGACCTCCTTCTCCTTGCTCAGACCTCCATCTCCTTGTTCAGACCTCCATCTCCTTGTTCAGACCTCCATCTCCTTGTTCAGACCTCCATCTCCTTGTTCAGACCTCCTTCTCCTTGTTCAGACCTCCATCTCCTTGTTCAGACCTCCATCTCCTTGTTCAGACCTCCATCTCCTTGTTCCCTTACAACCTCCATATGCTGACACACTGAAACACACTGAAACACGTCGGGGTGAAGAAGGGCCTTATTTTGGCATCTCGGTGGGGTTTTCTTTAGATGAATCACAGAGTTAAACACAATACATCCGCCTTTATTGGCAGTTTAATTCATGAACAAACAGCTCAGACTGAACCTGAAGGGTCAAATCCAAGTTCATCCACGGCCTACTTATAAGATAACAGAGAGTATACGATGTGGATGGTCATAGTGTTTTGTTCCTGAAGTGGGAGGAAGCATGTGGACCACTATGTTTTTTTAAATAGGGCCTGGGCGATTCAATAATTGCTGATTAGATATTTAATTGTCTTTTTGTGTTCATTTGATCCCGCTTGATGATAATAATGAACTTTATTTGTATAGCACCTTTCATACAAGAAATGCAGCTGTGTTTTACAGCAAGAACATTACATGTAGTGTTTCACATTAAAACGGATATGAAGGAACATTTAAAAATATAGGAAAGAAATGAGATGCATGAGAACAGATAAAATGCATATTAATATGCATTTTAAAGGCTCGGTAGTTCAAATGCAAGAGAGCTTTAAGAGTAACTAGTTAAAGGCTAAAGTAAAGAGAAATGTTTTGAGCTTTCTTTTAAAAGTATTAACTGAGCAGCTTCCCTGATATCTAACAGGTAATTTGTTCCACAGCTTTGGAGCGTAGCTGACAAAAGCTGAATCCCAAATTTTCCTTTGGCTATTTGCTGGGAACCTCCAGTAAACCAGCAGCAGATGATCTCTGTTCCTGAAGGCTCATAGTTAACCAGAGAGTTAGAGATGTAACTCGGTCAGAAGCCCATTAAGAGCTTTGAGGGTGAGGAGGAGGAGGACCTTAAAGTCAACCCTGTGTCCCACAGGCAGCCAGCCTGGACGACAGCCTCATCAGAGTTTAATAATATACATAAAGAAGAATAAAAACCATGTGTTGGTGTATAACAGTGAAATACACAAGTAAACGTTTCTGTTTTGCTCTTTAGGCTTTTCTAAATAAAACTTTCACAGGGCAGAAATAATAATTTTATTACACAACGCCTGTTACTTCGGTATACACAGAAAGTCCTGACAATGAGATGTGACATTAATTAAAATAATGTACAATGGTAAGCGTGACTTCTCCACTGGTGGGCCTTTAAAAGCGGAAGCAGAGGGAGGAAGTGATGAGATGACATCGTTAAAAGATGGCAATCAAACCTTCAACGTGGAAATAGTGATGGAAAGATAATATTTCTCTCCGTTTCATCCAGCTGTTTTCATGAAGATGAATGGAAACAAACTGCAAAAATAATTGCGTCAGCGGGTTATTGTAATTATTGTGACAGGCTTTAGTCTTAGCCTCAGTTTTGTGGCTTTCCTGTGTAACCTTTAAGTCTATTTGAGTCATAGTGGCAGAAAGTATTGAGTTTTCTGAAATATAAATACACAGGGAAGCCCAGACTCACTGTTTTAAAGGTTATTTTACGCACTTATTATTATTATTATTTACTACATGAAAAGATATTTCATCCTCTGCACAGCAGGCGGTCTCACTGTTTCCTAATCCGGTCGTTGGTCATGACAAATCACAGAAAATGTTACTTTTGTCTGGGAAATATACTTCAAAGCAACATACAGACAGATTTTTGATGTATGTGATGACATGTGCCTTTTGCAGCTGCCATCTTTGTTTTGGATAAGACCACGTGGTGAACCGCTTAAAAATAGAATTTCTATTTTTTTATTCAGACCCTGTTGTGAGTTGGTTTTTTTACACATTGCCAGGTAAGTGTTGTATTTTTTATTCTGTGACTTAAATGCTGAGACTAGTTCCAGCCTGCAGAGCTTGCTCAATAGGCATCATTGATCGTAACGGGCACTGAGCAGCTGCAGGTATTCCTCGCTTCCCTTTTCCTCTGCTCACCCTGCACACACGTGGAAAATGAAAACTCATCAGACTTCATTGATAAGACGTGACCCGTTCATGCCGGAGTGTTTGGGTCTTCATGCTTTTATGATTATCAAGACTGATAGCGTGAGTATGTGGCTCCATGTTAGCTGCCCGAGGGTGGAGCAGAGCACAGGCAGTCTGTTTGGGGAAATCTGAGAATAGAGGATCTCCAAGGATAGGGCGTCGCTGCCTTTGTCACACACACTGATCTTTCTCAAACGGTGGTGGGCGGACGGCTGGAAACACATACACAAACATATGTTTGAACAGGAAGGCTCGTCTTGCCGCCTGTCCTTGAACTGCTGATAAAAAAAACAAGTGCAAGGCTGGTAAACAAGAAACTCTGGCACTACCAGATAATCAGCAGGCCCAGTTCTCAGCCACCAGGCTTACTGCCTGGTTTTTTTTTTGGTCCATGCAAATGACACGGATGAGGCTGACGTCGTTGTGCCTCGAGCATAAAGCGCTACAGTTCAGACAAAAGTCACAAAGTAGTAGTTTTGTTACACGAAAGCCTCTCGGCTGCTGTGAATGAAGCGCTTATCAGGCCTGATGGACAATTTTGGAAGAACAGTGATGTTTGATTTAGTGTTAGATCACCGGTGTGGAAAAACAAAGAATCATTAGAGCTCTAAGTCTCAGTCTCCCGATGACTTTCACCAAAAGCTCACCTTCAGTGACAAACTCACAAAACTAAACTTATGGTTTGTTGGAAAATTGTTTGTTTACAAGTCTGTAACTAGGCTGATATTTGGTTTTCTGCTTTTAACAGACGCGCATCTACAACATGGACTGCATATAAAAGTGAACGTAGCTTCTGGCTGTGAAAAATCAGTACAATCAGTCAATGAAAGTTCTCCATGAGAAAGATGTCACTCGTTCTTCTTAGTTTTCTGGAGGTCCAGCTCAAAATAGTCCGTCATTAATTAGAAAATAAGCTTCAAAAAGTTTTGGGGGTGTGTCTGTTTGATTGACAGTCATGTTAGAGCTATCGGTGGGCGGGACGTAGTATCGCCGGGCTTCCAATCAGATCCCCAGCTTGCCCAAATATGGTCACTACCGGCTCCAAGGTTTGACTGTTGAGCACATTATACTTAATCCAGTAATTATTTTGTAAAGAAATGCCTTAATAGTTCAAATGGGGTGGAGGCAGCTGATCTTTGCCCTCTGTGAAGCAGAAGAAGATAAAGAAATGAGCGTCGTCGGCAGTTGTGGCTCTGGACCGTCATCCTGTCCCGCCCCTCTTGACTTGTTCCCGCTTTGTGTCGCCAGAGAGTTGGAAAGAAGCTGAGCATTAAGATTCTCGCATCCGTTGAACATGCTGCCAACCGCAGGGAGGCGAAGAACACAGGAGCTCCGCAAGCTGTCCACCAGTTCTGTTGAATACGCGCTGGAAAAAAGAGCCTCGTCTCAATAAGACGGGGGTTGTTTTAATGCAAGGGAGGAGCTGAGCTGTCATCTGTCAGCAGAAGGCAAAGGCAGGATCTGAGGCCGCGTTTGCTGCCTGTGTTTCACAGAAGCTCTCCGCTGTGTCTCACAGGATCATTCAACAACACCGGCAGATACGGCAGTTGTGACAGATTTTAAATTAAAACTCATTCATAGGGATATCCCACGTAGCAAATAGATGTCATCGCTCATCTGGCAGGAGATTACAGGTGCCGTGGCTGCTCGTGCAAATCTCTTCCTCACACGGGCCGCAGTCGACCTGTTATTCGCTGCCCGTGTCGGCTGCCGTTTGTCAGCAATACGTCAGGGTTGTTACACTGAGGCAACGCAGCAGCATCAGAGCTGCAGATGAGCGTAAACCCACAGCAGGTGATTCATTTATTTGTCAAAATAAATACATTTGACATATCTCCTTGCTTATAAAAATAATAAACACAAAACAGCATTTCTTTTAACCCCTTTTTTATATGTTTCACACTTATGTCAAACGTAGGCGACTTACTGATGTCTTCTCGTAAGTAACGAAGATGAACCGTGTGTAGCGGCAACCAGCAGTGACGTGACCTGTTGGTTTGTGAACGGCCGTTATGAAGCCTCAAGTTTGGCCGGCGCCATGTTGCTGGTTCGGAGCGGTTTGGAGCAGGAGGTGACCATATTTGGACGAGCTGGGGGAGGAGCCAGCGGTGGATCTGACCGATCTGATTGGAAACCTGACGATACTACGTCCCGCCCACCGATAGCTGTAACCTGACTGCACCACAGGCCTGTCAATCAAACAGACACGCCCCCAAAAAACAGGTCTTCTTGAATCTTCTTTTCTAATGAATGAGGGATTATTTTCAGATGGACCTCCAGAAAACTAATAAGAAGGAGTGACTTTAGCTAACAACACCGAGATAACTGATGGACACATTTTATTCACTTTGGATTTGATGAGAGAAGTTGAATGGGAGTCTATGGAGCCGGAGACGTTTTGGAGCCGACCTCTAGTGGCACTCGCTGGTATTGCAGCTGAAGACACTTCTGGATGAGAACCATATTACAGACCTGAAGCTACGAACTCTTTTATATAAAGCCTGTGGAACATTATCCACCTTCTCTGCTTGGACACAGTGTGAACGACAGCTGTATGTTTCCCCCAAAGTGTGAGCCATTCTCGCCTTCCCACATATTTTTCTCTTCAGTGGTCCCACTTTGTTTGTTGTTTAATAAATGAACTCATTATAAATGAATTCATCAACTTACTGAAACTGGGGGGAAAATCTATGTAGAAAGACACAAGAACAGGAACGTTCCTCTGAACGCTAACTAATGAGTCGATCCTCTGAGAAGTCGATGTTTGACTGTGAGCCGCGTGAAAGACTGAGCAGCTGTTTGTGTGCACAGAGGTGACAGCGTTTAACGTGTTATCTTCTACAGTGTACAACCAGTATACGGAGCGCAGCATCCACCTCTCGACCCCCGGCTGCGACGCACGTAAGTGCTCCACCCAGCTGGTCTGCATGACCTCATGTCATCCGCAGGGATTACGTTTTATTTGTCACTCCTATTTTCAGCCATTCTTTGCTGCTGATTTCTTTGAGTACGTGAGCGTGTGTGGACTGCATGCAGACCCAGTGTTTGACCCCATTGTTCAAAAGGACTCGCAGAGTTTTGTTGGCCTTTTACGTTCGGTTTGCAGTTTTGTCTTTTGGTTCCTTTTTGGTTATATTATCTCCTGTAGTCCAGAGTATATTTAACTCAGTCACCAGTGAGATCACTCACTTCTGCATTTCTCTCCATCTGTCCCTCTGCAGGTATCCTAAAGACACAAAGCCCAAGTTCAACAATCTAAAGTCTAAAAAGGCTTCTAGTTTCCATGAGTTCGCCCGCAGCACCAACGACGCCTGGGACATCGACGATGAGGAAGACGAGGATTTCCTCGGGACACCTGCTCCGACTTCATCCGCACCGTCCGGCCTGCACTCCGCATCGTCCGTACAGAACCAGGTAGCGACAACACATCTCTTCATCCCTGAGTACTTGAAGGCCTCGAGCGTGTCAGAGATAAAAGGACATCTTCTCACGTGTCTCTCAGCAGCAACATCATCAGCATCAGGCAGGCGACTCGGAGAGCGCGGTGTCCCACCGACTGGCGCCGCCGGGGACAGAAGCTCAGAACCTGCAGGACGCGCGGGAGGAGGAGGTCGCCGAGTACGAGCACATCAACGGCAAGGTTGTCAAGTCGAGCAGCGACGCGCACCTCAACACCTCCTCAGGTACGTGGCGAAAGTGCTGCAGCAGTTCGTTCTGCATTAAGAGCCACTGAGCAGCTTATCAGGCGATTCATAGTGAAGCTAATTAGAGACTTTGTCAGGAGGGACCGAACGCTGCAGTCGTTATATCAGGAGACACCACGTTACACGAAAACCTTCCTCTGAATGCTCTCATGACTTTTTAATGATTCTGATAACACGTTGGTGTTGTGTGCTAATAGTTTATTTGACCAAATACGGTGTTTAAGCTGTCAAAAATTAAAACTTACCCTGTTAAATATATATATATATATAACAGATAAAATATTATCTTGATTAAATATTGCCTGTGGTGTAAATTCTTGTCTTAGTTTGGTTTACTTACATCTGTTCATTTTAGAGCTGAATTTCTGAGGCCAATATTGATATTAGGAAGTAAAAAAAAATAAAAATGATATCAATAGTCAGTTTTTTCAATGATCCCTCAAATGTGATTATCAAACAAAGATGTAAAGGAGCATGCAAACAGTAAACTTTACTCGGAATTTAATAATTATACATCACTATTACACATTATCACAATTATGTCCACATATAGAAAACATGTGACACTTATTCATGACAGGAACTGGAAGAGCATGTAAATATCTTTAATAACGCAAACATATACGTGGAAACGGGTTTCATTCATCCTCAGTGAGTTTGGCTGAGTGTGCGTGTTTCCTCAAATCTTCAGGCAGCTTTTCTGGCTATTAATAGAACTGGCTGTCTTATGAATATTCTGGGTATTCACCAGTCACCTGGAGCCCGATTCAGAAGTGACCCGGCTTCTGAATATTAGTCAAACCAAAATAAATTGATTTATGCCTGACTCATAATGATGCTCCTGAGGAGCAGGAATATTGGAGCCTATGGACGACTTTTAAGATGCATTAATTTACAGTCATAGTAGGTCTTCAACATGTAAATGGGAAGCGCAAGTGTCTCAAATGAGAGTAACAGGAATTAACTATTGAATTAATGGTAAATTAATTATCTAGATTGAGGAGAATATTAAAGGGTAATGGAAAAACGTTTTACCATAATTTGTTTAATTGAACTTCATGTTTCATTTCCAGGGTTTTAAAAGCTTTACTGTCACTTTAATAGTATGGTTATTTATATAAGTACGTTATTAGATATTCTCCTTTTTCTTGCTCACCCCTCCACAGTTCGCTCCACTCTGCAGAAGCAGCAGTCCCTCCCGGTTCGTCCCATCATCCCACTGGTGGCTCGCATCTCGGACCAGAACTCGTCCGGAGCGCCGCCCATGACGGTGCGGGAGAAGAGCCGGCTGGACAAATTCAAGCAGCTGCTGGGGAGTCCAAACACAGACCTCGGTACTGAAACAACACAGTCAAACACACGTAATCTTTGTATTTAGACTTCGAAGCAACGACGGTCCATTTATTATGCAGAGATAATAGTTTTATATATTAAATCAAACTTCTCTGTCCTTTTCCAGTATAACAGAGAAAGATATTATGAATTCAGTCCGTCCAGTCATCACTTGTAGGTATTTCTGGGGATAACCACTTTGTTCTGGTGACCTTTTCTCACCAGCTATGTTCAGAATGTGGAAATCATATCTGACCTTAGAGGGAACATTTTCTAAAGGCAGCACTTCCAAACAGAAGGTCTCCGATCTGAAAGGAACGTCAGCCTGGAGGAGTTGAATCTGAGCAGGGCCGGAAAGTGTGCTAATGCTTCACCTTGGAGGACCCGCACGGCCTCCAGCGACTCAGCAGCTAAATATAATTGGTCTCTGAACGGGAGTGATGAAGAAGAAGATGAGATTTTTGCAGCAAAAAAAAAATCTCTCCAGGAAGCTGAAGTTTCCCGTTGTAGGTCACATACTGTAGATTCTGCAGGAGAGTTGCAACGGTGTCAGTTTTTCACGGTACGATTAACGTCTCCAAAAAAAAAATCACAGTATGATGGTTTATTGTATTTCATTATTATTAGGCCAATTATATTTATTATTGTCAGTTACATTGTTAATTTGAAGTGCAATAGAAGTCTAAAAAGAAATAAAACACTTGAATGTAAAGCAGGATTTTACAGCTGTGGTTCGTTGACGTGGAACATTTTGTCCGTGCAAGCAGTGATTGTTTTCATTATGGGATAATGAGCTGATTATTTACTCCAATATTTGAATATTTGGTTGTAAACATTCTGAAAACAGAAGTGCTGTAAACAACTATCAGAAAAGTTGACAGTTTACTGCGACAGCGCAGCCAGATGGAGGCCGTACATTAAAACCACACACTGATGTCAGAACCCAGAGCTGATGATGGAGGTGTGAGCCGCGATTATTTCAATATTGCATTTTAAGATTGACGTTGGAACACACGTTTTTTTTGTCAGGTTATAAACGGGACATGGATGGAGGGATTCTGCAAGGTGTTTGATGTGTTTCCTCCTTTGGCAGACAGTTTAAAAAAAGTCCACCTTGTTTGGAAACTGGATATTCGTCCTCGAGGACAACATCACCATCATTTTTAATATGTCCAAAGTTATCACACATTGTTTTTAATCACTTCATAAGGGGTTTCAGTTTGGTTTTCTCTGATGCAATTGTGTTTGTGGCGCCCGTTGCTGAGTCTGACAGGCAGCTGTTGATTTCATTTATTTTTTTTATGCTGGTTTTAAGTAATAACCATCAGTTTGAGACCGGTATACCGCTGCAACCCTATTCTGCAGCCATGCCAGTGTGGACATGGAGTGAGGCCAACACTTCACTGTGGCTGGATATCCTTCTTGACAATGCATGTCTATATTTCTCTCTCTGCTGTTACAGAAGAACTCCGGAAGCACAGCTGGTCCGGCATACCAAGAGAAGTCCGGCCAATCACATGGAGGCTTCTCTCTGTAAGGATCGTGACCCTCAGTTTTGCAACATCACACGTTCTTCTGCATTTTGCCTCTTCGCCGTCTCAGTAGGCCACGCTGCATTTTTTTCGTAGCTACACTTGCATTCCTTTTTAGAAAATGCTCACATAATGTCAACAGCGTTATCTTTACAGCCGACCTCATCGCCTCGCTTCTCTCTTATCTCAAAGGGCCGGCCCGTTCTGTTCCTCGCCTTATCAAAGAAAAATGTTTCTCTTCTGTATGCTCACTCCTCTCCTCGCTCTCCGACAGGGCTACCTGCCGGCCAACAAGGAGCGCAGAGAGCTGGTGCTCCAACGAAAACGGGAGGAATATTTTGGGTTCATCGAGCAGTATTACCACTCCAGAACCGACGAGCATTTTAAAGACACGTACAGACAGGTAACACTGAACCCATCTGTCTAAAATCAAACCCCATGTTATCATCTGAAAGGAAACATGCACCGACCAGTCATCTGCTTTGAATAACACCTCAATAACACAGTGCGTGTTTCTCTTAGATCCACATCGACATTCCCAGAACCAACCCTCTGATTCCTTTGTTCCAGCAGCCCACAGTACAGGAGGTAAGACTGAATGTCTCAGGAGTTCATGCTGAGTGCATGTGACGTTTGCTTTTTTTCCCCTCATTTACTTGAAAAGAACGGCCTCAAGTTGGAACTCTAACAATGAGGCATTATTGTGTTTAGTTCATTTTAGTTCATCTGTCAGATTAATATTAAAGCAGATATTAGTGTGTTTTCTGGCTCAGCTCAGGTTTTCTTGGTATCATGAGGCTGGCTCACTTTTAAGTAGATGACGAGAATGATAAAAGAAAAAAACCTTCTCCTGACCAGTCAGCCTCCAGAGACATTAATCTTACAGGATCAACCAGCCAGTGAACGCTGATCCTAGATTCATATCGTTTGTGGGAAACTTTCTTTCTTTCCTGTCAGTGTGGATCCTTTTGTAACATTATTCCAATTTGTTTTATACTCAGTGAGACGAAAATGTATTAAGTTTATTTGTTTTTCCACCTTTCTGGAAGAAAGAAAACATCCACACACTGTAAACTGTTGACTTTCTTTCTTATGGCTTTTTCAGCTCTGCTTTCACAACACAAACAATCTAACTGCGCTTCACTTTTTCCTTATTGTTTACTCTGAAATAACATGCTCATCCATTGATTTTCCATTCTCACTCCAGACTCCTAGTTTTAAAAGGCCCACGTTAATTCCCACTGCAATTAGCTTGAATATTCAGATGTATTATTGCTAATGTTTCTAAAGCTTCTTAATCTGTTTGAGTAGTGAGATTAGATTTTCTGCACAGTAAGAGGCAAAATTTGAAAAGAAAATCTACTCATTTTTCTTTTCTTAAAAAAAAAAAAAAAAAAAAAAAAAAAATTATATCCTACAACCCCATTTACAAGAATGCTGTGTAAATTGTGAATAAAGACACAAAATCTTTGATAACACCATTGAAGGGATCATTGAAAATAAAGGTGGATCTATATATAAATAAATATATTTAAAGAATATCTTCAGCATCCCAAAAAAATCCAGTGTGTGTCGGGCTCTGTGTACAAAACAAAACAAAAAGTGTAAACAAAAAAAAATATGTTGATCAAGGCACCTTTTGCCTTGATAAGACTGCTTGAGGTCAGATCATCATCTGGCCAAAAGAACTGACGCTGGTTTGAATCCCGTTCCAGATGGACAGCACCTTAGATAAGTGTTGAGCTGTGGCATGTTCACCAGTCATTGAGGAAGAAGCTGCATCAGATAACTTTGGTGTTAAAAAGGAAGTCGGCGGAGCTCGACTTGTTCCTCAAACCGAGTGATTTTTCAAAACATTTGATTTGTATCCAGATTTACTGGAAGAGGCTGATTGCAATATTCAGCATTGTCAGCGTTACATTTAGAAATCTGAGTCCATATTGAAGCTTTTCTTTTATACATGTGAATAGTTTTTTGTGTGGCATAACAAACAGTAGGATATTCTCATTATTTGATATGGTTGCTTTCAACCATATTGCCCTACAGGACCAGTTCTAACCAGTTCCAACAAGTTCTAACCAGTTCCAACCAATTCTAACCATCAGACATACCAGTTATGTTTCTGCAGCCGAAGTTCAGTCTTTTCCGACTGCTTTTTCCACATTTTCCACAATACTCAAAATAAAAACATCTTTGATAAATTCATCTGAGAGCGGCTTTATCAGACCATCACAATACTGTCTGTAATCAGCATTTTGTTTTAAATTGAAATGGTTATGATCAACTAATGCTATAAAACCGTTCCTGCAGTGGCCTTATTTTCTTTTTTTTAAAGCTACATACAAACAGCAGTGAGGGAAACCTTCATGTCATGTTGCTGTAGATAAACACACTGACATTTACAGTCTGACTGTACATCAACACAACGATGTCTGGGACTCATTGAATCGGTTTACATCAGCTGATAAATATTTCAGTCCTTTTGGAAAATCTTGAATCATTTAATATATTATCAGCTCCAGTCAGACTCTCGTTTCTTTATTTCTTTTTCTTTCTTTTTTTCCTTTTTCTTTTTTTATTGTTGTTTTGTTTACAGAGCACAGTAAATAAAAGGTACAGTAAATCTGGACCCCTTTAACATGAAACTATTTATGCTACAAACACTTGATAGTCAGCTCGATTCTGACAAATCAAAAGGAAAGACGTCCATTTTATTGTCTTTTTTTGTGTGTATCATTGATCTTTACACTCAGTAATCAACACTGACGCCCATTTGAATATGAGCTGTCTGTATTCTGAGAATGCAGTTTAGTGTTTGGCATTTAATAGATAAGAATCTAGTTTCAGTCTGTTTGTCTCTTTGCATCAAGACGTTTGTACAAAGAAACTCTGTTATCAAATCTGA
Organism: Brachyistius frenatus; assembly: GCF_029030835.1. Lineage (NCBI taxonomy): Eukaryota > Metazoa > Chordata > Actinopteri > Embiotocidae > Brachyistius > Brachyistius frenatus. The sequence continues at coordinate 1,757,003 of NW_027210674.1, forward strand.
CCCGACGGTTGTGAAATACTTTAAGTCAAAGGAACACTGTGTCTGAAGCAGTGGAGCTGAAAGTTGGGAATAAAACACCGTCAGCCGTTTGGTCTTTCCGTCTCCAGGTGTTCGAGCGGATTCTCTTCATCTGGGCCATCCGTCATCCGGCCAGCGGTTACGTCCAGGGAATCAACGACCTGGTCACGCCCTTTTTTGTCGTCTTCCTGTCTGAGTTTGTCAGTAAGTAACTTCCCCACAGCTCTGTTATATTTATACCAAAACAACTCCTGTCAGCCTGTGTTTCTGGTTTGTTTAGATTGTTTTTGCTTGATGATGATGTGGTTTATGTTAACCTGGTGTGAATATGGGTCTGGGCTCCCTCCATAGAGAATCGTTTGCAGTCGTTCTATCCTACTGGGCGTAGACCTCGGGTTCATTTTAACCAATCAGCATGCTCCGAAACTGTCCGACACTGAGTAAAGCATCTTTTTAAAATGGTTTTAATGAACGCCAGCACCTTGACTAGGTGCTGAGTGTGCTTTTTTTCCGGTCAGTGAGTTGAAAAATATTAACGCTGCGCTTGTCACTGTTACCAGCTGTCCAATCACAGTGAAGGAGGGGCGGGACAAACGTAGTCAACCACCGATACTGGTCCCTGATTGGTCCGCCCTTCAGAGTGTCTGTGCAAACGCTCATATGAGCCGAGTTACCCGACTGTATTCACAGTGAAGAAAAGGCTATGTTTACGTACCTATATTTTAAAATGTAGTTATGAGGCATTTCCTCCAGTAGGAGTGTCGATGCGAGTCATCTTCTTGATTCGGTGTTATCTGTTATTCCAGCGGAGGATGTGGAGAACTTCGAGGTGGCGGCGCTGCCTCTGGACACCCAGAGAAACATCGAAGCCGACAGCTTCTGGTGCATGAGCAAGCTGCTGGACGGGATACAGGTACACACACACACACACACAACACACAACACATACACACACATACACACACACACACACACACACACACACACACACACATCTCAGTTAACACTTCTTTAAAACTCAGTTTACTGAAATTGATTTTTCTTTCAGGACAACTACACGTTTGCTCAGCCTGGAATCCAGAACAAAGTGAAAGCTTTGGAGGAGCTGGTCAGCAGGATCGACGGTGAGCAGACGAGGGGAAGAAGGTGATGAAGGGCTGCACAGCTGATTCCACATACAGGCTAACAGCGTGCTGTCTGTCTGTCTCTCTGTCTGTCTGCCTGCAGAGGACATTCACAATCATTTCAAGAGGTACGAAGTGGAGTACCTGCAGTTTGCTTTCCGCTGGATGAACAATCTCCTGATGAGGGAGCTGCCACTTCGTTGCACCATCCGAGTCTGGGACACCTACCAGGTAGAGCAGCGCGTCCGCCTGCGTCGCACGTTCACGTCCTGCTGCTGGTCCAGTCGATGCTCGTGTGTCTGACAGGGAGGGATGAAGAAATCATCGGACTGTAGGCTCAGAGCATCTGAAGACCATTTAAAACTAGTCCATATGAGCTGTTAGAGATTAAAGATGACAATCTTAGTCTGTCACGATTGAGAAAGTTTAATTGCTTAAATTTTTCTGGTCCTTTTTTTGCTCCTATGAATGTGTCGGTGAAACAATAACAAAATCTGCCTGAAGATGCTCATGTGACTTTAAAACCGATTTGAACAGCGGCTCAAACCGCATCCTGAAATCCTGCTACAGGATGTTTGTTGTTGGGACAGACTGTCCTCTTCCTGTTGATTATCTCCGTGTTGTAAACGATGCGTTGTGTTTCTGTTTTCCACAGGCTGAAGCAGAAGGTTTCTCCCACTTCCACCTCTATGTCTGTGCTGCTTTTCTCATCGAGTGGCGCAAAGAAATCCTCTCCATGATCGACTTTCAGGTACCTTCGCCTCCGTCCGCTCATACCCGAGAGAGTAGTCGGTAAACGTTGATCGGAGCACCAACAGGAAAAATAATCACTGATTTATGGAAGCAAAAAGAAAAAGATTAACATTTAAAGCTGCTGAGTTTACGCATTTTATTCCCTTTTAGATTTTGTGTTGGTTAAATCAGTGAAATATCAGGTTGTACACTCGTTAACAAATTTAGACCTCTTATGAGCAAAATCTATGTAGCTGTGTAATATTCATTATTTATTTCCATCCTTCTTTAGAGGTCTGAGGAAGAAGTTTACAGGAAGTAAACAGATCTGGTTACGTGGCCTTTAACCGTCAGTCACGTGACATTGATCAATTTTAATAAAGACAATCTATTTCTTTCATTTAAAACAACATTTTTAGAGCTTCTACAAAGTCAGAATTAAACAGTTTAAAAAAAAGATTTGATATTTTTCAGCTGGTAATTGATTTTAGACTCTTTGCAGCATTTGAGTCGTTTTAAAATCGACCAGGTTTCTTTAATTTTCTAAACAAAGAGTTTGTTGGTTCATGGAGTTTCATCCACAACTCTTCTTTATACTCTTCAGACAAGTATGAAGTGGATTTGTATTTGTTTTATATGTAATTTGATTCTTCCACAAATTTAGTTTCATGTGAAACCATAAGAGAAGGTTTATATTGAAACTTGTCTTAATTTTACTCCAGCAGCTTTGTAGTTTTTGCTTTTAATGTAATTAAAATGTAGTTTCCAGCACGATTAAGCATTTTATAACATAATAATCTCTCATCTCTGCCAGAAATTTAAGACATTATTTTAAGTTCATCCTTTTTCATTGTTTTGCACTTTCTTCTTGTGATATTTTGTTGAAAATCAAGTGTTTTGGGATTTCCATTCATTTCCCACCGTATCCACAAGATTATGACCGCGACAAAATACTTGTGTCATCGGCAAATCAAATAATTCATATAAATCAGTCTTGTGCAACATTATTATTGCTAAACATCAGCCAGTTAGTATTCTCATTTTAAGTGCGTTGACAAGCTGAAGTTAGCTCCTTTATTCTAAAGGGGGTTTACAGAAGTCTCCTTCAGCTGGAGGAATTTTCAAGGCAACACCAGACTAATTGATCATTTAAAAAGAATATCATAGTTGTACAAAAATACAGATGGATTGATCTCAAAGGAAAACATTTCAGTGGTATTTGAAGTTCAATATGAAGTATTCAGTATTGATTACGGGCTCTTGTTGCTTTCATGCAGGTTGTAGTGGACTCTGTGCGTTTTACATTCAAGCCCTCGTGTTGTTTAAAGTAGCTGTCTCTTGCTCTCCAGGGCCTTCTCATGCTACTGCAGAACCTTCCCACGATCCACTGGGGCAACGAGGAAGTGGGTCTCCTCCTGGCCGAAGCTTACAGACTCAAGTACATGTTCGCAGACGCTCCGAGCCACTACAAGAGATAAACCCGAGGCTTTCCACATCGGGGGCCACCGCTGTTCTCTGACACTTCCCAATCCAACCGGACCGTGACCCTCGGCGCCGGGTCATCCAGGTATCAGGCGTCGTCTCTGAGGTGGCGCGGAAGAGACGGACGAATCCAGGCGACCACGTTGTGTCAGAGCAGCTGAACTTCATCCTGTGGACGTGAAGCCCGGTGAGCATCGCACGGTGCGGCCGCAGAGCTCGGTGAACACGGGACCACGTGCGCTGTAACACTGGACTGTTGCAGTATAAATAACCACAGCCGCGCTATCTTGGTTTACTTGTACTGTCTTTTGTTCGTTTCTCCACTTCAATGTACACTCAGAAGAACTCGTGCTGATTTAAAGGGATGATGAATGTTTGTGAGATCATCCTTCCTGTGAGAGATGGTATCTACAGATTCTATTTTTTCGCAGATTTGTTTTAGTATTTGTTTTACAGGGAACAAAATATATGAGGTCTGAACCAGGAAACTACAATACGTTGTAATTTTCTCTCTTAAAATGGAGTCCGACGCTGTCCGGCTGATATGAATAAGATGGACTTTGAGTACTGCGCCCTCTTTGTTTCATAAAAGAACTGATTTGTGAGAAGACTTGTGGTTTTTGGGTTTCCAAATCTGCGCTATATAATCGACTTCTTAAAGACTTCAGTTTGGACTTCAACTTGTCAACTTAATTAGATGCCAGTACTGATATTGTGGGTTAAATTAAAATCTTAAAATGGTACTGTTGTTTCATTTTAGGTTGTGTGTCGGATTCAAAGCAGAGGAAATGATTTGTCATGAGTTCCCCTTCCTGCTCATTTTGAATCAGATGATAAATCTTAAATCAGTTTAAAGCTTTTGTGGTAAACTTCTTGTATTTTAACAAATTGAAATGTAGAAATTTATTTCAAAATGTAAAAAAAAAAACAAGATCAGCTTCGCTTTTACGGTGCGTTTAGGCAGCTGGGAAGCGGCAAAGTTCAGATTTGGTAAACTCCTACTTGCCCAGTTGAGAGCGTCCACATGACGACGACAAAGAGGCAACACGGGAGTCATTGTTATTTGTACACAACGTTTCTACGTGTTGTTTTTAGCAGATAACGTTTAAAACTAACAACGACTAAGTCACAGCTGTGTGGGAGGGCTGTTGTCTGTCAATATAATGATTACTATTGTCGGAACTTTCCCACTTTTCCCAGTCGCTCATGAATGCACCATTATAGTCCTCGCTCATCGGCCCAATGGGTCTAATTTTATTCACTTACTCACTAAATTTGAATACATTTCAGACAATTGACATGTAGTTTTAGCTGGAGACACATTAACACTCATAACTGGCACAGAATGATATCAGCTGGTTAGTTTTGACCTGAGAGTGTTCATATTAAATGAAGAGTCGCAGTCCTCTAAATCATCTTAAGATCATTTCTAAAGTATTTCATCCGATAGCTGTGGTCTCTGTAAAACTGCGTTCTAATAGAAAGTAGTGAGAACTGTTCCTATCGGTCGTTCCTTTCGGAGATCCTGTGTGTTTTGTTTTAAACGGAGGAAACGCTTCGTGATGTTCGTCGGTACTTGAAGGGCATTAAAGGTCACACCATGCCACTTGGGACAGTCGATGCCTTTGTTACTAGCGTTTGTAATGTACTCATGTAATGCACATGTCATTCCTGCTCGTGTTTTCTATTCGTTTGAGGCTCGGTTGCTGTTGTATCTGTAGCTTTTCCCTGTCTGTGAACCAGGAAAACTTTTATTTCTACTACAGTATTTTGTTTTTGTTTTATTTTGATAATATGAATATGTGTATTACTACTCCTCTACCTTCATTGCCAGTGATGAATATAGTACAGTGTGTGTTTGGAAGATAAGACAATCATTAGCCTTTGATACTTGGTTTTTCTAACCATCAGATTCATATTTGAGGTTTTTAAACTCGCTTTGTTCGGATGTCAGATGGCTGTCGACGACAACGACCCGAACGGAGACGCCTTCAAACTTTCACAGTTTGAGTGAGCCTCGAGTCTGAGCTCCTTATACTCATTATATTCGGTGACGTGCCACTGAAGCTCCTGATATGGTACTTAAATCCATGAAAAAGATTATTTTGGATTTCTGGGGAAAGTCACACAATATTTCTGGTTCATCCGTCGTCAGTTTTTCTTGTGTTCTACAACCACTTGAATGTGTTGTGAGTGTTACAGTCGACCTGTAGCCTTAAAGTCGCTTCTCATTCATTGAGGTGAGCCATCTGATTGTGTCGCTACCATGAAGGTATTTCTTCACTCCATGCTGTTTTTAATCTAAAGGTCATATGTTCTCAAAATGTGATGTTAATCATTTAAAAGCTGGCTAAACGTGTTGACTTGTTTCAGAAGTGTTGATGCTGTTTCAACAATAATATGCCAAATCTTTATTGGGCCAATACAATTTGTTTTAGAGCGCTTCAGTGGTCAGAGCTGGCTTCAGCCTTAAATCAAGAATTATTAAATTATTACAGTACCTGCTGTATATCCACCTTCTTTGTTTATATTAAACAAATTGTAATCTTCATTTTCATGCGTGCGTGCGTGTGTGGAAGGAGTATTATTTGTCTTTTATCAGATGGTCATCACTGGTTTTATATGTGAAGTGTGATTTTAGAAATGCACAAACAAATGAAGAATAATTTTGATTGTACATTTTTTTAACAACATAATTTTATTGGGATTTAACATGCACAACCACGTTTCCCCAAAAACGGTGTAAAATGTAAATTCAAAAAAATTGATGATTTGCAAATTATGCAAACCCATATTTAATTGAAAATAGACCAGAGACAACATATCAAATGTTGAAACTGACAATAATTTGATTAATGGGCAACAGATCAGTAACATTATTGGGCATAAAAAGAGCCTTTCAGAGAGTCTCAGCGGTGAAGATGGTGAGAGGTTCACCACCCGGTGAAAGACGGTGGAGCAAACGGTGCAACAATCAAAGAATAATGTTCCTCCACGTTAAATTGTATAAAATTTGGGTATTTTTATTATCTACAGTTCATAATATCATTAAAAGATTCAGAGAATCCGGAGAAATCTGTGAACACAAGGGACAAGGAAGAAAACCAATATTTGATTGAAACTTGTCGCTGGCTTCAAATTCAAAATGAGCAGATATTTTTCATAAAACAATACAATTACTCAGTTTCAACATCTGATATGATGTCTTTGGTCCATTTCCAATGAAATATGGGTTTACATGATTTGCAAATCATCACATTGTTTTTTATTTACATTTTACACAGCGTCCCAACTTTTTGTGAAATGGGGTTGTACAATACATATAGTATAAAATAATATATATATTGTTTTTTACATTATAGTTTAACGCTGTAGGAAGGTTAAAAAAAAAAAGTATAAACTTTTTATAGACGGCACAAGCTGTTTTGTTATGCTTTTTGTTTCAGAGTGCTGAGTGTAATAAATGTATTGTTTCATCTCTTTCCGAAGGGTGATAATAAAGCAGAGCTTCTGATGTATTATGTCTTCTGGAGGATGTAATTTTTTTATAGATCTATTGTTATTGACTGGAAATACCAGTTTTGCCTGTGGGAGTGTGCGTTGGAGACAACAGTGCTATTTGTTACACACTCTGATGGGTCCTGCACCAGAAGAATTTTACATAATCCTAAAGTGCAGAAACTCCTCATAAGTAAAGAGAAGATGATCCCTGTTGAATAACTGATGTATCAATAAAATATTATTGGGAAACCAAAACTCCACTGAGATTTTTGTTTATAAAATGTCTTTATTATTCCATATAAATTATCCCTGAGGGGAAAAATTGTGTTTGTAAATGAGAGACAAGAGCAGACAATTTTATTCTGGTTACTAACTAAAAAAACAACAGTCAAAGCCACTCAGATAGTTCACAGTTCAACTAAACTGGAAACATGAAAACTGCTTGACCGGAGTTTTGTGTACCGGAAGTGACGCTCCATGCTCGGTGACGTCACCCCCACAAACTTCTTAGCTCTCACTTTAGCAGTCATGTCCGTGCGGTTTATGGCAGCGACGCCAGTAAACGTCTCACGCCGCGTGGATTCAACCTGTTGTCAACACAGCTGTCGGACCGCTTTGGTGTGAGTGCTCGAGGTAAAAAAAAATATTAAAAAAAAAAAGCTCTTAAAGCGGAAGTGTTGCATTTCTAAACAATGTTCGCGCAGCTAGCAGCGAGCTAACGTTAGCAAACGCGACGCTAGCCTGCTGCGCGCCGTGATGTTGACACGTCCAGTGGACCTCCAGCTGGTTAACACCGGCTTCACTGACATTTAACGTGTTGAGCAATCATTGATCGCGTGAGTAAGCCAAGAAGAAGACACGCTTCTACTTTCCTGATCGGAATTTGACTGCTGTTGGTTTCACGTCGCTGCTTCGTCACGTTCATCTGAAACACTGAAGCGCGTCAGACATTTATTTCGCTTTCTGGGTCACTGTGATCTTATTTTTTTGTAGCTTGTGACTCGAGACTTCTTTGTGTCTGCTACAGCAGGAGAGCAGCCTGGGACAGAGGATGGATGGAGTCAGCTGGAGCACCACCAGGTCGCCGGAGTCCTTCAGCCGCTCCAGCGCGGCGGCAGACACCCTGTCCAGGCTGGCCAGCTTCATCACCCGGGCCGAGTCCAAACAGCCCTCTCGGAACCAGCTCTCCTATGTTTGCCAAGAGTGTGGTAAGGGTTTCCCTTGCACAAGAGATCTGTTGCAGCACCAGGAGCTGAAACACTCGTTACCCAAGCCTCACCGGTGTCCCTCCTGTGGGCAGGAGTTCTCCCTCAGGTCCTCCTTGCAGCTGCACAAGTGTGACCGGGATCCCGCCCAGTGTGAGCTTTGTCACGGGGTGTCGCGCCTCGGCTCTCCGTGCCCCGCTTGCTCCACTCACGCCTCAGATCCCGGCAGGCTGCAGGACAAGTCTCTTCACCGCCAGCCGCACCTCCTGGACAGCAGCCCGTATGCGTGTGCCCCGTGTGGGCGGGGCTTCAGCCAGAAGCAGGCGCTGCTGCACCATCAGCAGGCCGGTTGCAGCGAGCCACCTTCCTCCTCAGATGTAGCCGATGCCGGCAGTCTTCCAGACGATTCTCCGTCAGTTTCCGAGGGTGACTCCGCTCGCTCTGACTCTTCGGACACCCCGGGGCCCAGCGGCCGAGCTGTCGACGTGTGCCGGTTCTGTTCGAGAAGCTTCCGCTCAGAGGCCGGACTGCAGCGCCATGAGCAGACGAGCCACGCAGAAACGGGACAGAAAGCCACAGGAGACGGTGCCGGCGGAGAGGCGAGGAGAGGAAGGAAAGCCAAGGTTAACGAAGAGCCAAATAAAAAAACGAAATCCAAAATGAAGCTTCTGAACTGTCGCTCTTGTGACTTGGTTTTCAGAAGCACCACTAAACTGCACGCGCACAGAAAAGAGAAGCACAGCAGAGAGAAGAACACGAGAGAGCCGAGACCCGTCGCCGGCAAGCGCAGGAGAGTCGACGCGTATCCGTGTCAGCTCTGCGGCAAAGTCTTCTTCCATCATTTATCACTGAGGGCACATTACAGACACCACACGGCCTCCAGCTTCAACGCCGTCAGAAACAAAAGCCCATCTGTCGGCTGTTCCACCAAAGACTCCAAGCAACCAGAAACCCGACCAAATAAAGTCCAAACCGGCCTCACAGATCATTCGACAGTTAAGGCTGGTCCAGGGACGCCCAGGAAGGCGTCCACGGTCGAGACCAAGACTGGGGAGTCGGGGAGATACAGACAAGTGCCTGAAGTGGAGGAAGAGAAGGAAGTGGAGGAGGAGTTGGAAGAAGAAGAGGAGGAAGAGGAGGAGGAGGAGGTGGTGGAGAGGGAGTTCCCCTGCCCCTCCTGTGCAGAGGTGTTCTCTCTGCAGTGGCAGCTGAAGGAGCACGTGGAGCTCCACCAGTCGTCGGTGAGGAGGCGGCAGTGCAGCGTGTGCACCAGCGAGATGGACACCTGCAAGTGGCCCGGCTCCAGGAGGCACCGGCTCTACCACTGTGTGCCCTGCCAGCAGGGCTTCTCCGTGCTCGACGCCTTCCTAGAACACTGTCAGGAGCACCTGCGAGTCAAAGTGGAGGAGGACAGCGTCATGGAGGGCTACTCGCACCAGGCCAGCAAAGCCTGATGGCTCCGATCGAATGTCGTCAACGATTTTTTGCCTTTTTTGCCTTCGACAGCAGACGCGGTGTGCTGAGATCTCCGTGAGGTTCTTGCTGAGTGAGCAGTTCACCGATTTGAGCGTTCAGAACATCTTGTTTTTTATACCTTATGGTGTTGGTTTACTGTTACAAGGGTTCACGAGAACGAGTTGTTAAAGGACCGTTCTGGAGTTTTTAATTTAGCCAATTTACTATAAAGTACATTGTTATTTTTCAGATTTTGAGTGTTTCTGTGTTCTAGACGACCGCTCTTTAACAGTATAGTTTGGGAATCAATTTGAGATCGATCGCAGTGAGCATCGAAGTTCATTTTAATGCATGTTTATACATTTGGAAAAGTGACTGGGTTCAACCGTCTCTGGTGCGAGAGCAGCGCTGCATTAACAAGCGTTATCATAGAGAATTCAAATGATGCACACCGATCAGACGTTACATTAAAACCCCTGGTGGAGTGGGTTATATAATATTTTGTTAAATAAAATGGGTTTAGGAAATAACACCTCTGAGTATAAGCCACTACAGTTCAACAGTCTTCAAAATTACTCTTTTTAATAAATCAACCTCTCAACAGCTGAACATTATAATCCTCATGAAGGGAGGATTCGCTGCTCGGCTGTTTTCTTGTTCTTGTGCTTCACCTGTTGGTGTTTTGTAGTGTGTGTGTGTGTGTGTGTGTGTGTGTGTGTGTGTGTGTGTGATGTTTGGCTGCCGGCTCTAAGTTACATTTTCAGCTTAACATTAAATTAACGTGTTCACTGTGATGGCTTCAAGTTGATTTTGATACTTGAATTAAATACACTGAAACCTGTGGAGGCCTGAAGAACGTGGAGGGGTGGTGGAGGGGTGGGGGAGGTGGAGGGGGAAACCACACCCTATATGATGCTTTTATCTTTCCACTTTTATTCTCCCATCAGTGACGCACCACTATTTTGTCCCAATAAGGACCTCGTTTCCCACGAGCACCTTGCTGTAAAGCAGACATACACTTCTAGTGGTGTGAAGTTCATCTCTGCCCTCAGGTGCTTTCTGGGAAATGAGGCCATCCGTACAACCGTTCTCCCCAAAGCACTGCCAGACATCCTGTTCGCTCCAGTCTATTTTCACACCAGACATCTGCAGCGCTTCGGCTCAGTCCGGTCGTGTTTGTCCTCTGCTGTATCTCACTCATTCATTTTATTACAATTTTGGCAATAATTAGTAACAGACTGGTGGGAACTGCTGAGAAACACGTGCTGAGAAACACTTCCAACTCTTGAGAGTCGGACCTGGTTGTTTGCACCACTACTTAAAGCAACCAGATGGAAGTTCAGTTCTTTGCAAGTGCTGCTACGAAGTGTGAATGGTGATGTTTGGCTTTTCTCTTCTTTTTTTAAACCTGCTTTTGCCATAATCCCTCCAACGAACTGACTTTGCTTTCATTAAAACTCAGACCCACTACAATGCCTTTCATTATGGCCTGTCTCTTTAGCTGGCATGAACTCGGGTCATATTCTTCTAGCTATGCAAACAGGTTGATAGCAGCTCTTCCCCGTGTCTGCGATGCTCGATATGCTTTGGTGAACGAACTAGGATTTGTTTTTGTTTATGTTTTTTTAATAATAAAGTATTTTCAGCTACTGTTTTCAAAGCGTTACTGTGAAAATATAGAACATGATTAAATAGGTTTTGAAGCTTCCACAGTTTCGAGGTCTTTTGTAAAGAGGTATACGGCTCTTTCTAGATGACATAAATAAACAGTTCTCTAACAACGTCTTTGTTCGTCTTCCTACTGCTGATCTGGTTCAGTGAATACAGTCCAGTTTTTCATACAGGCAAAGTTACACCATCTGCACAGGTTACTATAAGCGGCATATACAGCAAAATACCAACAAATTAATGAGTTATCATGGAGATCTAAGTTTATCATCTGTTTTTTTCCTTCCTTATTTTCAGCTAAAAGTTATGCTGTTGCGTTGGTATTATTTACTCGAGTGCAATTTTCAGGTCCTTGTGCTCTGCATTAGTATCTCCAATTTTCTACTTTCTACTCCACTGGGTTTTCAGAGGGAAGTGTTGTACTTTTTACTCCATTTACACACCTGCTCTACATTTATAATAACTTTTGTTACTTACCAGAATCACATGAATAATATTGTTTATTTATCTGATTGTTTAGTTAACAGGAACAATCTAAATTACAGTAAAAGTAAAAGCTCATATCCATCTCTGATCCTTAGGTGGAGGCCATCCGTGATGTGTGAAGTTGTAAAAGGTAACAGTGGAGGTGAATGAAAACTTATATCAAGATGTTACAAAATCAGAAAATTGTGATTTATTCTTATAGAAAAAAAAAAGATGAGACTGTTGAAATTTACAAGCTCAGAACATTAAGCACAGTGAGAACTTGTACTTTTGGGGCTTAACATGTATTTAGAGTCTTTGTACACCGTCTTATTAAATACAAGATATGAGCGCTTCTTCCACCGTCGTAAATAACCGAGTTAACGGAGTTCCTCCTCCTGGCCTCATGGCGGCGCTGTGCAGAGCTCGATACCGTTAGTATAAGGTTAACTTCCGGTTCCTCAGTGCACGCCGTCTTTCCGCGGTTTTGTGAAACGCACAGTTTACGATTAACTGCGTCGGCTTTGAGAAAACACCGACAAAATGAGCAAAGCACACCCACCAGAGCTGAAGAAGTAAGTTTCTAAGCTTTTCCTGAAGTAAACCAGCGTCGTGTAATTTAAACGTGCCTCGTATTTAAATGAATGGCACGCGCACAGCAACCCTACCACCTGGTTTTATAGGAGCAACAAGCTAGCATTAGCTAGCCTGTCTGACCGAGGCTGGAAACGTTAAATGTGAGTTCTCTGTTTTCAGGTTCATGGACAAGAAGCTGTCGTGTGAGTAGAGTTCTACTTCTTCTAAAGGACAGAACATAGAACCATAGAACCAGAACATACTGGACAAAAGGACAGGACGTTTAGAACCATAGAACCAGAACATACTGGACAAAAGGACAGGACGTTTAGAACCATAGAACCAGAACATACTGGACAAAAGGACAGAACGTTTGGAACCATAGAACCAGAACATAGTGGACAAAAGGACAGGACGTCTAGAACCAGAACATAGTGGACAAAAGGACAGGACGTTTAGAACCAGAACATAGTGGACAAAAGGACAGGACGTCTAGAACCAGAACATAGTGGACAAAAGGACAGGACGTCTAGAACCAGAACATAGTGGACAAAAGGACAGGACGTTTAGAACCATAGAACCAGAACATAGTGGACAAAAGGACAGGACGTTTAGAACCATAGAACCAGAACATAGTGGACAAAAGGACAGGACGTCTAGAACCAGAACATAGTGGACAAAAGGACAGGACGTCTAGAACCAGAACATAGTGGACAAAAGGACAGGACGTCTAGAACCAGAACATAGTGGACAAAAGGACAGGACGTTTAGAACCATAGAACCAGAACATAGTGGAAAAAAGGACAGGACGTCTAGAACCAGAACATAGTGGACAAAAGGACAGGACGTTTAGAACCAGAACATACTGGATAAAAGGACAGGACGTTTAGAACCAGAACATACTGGATAAAAGGACAGGACCTTTAGAACCAGAACATAGTGGATAAAAGGACAGGACCTTTAGAACCAGAACATACTGGATAAAAGGACAGGACCTTTAGAACCAGAACATAGTGGATAAAAGGACAGGACCTTTAGAACCAGAACATACTGGATAAAAGGACAGGACCTTTAGAACCAGAACATAGTGGATAAAAGGACAGGACCTTTAGAACCAGAACATACTGGATAAAAGGACAGGACGTTTAGAACCAGAACATAGTGGATAAAAGGACAGGACCTTTAGAACCAGAACATAGTGGATAAAAGGACAGGACCTTTAGAACCAGAACATAGTGGATAAAAGGACAGGACTTTTAGAACCAGAACATACTGGATAAAAGGACAGGGCCTTTAGAACCAGAACATAGTGGATAAAAGGACAGGACCTTTAGAACCAGAACATACTGGATAAAAGGACAGGACCTTTAGAACCATAGAACCAGAACATAGTGGACAAAAGGACAGGACGTTTAGAACCATAGAACCAGAACATAGTGGACAAAAGGACAGGACGTTTAGAACCATAGAACCAGAACATAGTGGACAAAAGGACAGGACGTTTAGAACCATAGAACCAGAACATAGTGGACAAAAGGACAGGACGTTTAGAACCATAGAACCAGAACGTAGTGGACAAAAGGACAGGACGTTTAGAACCATAGAACCAGAACGTAGTGGACAAAAGGACAGGACGTTTAGAACCATAGAACCAGAACGTAGTGGATAAAAGGACAGGACGTTTAGAACCATAGAACCAGAACATAGTGGACGAAAGGACAGGACGTTTAGAACCATAGAACCAGAACATAGTGGACAAAAGGACAGGACGTTTAGAACCAGAACATAGTGGACAAAAGGACAGGACGTTTAGAACCAGAACATAGTGGATAAAATGTTCATCAAAGCTGCTGATAAAAAGTAGATGAAATGTCAGAAATGTGAATTAATGCGGATCATAACTTCACAGGATACAAGTTGATGTGTACAAATATTTTGTTTCTCACCAAAAGTGCAAAACAAACAAAAAACATTCCGTTTACAAGTTGGTCACCTGTGAAATGAAAGCGTGGCTTCACACTGTTCTGGGTGTTGTACGTGTGAATCAAACCTGAAACCAAATGTGAGCTTTGTAGCGCAGCCATTAGCTCAGTGCAACATAAAGATGGAAAATAAAATTACATTTTGAACTTGGAAGAAGCTGAGTGATTAAAAACAAACACAATCGTTCAGAGGTTTGTTTTTGTGTCCTTCAGTGAAGTTGAACGGAGGCAGACACGTGCAGGGCATCCTGCGAGGGTTCGACCCCTTCATGAACCTGGTGGTGGATGACTCTCTGGAGATGGGCCCGGGAGGACAACAGAACACCATCGGCATGGTGGTCAGTAACAACAACAACAACAATAATAATATCATTTATTTATTTTATGACACGACGGCACGGTAGGAAATGTTGCAGCACCCCCGACTCCTGTTGCCGACTCCACTCTCCAAAACAGGACTGATGCACCTTCTTTTATTACCACCATCATTTCCTACCACAGATTCACTGTTATTCACAGAAAAGATTTTAAATGCACTTCCATCTTACATAGTGACTTTACATCTTTTGAACATCTTGGTTTTATGGTCAACTCCAAAGCACCTGTCATCATTTTAATAATCTACAGACCGCCGAAGCTGAACAGTATTTTTATCCACGAGTTTGCCGAACTTGTAGCTTATTTTATGTCACAGTATGACAAAATTCTTATTCCAGGTGATTTTAACAGACATGTCTGCTGTTTTGTTTATAATAATATATTATAGTATATACATAATAGTATAATAATATTATTATTTGTTTCACATAAAAACAGCTATAAAGGAACATTTGAAAATATAGAAAATAAATGAGATGCAAAATAAACGGATCAAATTAAACACACAGAGTTAAAATTTAAAATAAGCAGGTATAATAAATAGTACCTGGGAGGGTGTCATGCTCTCATATTTGTTTTTATGTTGTAAAGAAATGCCATGAAACACCAGCAACCTCGGTCTGAAATCACTTTTTATTTACTGTAGTGAACTATATTTAGTCTGTCTTTGCATTGGATGGTTCAGATTCTGGTTTTCAATTTAGGCTCCATGTTGTTTCTTCAAACATTCCCACAAAAAAAAAGGAATTGGACATATTATAGATGTGAAAGTCTCAGATGGTTCATGATGATTCCTGTGTGTGAATCACTGATGCTCAGTACAGTCAACTGTTGTCAGTCTGTTTGTAAAGTAAAGTAAATGAGGGGGGAGGGGGGAGGGGGGTTACAGTACACAAGTATCAGTTTATAGCAAATGTGAATCAGACAGGAGGAAACATTTGTTTAGTGTGGCTCATTAATGTTTTTTAATAGTTTTGAAAACAGTGGATCTCTGGTGCAGCACAGAGGAAGAGGATGTATCAGACTTTGGATTCCCACAAAACCATATTGTTATTTTTGACCTTTTCAATGGGTTTGTTGATAATATGGATGGGGAAGAAACTCTAACTCACAGCAGGTGTTCATATTTCCAACAGCATGAAAAACAAACTTGTTTTATTCAGTTTGTCCTCTGATTCACACCGATCAGTGTCAGTGAGACTCTTCAGCCCAAATGAGTGCAGACATGCGTAGTTACACGTGTGCAGCTCCTTCTGGAAGGTTGTATATTTTCTGTGGGATGTGCCTCAGTTAAGAAGTCGGCCTGTATAAACCAACAGAAGTGCCGTGATCAGTAAAAAAACTTCTGTTTGATGTACGATCTGGATTTTAAAAACAGACGCAGGCAGAAAGTTTGTAGAAGTCTATTCTAAAAATTCTAAATTTGATCTCAATCTAAAACCTTTAGGAAGTTTGTTATTAACGCCGTGTGTTAATTGTGCGGACATGTTTTTTGTTTTTTTTATAGGTCATCAGGGGGAATAGCATCATCATGTTGGAGGCCCTGGAGCGAGTATGAGAGGACGAGCCACACTATTCTTTATGAAAGAATTGTATGTCTTTGAATTATAAGATTTCTGATTTCCATTGAGATGTTTTGTTTGGATGCATTTTGAATTGTGTTATCTTGTGAATAAAACAGTTTTTCTTTATATTTTGGTTTGTGTGTTCAAACACTTCAAACATTTGATGAGTCATTTGGCATCACATATTTCCAATGACATTCCCTCCAAATTTTTCCTCTTGAATGTGTCTGATGGTCAGCTCAGACCTGCAGCTCACAGCGTCTCGGCTGCTCACTTTTGTTGCTCGGTGTCAATTTTGCGTATTTCAGAACAACTGACACAACGCATCTAATGAAAAGCCATAAATTCCATTGAGAAAACCGCATGAAGACGCTATAACGGCAGGAAAATAAAGAATAACCCCAAAACATTGCAATCATTTGAAATGAGAAAGCTATGCAGTTAAAAAACAAAGTTCAAAGTGTCAGTGTAAGGAAAGTTTATTTGTAGAGCACATTTCAACAAGACAATTCAAAGAGCTTCACATAAAACTTTTTAATGGTTTTAATGCATCAAAAATAAAAGGACATTTAAAAACAAGAACTGATTAAAATGTAAAATTATTAAAAACTGATTAAAACATTAAGCAAGCTAAAAATAGGATCAAAGTTTCAGTGCACTTTAAGAAATCCTCAAATCTGGTTCAGTGAACGGCAGCAAACAGAGAAGTCTTCAGTCTCGATTTAAAGGATCTGATGGTCTCAGCAGACCTGCAGCTTTCTGGGACTTTGTTCCAGATATGTGGAACATAGAAACTGAACGCTGCGTCTCCATGTTTAGTTGTGACTGTGAACAGAAAGGAGAGCAGCAGACGACCTGAGGGGTCGGGATGGTTCATAAAGGGAGCAGCAGATCACAAACGTATTTTAGCCCTTAAACCATTCAGTGCTTTATAGACCAGCAGCAGGATTTTAAAGTGGATTCTTTGATCGACATGAAGCAGAACTGGAGTGATGTGATCCAGTTTCTTGGTCTCAGTGAGGACTCGAGCTGCAGCTGTCTGACTGTCTTTTTTTTCCAGAGACCTGTGAACACATGTTCAGTAGTTGAGTCGACTGAAGATGAATGCATGGACAAGTTTTTCCAAATCCCGTCTAGACGTAAATCCTCTAATCCTTGATATATTCTTCAGGTGACAGTAGGCTGATTTTGAAATTGTCTTAATATAGGTACATTTTTATATGCATTAGTGTAATATTAGTTCAAAAAAAAGTCTGATTGTGTAATTGCCTCTTCTTTTCTTTTTTTTCTTTTTTGTCAAAAAGTTATATATCTATATATAGATATAGATATAAGCTAAATATATTTTTAGTTGATAAAAAAAAAAAAAGTTAAATACTTTTTTTTTTGTAAACCTTTAATATAAGGTTAAACTTTACACCCAGATGTTGACAGATAAAACTGGTGAATCCGGACCGACAGAGGGCGCTCTCCGAACGACACACTTCCGCTTAAGGTGGACTTTTATTTTGAAAGGGGATTGTCGTCACCGTCAACACGTTTCTTTACGTTGTGTGTCGTCGCCGTCTGACGATATGTGGAAAGTAGCAATGTCGGAGGAGGTTGGGAAAGCGCTGCAGTCGGTCGTGGACCGGGTGAGCCAGGCGGCGGCACGGCGGCCCAAGGTAACCGCAACCCGGGAAGCTCCGCTCGGGAGCAGCACCGCCGTCGCTCCGCTGTCGGGGCTCCGAAAAAGTCGTGCTGCGACAGCACGAGCCGTTACGTTATGTAAGGCTGCCAAACACCTCAACCTTTAGATGGGAGACAGGCGGCTCGAGGCAGCACTCTCATAACACCGTGCACGGCTGGCAGCGGCAGCGCTACAGCGCGTGGGAGCCGGATGCATCCAAACAGTCTGCGCGCACGTCGATGCGCAGAAATGCCGCCTGCTGTTTGTTTGGATGTTATTTTTACGTTTAAAGAATTGAGCCTGTTTGTAAGCGCGTGACGTACACGGCCATGCTTTTTCTCCTCACACCACACATCTGTGGAAGATGTCAACTGGTGGAGATGTCATCTTTTTGTTTTTAAAGTGCCCCTTTTAAAAAGAGTCAAGGTTGATATGTAGGTCACAGCAGGTGTTGATGCACAGCGTGTTTTCCCACCGTCATCCACGTGTCTGGATCTCAGGATCTAAATCACACATGCAGCTGACGACATGATGTGGAACATGATGTGGAACATGATGTGGAACAGGACGTGCACGGGCCTGACTCACCACCGTGGTGTCTGCTGCATCACGCTGAGCTCCTCTACTGATGCTGTCACTGATACAGATAACAAATGAGCCCACTCTGTCCTTCCTCAGACACTGCCAGCCGTGTCGCCTCGCCTCGTCGCCGTCAGCAAGACGAAACCCCCGGAGATGGTGGTGGAGGCCTACAGACAAGGGCAGCGCAACTTTGGAGAAAATTATGTGAGTATGAAACGCTGCTGACGTCCCGGTTTGAAGTCTGAGAGGTGAGAAATGAATCGGAGATGAAACTTCCCCTGTATCTCCACCCAGGTTAATGAACTTGTGGACAAAGCTTCAGATCCTCTGGTAGGTTCATCGGACGGTAAATATGTTATTTTGTCACTCCAATCCAAGTTTTTTTAAATGTTTTTTTTCTTTTCAGATTTTGAAATCGTGTCCAGAAATCAAGTGGCATTTCATCGGCCATCTGCAGAAGAACAACGTCAACAAACTTCTGGGTGAGTGACGTCGGCTCTCCTGTCGTCTCCTGCCGAACCTGCACGTTCTCAGACCTGTCGCCCTTCCTCTCCGCAGGCGTGCCCAACCTCTTCCTCCTGGAGACGGTCGACTCGGCGAAGCTGGCCGACAAGGTCAACAGTTCGTGGCAGCGCCTCAGAGGAGCCAGCACGCAGAGGTTAAAGGTCATGGTGCAGATCAACACCAGCGGGGAACGGAGTGAGTGCCACCTGCATTTTGACCAGCTTGATCACAAGCTGTGTGTGTGTGTGTGTGTGTGTGTGTGTGTGTGTGTGTGTGTGTGTGTGTGTGTGTGTGTGTGTGTGTGTGTGTGTGTGTGTGTGTGTGTGTGTGTTTTTTCACAAACAGTGTGTCGAACGTTTGTTGCAGACAAACACGGCCTGCCACCGGAGGACACGGTGGACACGGTGAAGCACATCGTGTCTCAGTGCTCCGCGCTGCACTTCTTAGGACTCATGACCATCGGTCGCTACGGTTACGACCTCACGCTGGGACCCAACCCGGACTTCCAGGTACCAAAGACACCAGGGACAACATTGACTTTTATCCACAATTTTCCTCGTCCACCAATAAAATATGGTTAAACTGTACAATCAGAATGATAAATAATTGTTGGAAACATTACTCCGAGGCTGGATTCAAAATCAAACATTTATTCTTGCAAGAAGGAGCAAATACATGTACACTCAAAGAGAGGTGTCCAGCAAAAAGCCCACGTCTCTCCTCCGTAGGGCAGCTTCTATACAGTGTGACAAACAGTTGACCCCATGCCCTTTGTACCTGGTATGGTGATACTGAGTTTGGTTGTAGGTCGCATGATAAAGAAACAGGGGAGTCGTCAATTAGATGCAGAAAGTAAAACAAAAAGGAATCACTCGCAAATAAGAGAGAGAAACCCAAAGAGACTTTCCGGAGCCACAATGCAAACAAGAGGAAGAGACAAATCTTTTCTTTCCATCATATTCCTCCTGTTTATACAAAGTATAACATAACATGTACATAAAAAGAAAAACAAAAGAATCTTTCCATCAGTAATGAATATAATACAATTTTAAGAAATATATTTTATAAATATTCCCAATTTGAACCCGCAAAATTAAAATAGCTTCATAAGATGGACCCACATACACTAAGCCAACTACCAACTCACAAACAAAGTGTGGCAACTAAAACCAAATAAATTATGAATGCACATTTCTGAAGAAGCCAAACTGGTCTGAACAGCAACAAAAACAAAAACATCTTTATTAAAACAGGATGCAAATCTCAACAAGAGTTATAGACAGATGTAGCCTGGTGTTTGCAGACTGAAATTCCCTGAGTTCATGTCTGAGTCCGGTCACGCTCCACTGAGGACGGTTCCCAGGAGCAGCCTTAAATATCTGAGGGATCTGTATCAACATAATTATTTTTGTCATGTGTTAATGATAAACAATATAATATATATATTCCTGTGATTTTATTTCATTTTTTTAAACAATCAAACATTGATGTGAGTATCAGCCTCGGTCGGTTGTGTCCCTGCTGTAGATGCTGCTGAGTCGGAGGCAGGAGCTGTGCGACAGTCTGAAGATGGCGATGGAGGAGGTGGAGCTCAGCATGGGAATGTCCACAGACTTCGAACACGCGGTGAGTCTCGCTTCCTATTAACATTAATAAACACTTTATAAACAGCAGGAAGGAATTCCCCTCTTTGAAATATGGTATTATTAATTATGTGCTTGGTTCAGTTGGCGCCCCCCGTCCCTCCTACTCCATCAGGTTTGGTTCCCTGCAACTTAACTTTCCGTTCCCAATAAATGCAGTTTCTGGTTGATGATGTCATCGCAAACGTGCACGAACCATTGGTCACAAACAGTCCTTCATCTCTGACTGATTTTGCACTAAACTGCTGACCGTTGCACTGTTATTGTTTAAATTCATTCTATTTAATTTGGATATACTGTTCATTTGAACATTTTTATGTTTCATATTTTTACCTCCATTTTTATTCTGTCATTTTTATTGCTTACCCTGCATCTTTACATGCTGCTGCAGCTGAAAACTTTCACCTTGTGGGATCAATAAAGTCTCTCTCTATCTCTATCTCTATCTCTCTCTATCTCTATCTCTCTCTCTCTATCTCTCTCTATCTATCTCTCTCTATCTCTCTCTCTATCTATCTCTCTCTATCTCTCTCTTTGTCTCTATCTATCTCTCTCTATCTCTCTTTATCTCTCTATCTCTCTCTCTCTCTCTCTCTCTATCTCTCTCTATCTCTCTCTCTTCTCTCTCTCTCTCTCTCTCTCTCTCTCTCTCTCTATCTCTCTCTCTCTCTCTCTCTCTTTCTCTCTCTCTATCTCTTTATATCTCTCTCTCTCTATCTCTATCTCTCTCTTTATCTCTTTATATCTCTCTATCTCTCTCCCTATCTATCTCTCTCTCTATCTCTCTCTCTCTCTCTCTCTCTCTTTCTCTCTCTCTATCTCTCTCTCTCTCTCTCTCTCTCTCTCTCTCTCTCTCTCTCTCTATCTCTCTCTCTCTATATATCTCTTCTCTCTATCTATCTCTCTCTCTCTCTCTCTCTCTATCTCTCTCTCTCCCTCTCTCTTTATCTCTCTCTCTCTCTACCTCTCTCTTTATCTCTCTATATCTCTCTCTATCTCTCTCTTTCTCTCTCTATCTCTCTCTCTCTCTCTCTCTCTCTCTCTCTCTCTCTCTCTCTCTCTATCTATCTATCTCTCTCTATCTCTCTCTCTCTCTCTCTCTCTCTCTCTCTCTCTCTCTCTCTCTCTATCTCTCTCTCTCTCTTTATCTCTTTATATCTCTCTCTCTCTCTCTTTGTCTCTATCTATCTCTTTTTGCCTTCTCCCTGCCTGGTGTCCAATCAGCTTCTCAGTGTTACGGTGTTTTATTTGTCTCCATAGAAACAGGATGAATTCACGTGAATCAGAACCTCAAGCTGGTTGGGACTCTTTCCGTCTCTGTATTTCACCGTGATCCGTTTGATTATTTGTCTGTGGTCATACGTGTCTGCTCCTCGTGTTCTGAAGATCGAGGTGGGCTCCACCAACGTGCGAGTGGGCAGCGTCATATTCGGCAACAGGGAGTATCCCAACAGCGCCACCAACACTCCCAACCCCAGCCCGTTCCCCAGCCCGGCTCCCAGCCCGGAGAAAACATCCAAGACGGTGTCAGAAGAAGCCGCCAAGAAGATGCAGCACCTCACCGTGTCTGATCACTAAGAAGAACTCCTCCTCCTCTGAAATACCTTTAAAACAACAACAACAACAACAACAACAACAGAAAAAAGACTCTTCACAGGCTACATGAACAGAGCAGTGAAGCAGATCATTTCCACGGAGCCACGTGGAGCTAGGATTGCAAAATCTTTGCCTCATTTTAAAATGTATTTCCTCTTAACTTCTTGCTCTTTTCAGCATTTACAAAGTGGCATTCGGTCGTCTAACCTTTTTTAAACAGTAGTGTCTAACAGGTGTTCCTAACCTTTAGTGCTCTGACTTCCTCCTCATGGAAAACCTTTTAGTCAAAGATTACTGGATACGAGGCGAACCGCTGATAACATGGCGACCTACGGAAAATCATTTCACGAGATAGGGAGGATTTGTTTGGGTCTGTTGTGCCGATGTGATATTTTCTACCTTTCCAACCCGACATGTGACTGCTGAAAATGTGTGTCCCAGTAATCAGGAACTCCACACACTACAATGTACCATTTTTGTTGTACAGTTGACACAAAGACTTGATTTAATAAATCATCAATCCCTTTATAATGACACGTACGTATTGTGTGTTTGATGATTGTTTCGTACGGTGTGCCAGATGTTGTCAAAACTCTATTCTTGATATTTCACGAGTCCAACCCGCCCAACGTGTTCCGTCTCTGTACCGGTCCTGTGTCCGTGCCGTGCCGTGGTGCATTGTGGGAGCTGAGCGAGCGTAAACCTATGCAAAGTGGTGATTTTGTTTTGTTGGTTTCTTTCCGAGTAGATTTCTTTCCACTGCAGCTGTGATGATGGTGTCGCAGTGGTTTTCTAGGAAGATGTCCCGAGGTCAGCATGTGTGTTTCTGTCTCATCGTCGGTGATTAAAACAACAAGGTGTGTGGTTGCTGTCTTTAACCGGGTGTCTCGGCGTTGTTTGGTTTGGAGTCGAGCTCTGAAGGAAGCTGAAGCCAAGCAATAAATCTGTTGAAAACATCAGCCATTTGCGGTGTATTTCTTCTCTTTAGGGCAAAGTGGCGCAAACAAATAAGAGCCCAACGTTTCTTTATTAAGCACACGGAGGTGACATCCACACCACAGTGAAAGAGCTTAAATAAAACAACTTTAAAAAGAACAAACTGAATCTAAAGAAAAGGACCCAAAATGTAAAAAATGATAACCTCGTTAAAACTGGAACCCATTGATAAGCACGTTATGAATCATTACAAATGAACAGAATTCATTCAAATGTCCTGCATTGACAAATGAAAGCCAAAAATAACAGTAAACTTGGCTTTGAGCTCAGCAAATTAAACGTGACTGTTCAATAAATAAACTCACAATCCACTGACATAATGACTTTTTTTTTTTTTACATCATTCAATCCATGTAAAAGGCGTTAAAAACCAATCGGGACAGTCAATAAGCCTAAACTGCTATTTACAACACAAACTATCTACACACCTGCTGACAGGTGACCAACTGAAAGGAAAAGCCTGAATGTTTGAGGGGATCCTCTGTCATGCTGTGTGTGTGTGTGTGTGTGTGTGTATATATATCCTGATGGGCGTGGTCTCTAGTAGTAGAACACTTTATTCTGGTGTTTTCCTTTAATTTGTCACCCGTCTGTATCTGGTAAGAAACTATACACAGCTGGCAGGTAACGCTTTATTTTCACGCTCTATTTCACTTTCATAAACTGTATATATACTAAATGATTTTATAACTCACTATACTGCTGCTGCAAGCATACATCACATTTTGAAGGCTTTATTCATGTATTCGTCAACAGGATCTCTTCTGCGAAGCATCTGTAACGCTTTTATATAACAGTTGTAATCGTAACGTATAACAGCTTTGTTACAGTGTGTTAATTAAACATTAATTTGCTGTTTATTGACCAGTTACAAATGCTTCACGATTAGTTATTATTGTTTACAAATACATGAATAAATGTTTAAAAATCCCCTCGATGCTAAGCTATAATTTGTTATAACCATTTGTTATGGGTTCCTATGCTGCTTATAAATGATAAATATGGGGGTTAAAGTCGAGTGTTATGTGAGGATAATATTTGCACTAATGTGACCAATGCAAACACAGCTGAAAGGTTAGAAGTTACAAAACCTGGAAATAAAATCTATGTGCAACACTAACAATGACAACAACAAAAATGTAAACTAACTACAGGTTACTCCTTGTAACAGCTTTTAAACATTCTCATTCACTTCTGTTGAATCACAGAAAACTTCTTCCTGCACGTGAAGATAGAAAAAGGACGTCCGGTCAGAAAAACACAACAAGATCTGAATCTACTGTGTCGGACGGAAAACCCCTAAAAAAGTTCATAAGGAAAAAAACACATCGCCCGGCATCAAAAACTGCATCTGTGGATCTGCTCGTACCATTCGTGACTGATATTAAGAGCACGTGTCTCCTCCGGGATGGTTCTGCGCTGACGGGGGGGGCGGGGCGTCGCCCCGGTCAGGTGAGTCCAGTCCGTCTGCTCATCGGCGCTGTTGTTGTTGTTGTTGTTGTTGTTGTTGTTGTTGTTGTTGTTGCCCGATGCAGCGGTCGCACGCGGGCCGACGTTACACCAGTTTCTTGGCCTCGAAGAAGCTCTTCAGGTGCTTCATCTGCCAGATACCGGTGACGATGAGGATGAGCGTCTGAGCGATGGACCACCACAGCACGCGCTGGTTGGTGCTCTCGCTCGTCATGCGGAAGCGCTCCTCGCGATACTGCGGAAGAAAAACGGTGAAATCCAACGGCCTCTACGGCAACTGTGAACACGGCTTGTGTGTGTTTTTGTTATTTTTACTGACCCTCTGGTAGTTTTGCTCCTTCTGGATCTGCTCCACTTGGTCCAGCAGCTGTCGGACTCGCAGCTGCAGCTCGGTCAGTTTATCCTTAGCAGCGATTTCAGGGTAGTTGTTGGTATGTTCTCCAACCTGAATGTCCAGATGCACCCTCTGAAACGAAACGGACACAGACAGTCGGAAATCTGCACGCTTTTAAACTGTGAGCAGCACAATCAAGACATCCGTCACACTATTAGTAGCAGCGTTTCTTAAAACGGGCTCAAATCCGATCACAGCCAAAAGTGGACAAACTTTTTTTTCAACACTTTCAACTCAGGAATTTCCTTCTAAAAAATAGTGACTGAGGACAGTTTCAGTTTAGGTGCAATCACAGAGTTTTACCATTTACTGATATCAAATTCACCCGAGAACTCTGATCATAAAGTAACAGCATGGAGGAAAGGTCCTGGAAGCAGATAAAACGTTGGAGCACAGGAATCCGTCTGCACACGGGGTCATACCCAACTCCATTAGTATTAAACTAATGGAGTATATATATATATGTTCAAAACTTGGTGTCACTTGTTTTTTTTTCATCAAATTGTAATGTCAATTTCTTTTTTAACATAAGTGGAGCTAATCTTTTGGCTCTTGGCTGCTGCCCTGGTTGGGGCACACGAGGTGTCAGACCTTTTTTTTTTTAAATGAGTTATATTCATATAAAACTGGCATATTTTCTTCATGAATAAAACAAAAAACATCATAAATATTGATTTCAAATGAATCTATATTTCGATGATATTGATCCAGTATGAATATGTTAAAAACTAGTGGCACATTTTAGAAGGAAATAAGCGGTCAGACAGTTGAACAGTCAAAGCCGGCGGTTCAGTTGGGTTCTGTTGGGTCGGTACCAGTTTTCCTCCTGCAAACAGAGCCATCTTGGTGGAGTTGGAGTGCAAACAGATCTGATGTTCTCCGGGAGTGTGGGAGGTGAAGGTGAAGCGCCCATCCGACCCGTACTGGCGAGAAAGGATGATCTGAGGGAGGTGTAGGAGACACGTCTTTAGATTTACTGTACATGTGTGTGTGTGTGTTTGAGAAACACGTCCTCCTCCGTGTTTACCTTCGTGTCGGGATCCTTGATCTCGACGTGCATCCCGAGGCCGGGGGTGGCCGGGAGGAAAGAGCTGCTCTGTTTGTCCCACAGCTGAGTTCTGTACTTTCCTGTCACACGGAAAAACACAAAACACCATCAGGTCCTTTTAGCGTTCAAAAAGACAGAAACTTTGACGCCTGCACAGTGACAGAGAAACAGAAATCAAATCAGAGGCCAATATCATGAGTAGGAATATTAATGGAGCAAACGGTGGCATCCAACAGGATGTCCCTCACAGCGCCAGAATATAAAGACACATGAATGAAAAAGTATGACGCAAGTAAACATAAATAGATGGAGGCGGTGAGAACATGAAATGCAGTTTAACTTGTAAAAATACCAAAATTCACATCAAAATGTGCAATTTTGCAGGAAACCTCAGATTAATGCTGCTGACTTCACTGAGTTTAGAGACTCTTTACAAATGGCTACCGTTGATCATCAGGTAAGTAAAGAATGAAAAACACGTTTATTGCATTTTTGCTCATTCTGTCTCATAAACCTGCTGCTCGTGTCTTATATTGAATTGTCCTCAATATAAGACACACATCTGTGCTAACCGCTGACGTGAAGAAGCTCACGAGCTGCTACTGAAGCACGCAGGACACTGGAGAGGTTGCTGCTGTCTGGTTCTGCAGGCAGTCTGAACACAGAAAACAGTCTTCTGTCTTCATGCTGTCATCTCTGCAGAAACCAGCTATTAGCGTGTAATGCTAGTTAGCTGCGGCGAGCCGCCAGCACCTCACCGATCACCATGGTCTCGTCCGGGATCTCCTCAATGAAACATTTCTTCTCCGTCTCTCCGATGTGGAAATAAAGCGCGTCGCTCGGACAAATCCGAGCTAAGAAGAAGATAAGTCCAGCAGCGGCAGGGAGAGAGAGCATCGTGCAGCCTCTCGCACTTTGCGCACATCAGCAAAGGGGAGCCGTGACGCTGCTGCGGCCAGCTGACGTCACCGCCCACTGCGGAAGGAGGAAGGGGGATTTCCTGCTGGAGTTGAGTTCCGTCGCCCTGATCTGAGACTCGCAGGCAAATCATCACCTGAAGGCGGTGGGATGGACCTGGAAACACAAACATGGTCAGGGCAAACTGAGGCAAAAGTCTTGTTTTATCGAGTTTAAAATGAGCCTAAACAAACACACATCACAGGGCTTGAACAATGTACAATACATTGTTCAAGAATACTAACTGAAAAAGAGAAATAGTTTTTCATTGACTGGTATAATAAACCCCACGAGACCAGACCAGGCCGACCTGCTTTATGATTTGAGTGAGTTTCAAAATAAAGTTCATCTGTCATCAGTGAAAGTGAAGGAGGGAAGGAAGGAAGGAGGGAAGGAGTGAAGGAGGGAAGGAAGGAAGGAGGGAAGGAGTGAAGGAGGGAAGGAAGGAAGGAGGGAAGGAGTGAAGGAGGGAAGGAAGGAAGGAGGGAAGGAGTGAAGGAGGGAAGGAGGGAAGGAGTGAAGGAGGGAAGGCATGAAGGAGTGAAGGAGGGAAGGAGTGAAGGCGTGAAGGCGTGAAGGAGTGAAGGCGTGAAGGAGTGGAAGGAGGGAAGGAGTGAAGGAGTGAAGGCATGAAGGAGTGAAGGAGGGAAGGAGTGAAGGCATGAAGGAAGGAAGGAGTGAAGGAGAGAAGGAGTGAAGGAGGGAAAGAGTGAAGGAGTGAAGGCATGAAGGAAGGAAGGAGTGAAGGAGAGAAGGAGGGAAGGAGGGAAGGAGAGAAGGAGTGAAGGAGAGAAGGCGCCTGGCAGACCGAGCTGAGGGTTCACTGGCCCCCAGTGTGAGCTAACAACAGTCGCTCCGGCTCTGACAGACAACCTCAGACAACCTCAGCCCACCTCCTTCCACCTCCTTCCACCTCCTCCCACTCGGGTGTTTCAGGTCAACATCACAAACACAGTTCGTCGGTGTCGGTCGTCGGTTTGAGTGCCTCAGATCTGAGCCAGCTTCCGGTTCGTTAGATTTACCCGCCAGGTAAACCGCTAGCTGTCTTAGCATTAGCGCAGCTGTGTTGACGTGATTGTTCCCCAACAGGGTTGACTGAGTGACAGCGGACCGAGCTGACAGCGGGACAACACAACCCGGAGGGAGCGAGGGTAAGAGCCTGGAGACACGCTATCTGTTGGACGTGTCCTCATCACACTGAGATCAGGAGACAGCGTTGATCCACCGACATCTACCGCCGTCTACCGTCAGCTCGGACAAACGAGGCGGTCACGAGCTGACGGTAGACGGCCGGTGGGTTTGGCTTACACGTGCTTTGTGCTCGGAATAAAAAGATGTCGTCTGACTCGAGCTGCCCTCTGCCTCATGGTGTTGTGGATGACGTAATGTTGTCCTCCCGTCCACCTGTACGGAGGGTCGGACGGTACAAAGAAAGGAGCTCTGGGGTCATTTTGTCAGTCAGCGAAGGGACACGCAGACACAACATCAGCAGGCCAGAGAGGAGGAGCTGACTGATGACAAATGAAAATGAAAGTTAGTCTCGAGGCTGTGCACGCGCCATGTGTCAGGATGTTGATGATGAATGCAGGCTTCTGGTGTTTGTGCATTCAATGTTTCACAGTATTCAATAAGGCGTGTGTACGTGTAGTGATATTGATGTGTCGTTTTTTCTTTCGTAGGGATGGTGCAGCCACAACCTGATGGCCCAATGCAGTGGGACATGTCAGCAGAGGAGAGTGGGGGGGCCCTCAGGGTCCCACCGGAGCTGGCTGCCAATGAAGTGGTGACCAGATTGCTGGGTGACAACCAGCAGCTTCGGGGTAGGAGGATTAATGTCATTTAAGAGAAATAAAGCAGTATTTACTCCACTTCCAGCCTGGTTATGTCGTTACAAGTGATTCTGGGGCTGATAGAATGAAACAGCCTTTCTGAACGACACTGCTGCAGGATCCACCACCAGCAAAAATAAAGACAGTAGATATAAGGGAGACCTGCAAGCACCTCTTCTGCACACAACTATGTACATGTGTTTGGTTTGGGTCACTGAGCATGCTCGTAGGTGCCCGTGATTAAGTAGA
The DNA here is from genome assembly GCF_029030835.1 of Brachyistius frenatus. Lineage (NCBI taxonomy): Eukaryota > Metazoa > Chordata > Actinopteri > Embiotocidae > Brachyistius > Brachyistius frenatus. Next base: position 1,786,091 of record NW_027210674.1, read on the forward strand.
TAGATAGATAGATAGATAGATAGATAGATAGATAGATACTTTATTAATCCCTTCTGTACAGGTACAGGGTAAAGCAATATCGGGAAAGAGCTCCTGTATCAGGAATGATCTCCTGTATCAGGAATGATCTCCTGTATCTGGAATGATCTCCTGTATCAGGAATGATCTCCTGTATCTGGAATGATCTCCTGTATCTGGGATGATCTCCTGTATCTGGAATGATCTCCTGTATCTGGAATGATCTCCTGTATCAGGAATGATCTCCTGTATCTGGAATGATCTCCTGTATCTGGGATGATCTCCTGTATCAGGAATGATCTCCTGTATCAGGAATGATCTCCTGTATCTGGAATGATCTCCTGTATCTGGGATGATCTCCTGTATCTGGAATGATCTCCTGTATCAGGAATGATCTCCTGTATCAGGAATGATCTCCTGTATCTGGAATGATCTCCTGTATCAGGAATGATCTCCTGTATCAGGAATGATCTCCTGTATCTGGAATGATCTCCTGTATCAGGAATGAGCTCCTGTATCTGGAATGATCTCCTGTATCAGGAATGATCTCCTGTATCAGGAATGAGCTCCTGTATCTGGAATGATCTCCTGTATCAGGAATGATCTCCTGTATCAGGAATGATCTCCTGTATCAGGAATGAGCTCCTGTATCTGGAATGATCTCCTGTATCAGGAATGATCTCCTGTATCTGTCCTTGTGACAGCAGCTGGATGAGTCTGGTGGAGAACATCCTCCTCTGTCCCTGCAGCAGGTGGTGGAGATGGTGATCCAGATTATCCAATATGGATGACAGTTTGTTCAGCGTCCTCCTCTCCACCACCTTCTCCAGACTCCAGTTTGCAGCCAATTATGGAGCCGGCCAACAACTCTTTTTTTTTTTTTACTTAGGCTGAGTTACAATAATGTCATAACCTCCATCATGATGGTATCTTTTATTTTATTGTTGCACATATTCTTCACTGTTCACACTTCATGACACTTCACCAGTGAACACTCAAATTTACCACAAACTGTATGTTACAGAGTGTTTTCCTTTTTACACACGAGCACACAACAAAGTATTTAGTGACTGTAACGATGAAATGTAACGTTGTTACTTCCATCCAGAGGAACAACTGACCCAAATTAAACTCTTTTACATAGTTGATTGGAGAACATGTGTGTGCTGGTCTGAGTAGTGCACCAATTGGTACACACACACACACACACACACACACACACACACACACACACACACACACACACACACACACACACACACACACACACACACACACACACACACACACACACACACTGACAGACTGACGGCAGCATCTACTGTGCCAGGTTGACCGTTGGAAGTATCTTTGATTGAGGGTCTTGCTCATGAAACGTAAATATGTGGATACGAGAAGCTTTGAAACGAGCAGTCGCTGGATAACTGCTGCTAAAATGTAACATAACAATAGAGGAGAGCCATAAAGTCAGCAAACTGATTCAGTAATGTCATTTATACAGCAGTATGGTATATATCACCAATATTAGCGAACATTATCTGATCTGCTCAAACCAGATGTGGAGCTGTATTCTGTAAAGCCTGTTAAAAAATATGTTTTACTGCTGTTGAACTTAACAACATACATTACTGCAGCAGCAGCGCAAGGAAAGAAGTAGAAGCAGTTGTTTCTTTTCTAAAATTCAGAAAGATGTTATATTACTTATTAATGTAATAGTTCACTTTGGGCCAATAATAAGTAATGCTAAAATGTAGAATGACACTAAAAGCCACTAAAGAGGCATGAGGTTTGTAATGCTTGTTGACATCAGCCACCATGATGGCAGCTTTACCAAACGCACTGCAAGTATTTACAGTTACTGAGCAAGAGTTTATGTGAGCATGAATTCAACATTTCCTATGTAAAAGGAACCATGTTGGATTCACACAGTTCCTTTTTAAGCCCTGAAGTTCCCAATATCAGCACCGCATAATTCACATAACTGTCTATATTTAGCTTTTGGTGCCATATTATTTTATCTATGTACTTCCTCTCTGAACCCCATCCAGTTTGTGGGTGTTTTTTTGGGCTCCTGTTATATCAGGACTCACTGTGGGCTAATTTTTCTTGGTCCTGCATCTCCATGAAAAGACCACCAGCATTGCTATAAGAAGGCAAAACTCAAAGATGCCTTTTGTCCACTTATAATGTCCTAAATCATCAAGAAAAAAATATAAGTTGAATTTCTTTGAGAATTTCTTTAACAAAAATTGAAAAAGAGGGAATCTCTATATATATGTAATTTTTTCCAAGTGGCCACAACTGCTGTCCATAATGAAGTATTTACATTTGTACCTTTACAAAGCTCTCTGTGCTCCCCGTCGTGTCTCCTCCGTGCTGCGGCCTGCAGTTTAGTCGGAAATGTGCTGAATTCTCCTTTTTGCCTTCCTGGTTTTTTCCTCCAGAGGCTCTCCGTCGCAGCAACCTGGCCCTGCGTCAGCGCTGCGAGGAGATGGAGGGATGGCAGCGGAGAACGAGGGAGGAACGGGAATTTCTCAGCCTTCGTTTCCAGGAGGCCAGGGCCCTGGTGGAGAGGCTGGCCCAGGAGAACCACTCCTTGCAGGGCCTGGTGAACGGACCGGCGCTCTCCTCCAGTCACTGCTGCAGCTCCAGCCAGACAGAAGAGCTGCAGGCTCGCCCGGCCAGGAACGGACCGCTGGACGGACCACAGGTTGGCTCGCTGAAAACTCACACACCATTAGTGATGTGATCATATTTCCACGTACCTGCAAAGTCCTGCTGCTGTAATCATGGTTGTAGTTTCAAAGTTACAGAAACAAGCAGACATGCAGTTTATTGTGTGTTTGGTAGCGGTGCATCTGGTTTACTTTGTAAACCCCCCTCCCTCAATCACAACCACTGATGATGCACGTCCTGCTGGTCAATATGAGCTTCTAAATCTTTGCAGACTCTGTTGGGTAAACGTGGTGATTATCAGACTAACTTCAGCCTGCTGTCTCTCCTGCAGCGCAGTGGTTGGGTTTTTCTGTTTGCTCCTGATTGTGACTCACTGCGCTGTTTGCATCTGCTTCATTGTTTGTTGTTCATTTCTTTTCCGTCTGTTGAGGTAAATGGCTGCCCACCTCTGATCCCACCTCCGGGGGTCGGCTCCAGGTGTTTCTCCCTGTTAAAAGGGAGTTTTTCCTCCTCACCGTCGCTACCTTATTATTTAAAGTGCCTTGAGATCACTTATATGTAATTTGGCGTTGTATAAATAGAATAAAAGTGAATGGAATTACTTTTCCCAACTTCTAAAAGCTCAGGAAGATTTTTTTTTGTTTTTTTTAAAGATTTTACGGGAGGGGCAGAGGGACACATTGGACATCCGGCCAGACTCTATGGGAGCGCTGCAACCACATGTTTATCAGGATGAACCCTGTGCTCTACAGAGAAACACAAGACTGGGTCAAAACCTAATGTATAGCTGGACTGTGTAAAACACTCCAGCGGCCTCATTTATAACCTTTACGACAGACAAAACGCTGCCTCACAGAGACGTACGCTGCTCCCCACACAAAATTCAGGTTTTTTATAAAAACAGACCTAACGGGGAAAAACGCTAATTCTGAGCTAAACATAAGTACGTTTTGGAAACGGGGGAAAGTGGCGACTGAAGCCAGACATTTAATTTCAATTCATGTCACGTGTTATAACAGGCCTAGATCCACTGTATCATCAACACTCAAACCAGCGGTGTAATTTGTGTTGGTGAGCTATAACTATTCCATAAGCAATAATAGAAACATAAATCTCAAATCTAATTCCACTCAATATTTCCCCATCTTGTTACTGCAGAGCTCAGAGAAGACGGCTTGACAGGAAGGCTCATGGATTTTAAGTCTGGCAGCAATATCGAGCCCGAATAGGCGTTTTGACTGCGCTCACATGGCCAACTGATCTTCACCATCCTCTTTAGAAATCCAAGTTAACGTCAGTTATTATCTTCTAATATGGTGCTTGTGTTCAGCAACACGTTGCCACTCGCTGCTTCTTCTTTTGTTTGTGACCCCACTGCTGCGACCACCAAACAGTACGAGCTTCACATCCTCCACTTCACCCACAAAGCACCTCAATTTCTGTCTCAGAAAAATCCCATTTCAAGGTTTTCTAAGGAACCAGTGCGCCACACGGCTGCTTTTCTACGCTCGATACCTGTACAAGTGGCTTCGCATTGAGCGTTTCTGGTTGAAGGTGGGCATGTAGAAGACGGGATGTCGTCTCCAGATTCTTCAAACAAACATGAATTTCATTATTTTTATGATATTTCCCAGCCGCGGGGGCTGTGTGCATCTCTCAAGGTCACTTTGACCCCTTCTTGAACCTGCAATTACACACAGCTGTCCACTGTGCTTACACACTTTAATTTACCAATATATTTACTGAATATGGAAAATAAGATCACAAAATGTATTTTTAATTCACCATTATTTTCAGTACTTAGAGGCCTGAGATGAAACACTAAATGCTCTACGGCCTCCTGATGAGTGTATTTGAAACTTTTGATGATATTTTGAATGTCACAGCTTTAAAGTGATCACTGATAGAGGATCACACACCGCGCAGTCGTTGACAGACATTTGCTTTTACAGCCAGAAATATCGCATTTCAGTTTATTTTTGTCTCCGTGTGAGAGTCTCTATCATGTTAGTTACCTACTTAGTTTCTCTGCTGTGCTCTCTGAGTGACGTAAGGCGAGAGGAGATCACACAGATGGAGTTGATATTTGTCAAACACTGTAGTAACAACATAGTGGTTAATACAGTGGCGTCCCTCATAACATACAGCACATGGCTTCTGCTGCTCATAAAAATGTCTTTTAATGTCAGCTGAGGTTCCCTTTATTTCATGTGACACTGTTATAAGCTGTGAGACAACTTGCCAGGAAATGAAACGGTAACAAACTACATGAGAAATGTGTAACGTACAAAGTTTTATTTTGTGTTTTTCGTTTTGTTCTGTCGCGTCTTTCAGACTTTGGACCAGAAGGAGAGGAAGAGAGCTGACGATACAGAACAGCACACACAGACCATACCACCTCGCAGCCCGGTAAGATGTGTGTGTGTGTGTGTGTGCGTGTGTGTGTGCGTGTGTGTGTGCGTGTGTGTACGCGCGTGTGTGTGCGCGTGTGTGTGCGAGTGTGCGTGTGCGTGTGTGTGTGTGTGTGTGTGTGTGTGTGTGTGTGTGTGTGTGTGTGTGTGCGTGTGTGTGTGTGTGTGTGTGTTGATCCTGTCTCTGTGTCTCATTGCTTTTCTTTCAGTTTTGATGTGTTTCGTTTATTCCTCATCTAACGGTTATGTCTGTGTGTTCAGGATCATTCTAGCGCGAATAGCTCCTTCAGTTACTCGTCTCCCCCTCCCTCATTTTCAGAGGAGCCGGGGGATGGAGTGGGCGGGGGGAGCAGCCAGGTGAGCCTGCTCACTCCAGCCCGACTCCATCCATCAAATCGCCAACCCTTCCTGCTCTGCGTCCCTCGCACCTCTAGTTTGATTCTTCTCTCCTGCCTTAACTTCCATCACGCTCAGGCCGAAGTCGGAAATTCTGACTTCCTTCTCGGAAGAAATGAGAAGAGATTAAGGGTTTTGAAAATAAACTCGACACCAGCTGAGAAACAAGGGGCTGTGATTATTATTTGGCAATAAAAATCTTGAGGTTATCAGTAGTTTTTCCTTTTGGTCTTCCGAGCAGGAAAACTGGATTGAAATGAAGTTGGACACCAAACAATGTCTTTGCTTGCACATGTGTTGGCACAGTTGGGCGTGTCCCTCCCTGTCTTCCTGCAAAGCTCTCACATCCTGGTGTTCCTACTTTTTGCTTGTTGTCGAGATGAACGTGGTCCGTCTCTCGTCTCTGCCCACTTCCTATCTGTCGTCACCTCTCGCCGCCTCCACCCACTCACCTCCGCTGCTGTCGCTCTCACGTCTTTCTCCTACAGCCTGTTGAAGGCGCCAACGACTTCCTGCAGCTGCTGAAGAGCCACAAAGATAAACTGGAGGAAGGGATGAGGGAGCTGAGGAGGAAGAATGAAGAGCTGGAGAAGGAGAGGGAGGACGGAGAGAAGGAGCGGGAGCGGATGCGTCGCTGCATCGACCAGCTGCAAGCCAAAGTGGCCCAGGCTCAGGTAGGAACTCTGCTCCCAAACATTCAACTACAAAAGGCACTATTCACTGTTTTCTTGTCATCTTTTTGACAAAATAATTGGTTGACTCACTTAAAAATAATCATCAGCTTAATCAACAATGAAACTGAATGATGGAGTTTAGTGGAACAGCAGCTGCTTAGTTAAAGCTGCTGAAAGCCGCTTGCTCATAGGAATGTGTTGACCAGGTTTCAACATGAGCTTCATCAGCAGTGACTCCTCAAAATCTCCTGGGAAGAACAGTAAAGCGTTCACGCTGCAGAGCTCCAAGCTCAGAAAACAAATGACCTTCAAATCATACTAAACTGGATTAAATATTTGTTTAGAGAACTATTGTCACTATCGTTTTGCTCTGTTACACTTTGTGTGTCACTTAATCGAGGCAGTTAATTGCTTATGAGTGACAATAGAGTGATGTGATATATTTTTAAATGTTCCTTTATACTGTGTGTTTTTATGTGAAACACTGCATGTCATTTTCTTGTTGTTAAAGCACTTTGAGCTGCATTTCTTGAATGAAAGGTGCTGTACAAATAGAGATTATTATTATTATTATTATTATTATTATTATTATCATCATTATTATTATTATTATTATTATTATTATTATTATTATTATTATTATTATTATTATTATTGTCATCACCTCACCTGTGACCTGAAAGACGTGTGTGAATGTTGGGCAGGCGAGCGGCGTCACTGAGGAGATTGTTCAGGTCCGCTCGGAGGCTCAACACTCCTCCGACTGGTAAGACACATTTTCCATTTTAAACTTCACTGACTTGTTTGAAACAAACAGCATGAAACCGACTTTCTATTCAGTTAATCTCAACAATACAGATAATTCTCCTCTACGAGCATGAGAACACTGACAAGCATGCGTTTTTTTAGATTTCTGACTTTTGCTTAACGAACTTTTAAAAAACGTTTAAAAATGTATTCTTCCTCCTCCTCCTCTCTAATCTTCCTCGTTTCCAGCTCTAGTCTGGCTAAACTGACCGAGCAGCTTCAGGCCACACAGGGCAGGTGAGTCCACAGCTTAGTGTGGCTTTCTGTTTCTCACTGTGTACATGCCTGCTCTCTCTCCTTCACTGTAGCAGGACTTCCTGCCTGTCTCTTTATTTATAACTCATTTGTTTGCTTTTTTTTTTTTTAAATCTTTTTTTAACCATCGTTCGTTTACCTCTCGAAAAAGACATCATTAATTACTAATTCTTTTCCGTCCAGTTTGGTTTTGTCTTACGCTGTATGTTGTTTTCCATTTCAAAATCTTTCAAAAGGTTTCCTTTTCTTAGCTTGTCTTTTAAAAACAATTTTAGCAGAAGGAAATTAGTTCAACTTTATTGTGGTTATTCTGATTAAAATTGCAGTTATTCTCTATACATGTTTCATTGTATTAACTCTACCAATAATCAGGCATTTGGTTTGTGTATGAAAACAAATCAAGTAATGCAGTTTTTTGTTGTCGTTGTGTCTTTCAGGGTTTCTTTATGCTTTTATGTATTAAACTTTACAACATAAAGATAATATATTGGTTGTTTATAAACTTATGCAACATTTTTCAGATATAATATCTAAAAATGGTCACGCCTAATGCTACCATTAGCAGTGTGGCTGCTTAAGCCGACGTTGACGTTTCCATCGCAGACAGGATGAGCTGCTTCACATCTATCAGCTGTCTAGGTTATAAACTTGAAACAGTGAAAAAAATGTGCATAAAAATCTAACTGTCAGGTTTTAACAGCATGTATCATGTTAGTTTACACTTGACTGCTGCAGAGCGAGCTGCTACCTGCAACTCGCCACCTCATTGGTTATTTTTTGAACAGCAAAAAGATACTTCTTAGTTTCTAAATAACACATAAAATACAGTGGTGGTCATAAGCAGAGGCTTATTGATTTTCACAGAATCAGTTGGTGCAAGTACAATATTTGTATTTTATGCTACTTTAAACTTCTACCACATCGTTTTTAAGCTCAAACATTTCAGAAATATGTTATTGTTGAGTTGCATTTTATCAATCACATTCATTTTCATTCATTTAAACTGCCCGAACAGAATTTTTTTTAAATTTGCACATTAAAATACTTCTGAGCTGTAAAGCAAATCTGTTTTTTTTGTCTGTAGGTATCGGGAGCTGGAGGAGAAGCTGGACTACCTGCAGAAGAGTTCAGCTCAGCGGGATCGAACTGAAGCTCTACTCAAACAGAAGGACAAGGACTGTGCCCAGGTAGGAAGTAATAATAATCATTTTTACTCCTATGAACACAATCCAGAATTTTAAAATCTTCTAACAACTACCACAGTCACAAAGTTTTAGATGCTTGCCCTGCAGCAAGTCTTAAATGATCCATTTTACAGCTGGCTAAAGACTGTGAGGCTCTGAAAGCTCAGGCAACGTCTCTGCTCGGAGAACTGAAGGAGCGACAGAGCTGCTTGGACAAAAGCGAGCATGAACGCAAAATGCTGGATGAGAAGTAAGCCGCCACGTCGGCATAAACATACATACGTAGTCTCCTCCTTGTGCACCTACAGGTGTGTTGATGCACTTCTCTTTGCTTGTGTGTGTGTGTGTGTGTGTGTGTGTGTGTGTGTGTGTGTGTGTGTGTGTGTGTGTGTGTGTGTGTGTGTGTGTGTGTGTGTGTGTGTGTGTGTGTGTGTGTGTGTGTGTGTGTGTGTGTGTGTGTGTGTGTGTGTGTGTGTAGGCTGTGCAGTAAGGTGAAGGCCCTGCAGGTGGCAGAGCGGGAGCTGGAGCAGCAGAGGAAGCAGCATCATGTTGCCATGGACAAGCTGCGGCTGCAGACCCAGAGCCTGGAGCAGGCACTGAAGACGGAGAGACACGTCGTCACAGAGGAGAAGTGGGTTCAACACACACACACACACACACACACACACACACACACACACACACACACACACACACACACACACACACACACACACACACACACACACACACACACAGCAGAATACCAGCTGATCAATTCATTTCTGCACTGCTACACTCGTCCCACACCAGAGGATAATTAGAGGAACTGATGATCTGCCCAAAGGATCCTGTAGTTTGACGGGTTTCCAGACAAGATCATAATATCACCAGCTGGATCGGAGTCTTCCCGATTTCAAATCGTAAATGTCAAAGTTGTTTAATATTTATGACTGAAAATCCTGTCGTGTGAAAGAAACGGTGAAATGCCCAGGAAGCGTCACCAACCCCCACAAGCAGGGAGGAGATTAATATTAATATGGAACGACATCGCCAGTGGAAGATCAGAAAATGTCTAAAAATGACTACATATCACTCTCCACTTCATCTGTCTATGAGAAACAACATCAGCTTGTAGGACAACACTGCAAAGAGTTTAAGCCATGCTGATTCTGTCTTCTTTATCTCTGGTGTTTTCCTCCTATTGGTGCAGAACATATCACACACAAGTGCAAACAGCTCACAACGACCTCCATGTTCCTTTTGCTTTTAAAGTCACGTTTAATCACACGAGTTTCTGTGAGATCGCAAATCACCACTCTGATAGTTTTTAGTACAAACACTAAATGTGTGTGTTTGTGTGTGTGTGTGTGTGTGTGTTTTTATAATGTCAGTTTTGCTTTAACTGATATTAGAAAATCAATGAAATCTGTTGTTATGTCTGTGGTCTCCCATATTTGTAATATCAGTTCGAAATTAGAAAATTGTCTGGTGTGAACCAGGCTTGGGATATTTAGAAAGACGTTTTCCACAGGTGGAAAGATTACTTACACGTGCATTAAAAATGGTGATAACTCGATGATGAGAAGAAAAGAAAATATATTTCTTTAAACTCATCTGTGCATAAGATTTTAAATAAATGATTAACATAATAATGCAGCACACTATTCATTTTTTTTTTTTAAATAGCATAGTCTTGTTAACTGTTTCACCGAGGCAATTTTTGTTCTATTGTTTTACAACTATCATCAGTAAATTGTATTGTTTCCTCTTTTTTTGTTCCCTCAGGAAAAAGCTGACTCAGCTGCAGCACGCCTACACGTGTCTCTTCAGAGACTACGACTCTAAACTGAAGAACGAGGTAAGAACATCTTTGTTTTGTATTTTTGCTGTTAAGCTTTTGGATTCACGTCTTGACATTCACCTGTGTGTGCGTGTGTGTGCGTGTGTGTGTGCGTGTGTGTGTGTGTGTGTGTGTGTGTGTGTGTGTGTGTGTGTGTGTGTGTGTGTGTGTGTGTGTGTGTGTGTGTGTGTGTGTGTGTGTGTGTGTGTGTGTGTGTGTGTGTGTGTGTCCTCCAGGGAGGGGATCTGTGCAGCCGGCTGGAGGAGGCTGAGCGAGCGCTGGCCCTGAAGCAGGACCTGATTGATAAACTGAAGGAGGAGGTGGAGCAGCAGAAAGGCTCCCTGGAGACGGTTCCTGTCCTCACTGCACAGGTACAGTCACACACGTCGGCCCTCGTCAGGCGCTCGTTGGACAGGTCAGATATAGAGGAGGAAATCACAAACCACTGTCAACATGACATTTGTACTCCATAAATATATACAAATATGAAATAAACATATCCTTTAAGATAAGTGGAGCATCTTCGTGATGAACTTTAAATAAACCGTGAAAGCCAGCAGAGCGGCAACCAGCGGTGACGTCGCACGTTGCTTTGTGAATTGTCGTTATGAAGCCTCGAGATCAGAATTTGGTCGGCGCCATCTCGCTAGTTTGGAGCAGGAAGTGACCATATTTGGACGAACTGGAGGGGCGAGCGGTGGATCTGACTGATCTGATTGGAAACCCAGTGATACTACGTCCCGCCCACTGATAGCCGTAACCTGACTGCACCACAGACCTGTCAATCAAACAGAATCTTCTTTTCTAATGAATGAGGGATTATTTTCAGATGGACCTCCAGAAAACTAATAAGAAGGAGTGACTTTAGCTAACAACACCGAGAGAACTGATGGACACATTTGATTCACTTTGGATTTGATGAGAGAAGTTGAATGGGAGTCTATGGAGACGGAGGCTTTTTGGAGCCGACCTCTAGTGGCACATCCACTTTTATATACAGTGTGTGGAATAAAATTGGATTTGTCAGTATATAGTAGATATAATGTGTCTGATTGGGAGTCGGACAAACAGCCCAGCTGATCCAATCAACATAAATCTCTTCCTCTGTTCTGCTGTAATGCCACACGATGTTGCACTCAGAGCGGTTCATCAGACACACATGTCCAACTGCTGATTCACGTAATCATCCAACCAGCCAATCATGTGGCAGCAGTACGCCATTAAAATTCTGCACTTAACAGGTCAGGCGCTTCAGTCAAGTTTCACATAACATTAGAATGAGGAAAAACTTTGACTTTTGACCGTGACATGATTGTTGATGTCAGACCAGTTTGTTTCTGAGTGTTTCTGAAGCTGCTGATCTTCTGAAACAGTCTGAAAAGTTTACTCAGAAAAACAGCGACTCAGATAAAGACTTTTTATGACTGTGGTGCTTTTCTGAGTGCTCAAAAACCTCATTTCTGGATGTGCGGTTGGAATTTTCCCACTTCCTAGTTGCTCATGTAGCACCTACACCTGTCAAGAGGAGTTAGGCGTCTTACGTAATATAATGCGTGTGACAGTGACCATTTATTGTACCAACCCTCTACTACATGTCCCCTTACGACGCCACCGAGTCCAACGTGGACTTCGACACCAGAAGGCCGCATCAAGTTCAATATTACGAGTTGGCGACGTCCAAAATGCCCCATTAGAGGCTTCAAATCAGAAGTTCACAAACCAAAGGGTGGCATCACGGGCAGATTCAGGATGTCATTGTTTTTGTTGACATATTTCTGTCATTGTCTCGCTGCTGCTGTGCAGTATTAATAAAATGCAGGAGGAGAACAGTGGAAACAAAAGCAGAAGCCTGTCGGTGGCCACACAGCGGAGAAGGTCTGGGGGTCAGGTTACACTAGACAAAAGGTGAATTGTGTGGCGTGTTGTTCGACCGTGTTACAAATCCAAACTGTGTCCCGTCGTTCCAAACAGCCACACCTGTCATAGACACGGGATAACAGCACACATCTGAACCTCAGACTGTATCAGCACCACCTTTGTCTTAACATGTATATGTTGTACAGATGAAACAAAACGGCTGCAGGAGAGTGAAGTCGTCCCTGCCTTTGTGTTTGCACAGGCTGAGATCTACAAGGCAGATTTCCTCGCAGAGCGAGAAGCAAGAGAGAAGCTGAACCAGAAGAAGGAGGAGCTGCAGGACCAGCTGACTCAGGCCATGGCTGAGATCGACAGGTTCAAGCAGGAAGCCACATCACGGTAAAATGATAATGATCCGTGCCCTGATTGTGGGCGTGTCCATGTTAATGCCCCAGCCACCCGGTCGTAGGTCAGCCTGTTTCAAGGGGAGTTCAAATCTCTGTTTGTTGCACCTGATCCAGGCTCACATCTCTGTCCTCTGAATTTCTCTCCCTCCCCTTCATCTCAACTGATAATCAGATGCTGCATCAGCATCTTTAGGCGACTTCACTCAGGGCTGTTGGCACATTGTCAAGACTGACATATCCAAAGACTGCGTTTGTCCTCTGCATGTTAACACGTGTAGAAGTTTCATTTATTGAGGTGAAGGTGAAATTAAACGTGACAGTTTCCCTTGTTCACCTCTGTTTCAGTGCACGAATGGAGCAAATGAAGCTGAGACACCTGGAAGACTTCCCTGCACGGGCCCCACACATTCCCCCTCCACAAGGTACGACCAACACACACATAGACGGACACGTTCAAAACAACACGCAGGCTGATGCGAATCAGAGGACAATTCATCGATACTCAAACAAATGAAATGGCAGGTTGTGTGAAACAGATATTGTGAACATATTTTATTACAATTTTTACAAAGTTCTACTGTCACCACTGAAAAATGAAGAATCAGGACCTGCTCTATCTTCTTTTTCTCCTTTTGTCAGTTCAGTCACATTAAGAGCTCCAACTAAAGATTATTTTCATTTCAGAATAATCTGAAGATTTATTTTATTGATTAGTGGATTATTCATGTTGTCCATGAGACAGCGAAACATATCCAACCACTAGCTCAAAGATATTCAGTTTACTGTTAAACATAACAAAGAAAAGCATAATCACATTTAAGAAGCTGAAACCAGCACATGTATGGTTTTTGTTTAAAAAAGAATAATGATTATTTGATGATCAAAATAGACTATTTGACTATTTTTTTTGTGGCTCCAGTCACATGATCTCTACTTCACTATCCTGTAGGCTTCTTTATGCTCTTTTGACCTTAAGTATCAAAAGAAAAAGTATTAATTTGGCACATGTAACAGTCTGGTACAAACAACAGTTTTCATTTCTAGAGCTAATTTCATTGCTGGATATTGTCCACTGTCGTGGCTGCTGCTAGAGAAATGCTTTTTTAAAAAAAAATTGTAATTCACATCTTGGACTGAGGAAATAAATTTGTAAAAATGTTTTCTCACGACTTTTGTCTGGGAGGAAGTTGTTTTAAGATGTTTTCTTTGTCTCTTGGCTGCAGGAGTGTTCCCTGGTGCAGCTTTCAACACCGTGCCGCCGGCCCCCTCATTCCGCAACCAGGGTTTGGTACCGGTCTGCGATCAAGGAGCAGCCGGAGCCGAGGAGCTGCCAGATCTATGTTGTCCAAAGTGCCAGTACCCTGCTCCAGATATGGACACCCTGCAGATTCATGTCATGGACTGTATACAGTAACACGAGCGTAGTAGTTCATCACACCATGACACCAACACACGCATACAATCACACATCATATTTACGTTCAGCGTGCCTGCTCCGAGCTGTGAGCACAACCTGGGAAAAAAACATGTCTGGTAGCTGCAACTCACTGTGTCTCTTCCATGTAAAACACACATACATAAACCTGAACAGATATTGTGAATTTTACTTTAAAAAAAAAATCAAATATGTTACAATCAACGTAAATTATGCCAAGGCAATCAGATGACAGTATGAGCAGCTGAAAGAAAAGAAGGATAACATAACCATTATGCTTTTTACCCACAACTACTCGACGGATTCATTTTCTGCCGTGGCTTCATCCTTTTTCCTCTCAGCACCTGTTCTTTTTGCACACCCTTCCCCACCCCCGCTCATTCTTTGCCTCTGACATCGCTCACATAAACATGTCCATCAGTATTTACACACAATCGCTGATCTCTTGCCTCAGTCCAGTTTTTGGTACATGAGATGTGGTGACTGAGGTGCAAACTACATGCTGTGGAGTAAAAATGTATACTTTCACATCATCATCATCAACATCATCATCATCATCGTCAACATCATCATCGTCAACATCATCCATCCATCCAAGCCATCAGTAATCATTGGACCTAAAGGTGATGGCATGTCAAAAAAGAAAGTGACAATTCAGATGGGAGTACTTTTCCCCCCACAGAGGAGAAAACACATGACCATGTGAATAGCCTAGTGAGCTTTAAATAATTCAAAATATTCAAATATGTTTTAGTTATAAATGTCGCCATCTGCATTACCTCAAAACATGTATTTTTTATGTATTAGAGATGGATTACTCTTGTTGAAAAAAAGTACCCATTCTCTGTGTTCTGTGCCTGTGTACGTTTGACTGCGCCCCTGCTTTATCTCCGATGCTAGAACATGACCCTGAACCCACCACAGCTCCCTCTGTGCCCCCCCCCCCCCTTCTGTCTTATATTTACCTGTAGTACCTCGCTATTTATCTATCTGAATGTAAGCACATTGAGGTTCCTTCACAGTTTGTGTGAATACTGTCTGTGATTATAGATCATTCGTTGCTAAGACTATTGCTTCAAATTGTTGGAGATTTCTGAAATAAAGCAGTTATTCATAAAGCACCTCCTGCGTTTTGTGGTCAGTGAACTCTGAGTTTTAAGTACAACACGGAAGAAACCATTTTCAACAATACGGGCGGGGGAGGCGGAAACATTTCCGTTGTATTTTCTTAAAGCACAATGACACCATTTAATGCAGTAACGGTGTAATTGTAATTTATCAAGTAATAATTCCAGGCCATAAAGATGGGTTGATAAAAGTATAAAACTAAAATACACCTGACAGCAAGTACGGATGGTAACGCTCTAACCGTCCGGTGTTGCATCACGTTACATAGCAAAAGTACATAGAGGGACCGGAAATTCATCATTGCCTTCAAAATAAGATTGTTTGCTTCTATATGTCTGACACACAGTTAAATTTTTCAAATATGGTAATAATCCAAGTCCATTAAAAGAGTCGTGCTACAAGAATGGTATCTGGGATTACTACATTTTGTATAGACCCGTCCCGCAAACGTGCAAATATCTTTACGGCGAAAGTTCCACCCGGAAGTTGTATTTGTTTTCCTCCGGACGGTTTCCTGTGAGCTCCCGTTTCACGCTGCGCTCGTCAGACACACGGTCCATTCATCCTTTGCGTCCTTATTTACCGGCATAAGCGACGCAACTGGCATTGTGTTAGAAACGGTCTCCAGACAGGCATGTCGGGCTCAACCTCCCCGCCTCCCTCGGTGGAGGCTCCGGGGAACGAAGGCTGTTTCCCCCCCGGATACAAGCCTTTTAAACCCGAAGAACATGGCCTGGAGCGCGGCTTCCGTCTCACAGCCTTCTCGGAGCTGAAGGGATGAGGCTGCAAGGTCCCGCAGGAGGCTCTGCTCAAACTCCTGGCGGGACTGGAGCCGGACCGGGCCGACGGGACGGGGAAGGCCGGAGACCAAGCTCTGGAGTTTGGCCAACAGCTTCCTGGCCCGCGACTCGGTAAAGAACAAAGTCGGAGCTTCGCCTCCGTTGATTTGTGTCCAACAGCCCGACGGCCGTTAGCCCGCGCGGCTGTGGCTAGCCGGGCGAGCTCGTGTTCGTCACCGCAGCTCCTTCAGGCAGATGGGGAGCTGGAGGCGGAGGGAACCCGTTCGTTTTAATCTGGTTTAGGGTTCAAAAATAGGACTTGTATTGTTCATGGTATACCGTGTAAGCCACCAGCGGCCCTCGTTATCACCTCGCGACGTCTTAAAATGCAAAGCGGTTCCGTAAATGGTCGGATTAATGACCGGATTAATGACCGGATTAATGACCGGATTAATGACCGGATTAATGACCGGATTAATGACCGGACGGCCGGTGTGATTCAGCAGGAACAAATAAATCAAGTTCGTACTCGTGATCACTTCTTAATAGGTGTTTTTGGGGGAAATCAAGAGTGCAAGAACTCGTTTTCTTCCTGGTATGAAGGAATGTGGATTGTACAACAGGACGTGAACCGAAAACACCAGCTGCGGTTAATCCCGATTTCTGGTGTTTCATCGTTAAACACTGAACGCTGATGTTTGTCCCCCCGTGTGTCCCCCGTGTGTCCCCCGTGTGTCCCCCCGTGTGTCCCCAGGTGTGGGGATGGACTGCTGCGTGATCCCCCTGAGGCACGGAGGGCTGTCCCTGGTCCAGACCACGGACTTCTTTTACCCTCTGGTGGAGGATCCCTACATGATGGTGAGTGACGAGCACGCGTTTCCCTCCACTCAAACGCGCACGCGCACGCGCAGCGTGTGGGCCGTCCGCCATTAGTTTGTTGGCAAACTGTCCAGGAAGTGTGGTTGTCCAAACACAGAAACAAGTGGCGGCATATTGATCCACTTACAGTGAGACTTTGCCCAAAAAAACCACAACAGCAGATGATATGAATTCTAATTTGAAACCTTTGTAGTTTGTAAAATCCCTCCTTCTCTGCACATCATTTAATACAAGTGCACACAATATGTTGTGGAGCTGCCAGTGACAAATACTTTTATTATTTTCTTGATTAAGAAATGCAGTACATGTTTGTTGATTATTGTTCTAATAATAATAATACTAATAATGTAGCCGTAGACATGTTCGGTGTAGCAGGACTTGATCACCTGTGAACAATACAGAAGTTGTTCTTTGAGTAAATATTGACTTCATGTAGCTTGAGTCCTTTTCATGAACGCTGTTGAATACATACAACCCTGTTATCAAACCAGTATCATTCATTTATCATGACTTTCTGTAAATCAGAATCATAAATCGTCATGGAAGTGTGACACTGTATAGCTAATAAATGAAACTTAAATACACAAATATAGAAGTATATTATTATATTATCAGCTGTAGTTCTCACATATTTTAATGTTTCTTTTTTTAACCCAGTTAATAATGTTAAAACGTATTATATTACATACAAAAGTGATTACGTTATTGATTTGGACATTTCAATACTTTTAACTTCATTTAAAAACGCACAACTCATTGTGCTATTGGTGGCTATTAAATTCAGAGTAGTCATGACACGATAAGCAGCTTGTATTCAGTTGTTTCATTTAATGTGGAAAACAAAACGATAAAATAGGTCAGAATGATCTTTTTCCCCTTTTTTTTGTGGGCTTCAGTAAAGGAAGTTGACGGTTTTCCTTTTTCCATCATATAATGGGTAATTTCTTAATCAATATTTCTATATCTGTTAAGTATATTTCTGACCGTCTTCACCATGTACATACGCAGCGAGTGACCTCTGCACGTACTGCAGCGCAGTGGACCCAACAAAAATCACGAATGATTGATGAGGTTGACTGTAAATTGATAAACACTAGCCGTCACTGTCGGGTTCACCAGCGATGACAGATGAATGATAAATGAGAGTAACTGCTGCTGAATAACCTGAGGAAGTATCCACATCATTATTATTATTATTATTATTATTATTATTATTATACTATATGTGTTAATACATGGCTTAGATTTAGATTTTTTTTTTATACACTTTAGGCCTATCAAACACATTTTATTTACTTACCAAATATGATAAAGATATGGCATAAAATATAATAAAACACACCACCACTTTTTTTTGTGTGTGTGTGTGTGTGTGTGTGTGTGTGTGTGTGTGTGTGTGTGTGTGTGTGTGTGTGTGTGTGTGTGTGTGTGTGTGTGTGTGTGTGTGTGTGTGTGTGTGTGTGTGTGTGTGTGTGTGTGTGTGTGTGTGTGTGTGTGTGTGTGTGTGTGTGTGTGTGTGTGTGTGTGTGTGTGTGTGTGTGTGTGTGTGTGTGTGTGTGTGTTGTGTGTGTGTGTGTGTTTATATTTTTGAAATCATAAAAAAAAAATGTATCAGACTTTCTGTGTTTGTTTTCCAAACTGACTGAATGAAAGTTTAAAGAAAGTTATGAATTAAAATATTCCGGTGGGAGCACCCGCCATCGTGAAACTAAATGTTATTCAGGAAGTGATGCAGTAAAATGTGGTTTTATGTTTGATTAAAATCATATAAGACAACAGTTCCCTGACTGACTGTCTGTCTGACTGACTGACTGACTGCCTGCCTGTCTATCACACTGACTGTCTGTCTGTCTCTCAGGGCAGGATAGCGTGTGCTAACGTCCTCAGCGATCTCTACGCCATGGGCATCACCGAGTGCGACAATATGCTGATGCTGCTGAGCGTCAGCCAGAAAATGAACGACAAGGTAGGAAGCGTTGTGGGGATCCCAAATGTGTTTATATATTACTTTTTAATGTGTCCTCTGCTAAATTCATTTGTGCACGTCAACGAGTGCAGTCTGGTTTTTTTGGCACAGCCTTTATTTTGGGGGTCTTCACGTTGCATCTGTGGATTTTTTTTGAAGGCACCTGATTCTGATTTAGTTTCAGTCTTTTGGTGAAAATGTACATGTATGACACGGCACCGTCTGTATGTACATGCATGACACGGCACCGTCTGTATGTACATGTATGACACGGCACCGTCTGTATGTACATGTATGACACGGGACCGTCTGTATGTACATGTATGACACTGCACCGTCTGTATGTACATGTATGACACGGCACCGTCTGTATGTACATGTATGACACGGCACCGTCTGTATGTACATGTATGACACGGCACCGTCTGTATGTACATGTATGACACTGCACCGTCTGTATTTACATGTATGACACGGGACCGTCTGTATGTACATGTATGACACTGCACCGTCTGTATGTACATGTATGACACTGCACCGTCTGTATTTACATGTATGACACGGGACCGTCTCTATGCACATGTATGACACGGGACCGTCTGTATGCACATGTATGACACGGGACCGTCTGTATGTACATGTATGACACGGGACCGTCTGTATGTACATGTATGACACGGGACCGTCTCTACGCACATGTATGACACGGGACCGTCTGTGTGTACATGTATGACACGGGACCGTCTGTGTGTACATGTATGACACGGGACCGTCTGTGTGCACATGTATGACACGGGACCGTCTGTGTGCACATGTATGACACGGGACCGTCTGTGTGCACATGTATGACACGGGACCGTCTGTATGTACATGTATGACACGGGACCGTCTCTATGCACATGTATGACACGGGACCGTCTGTATGTACATGTATGACACGGGACCGTCTGTATGTACATGTATGACACGGGACCGTCTGTATGCACATGTATGACACGGGACCGTCTGTATGTACATGTATGACACGGGACCGTCTCTATGCACATGTATGACACGGGACCGTCTCTATGCACATGTATGACACGGGACCGTCTCTATGCACATGTATGACACGGGACCGTCTCTATGCACATGTATGACACGGGACCGTCTCTATGTACATGTATGACACGGGACCGTCTCTATGCACATGTATGACACGGGACCGTCTGTATGCACATGTATGACACGGGACCGTCTGTATGCACATGTATGACACGGGACCGTCTCTATGCACATGTATGACACGGGACCGTCTGTATGTACATGTATGACACGGGACCGTCTGTATGCACATGTATGACACGGGACCGTCTGTATGCACATGTATGACACGGGACCGTCTGTATGCACATGTATGACACGGGACCGTCTGTATGCACATGTATGACACGGGACCGTCTGTATGTACATGTATGACACGAGACCGTCTGTATGTACATGTATGACACAGGACCGAGAGCGTGTGATGCCGCTGCTGATTGGAGGGTTCCGTGACGCAGCAGAAGAGGGCGGGACTTCTGTCACCGGCGGCCAGACGGTGATCAATCCCTGGATCATCGTCGGAGGCGTCGCGTCAGTCGTCTGCCAGCCCAACGAGTTCATCATGTGAGTCCGCTCAACATGTTGCTGTGGCTCTGCTTCCAATTCATACGTTTTTGTCTAAACCTTTATCTTTATATAACTGTGATTATATATTTAAAATCATCTTTTTTTGTTTATCCACCTGTCTTCATGCTTCACCTTCAGCCAGAGCATTCTTAGATTTCCCAGAATGCATTTCATCAGCGCCTAATTTAAAAAAAAATAATAACTGTACCTGACCGATAGACTGTATATAAAAGTGGATGTAGTCTCGGGGTCTGAAAAGTGAGGCCAATACAATCGTGCCTTAAAGTGCAATACCAGTGAAGGCCACCAGGGGCTCCAACAGACTCCAATTCAACTTCTTCCGTGAAATACAAAAACAATTCTTTTCTTCTTTTTTTTCTTTTTTTTAAACTTTTTAAGTCATTATGATGTCATTCACTAAATTCCTTCCTTCTGATTTTGGGGTTTGTTTGATTGACATGCCTGGGGTCCAGTCAGGTCTTGGTGGGCGGACATAAGTGTCACAGTCAGTTTCCCATCTCACCCTGGATTTCCTGTGTCTCTACGAACACTCTGCTCTCACTTTTGGAGCATATCTGCACGTTGTATAATTTTCTCCATGCGTGACTCAGTACGTGTGTTTTTTTAATGTTGCAGGCCAGATGGTGCCGTACCGGGCGACGTCCTGGTTCTGACCAAACCTCTGGGCACTCAGGTGGCCGTGAACGCTCACCAATGGCTCGATCAGGTCAGTCAATCAACATGAGGATAATTTGGTTCAAAATATATGAAAACCGATAAAATGCATAAAATTAAACAGTTAAAATATAGAATAAAGCAATAAAGGCATTTTAAAGGTGCGGCAGTTGAAAGTACAAGATTGCTTCAAGAGTAAAAACTTGCCGCTCCCATCTGTGTGGTGCAGCTTTGTCCAATAACCAGACGGCAGTAACCTCGAGCTCATGACTGTAATCTGCAATAAAAACTAGGAATGATTGTATAAAAAAAAAATCATAAATGACAGAAGCATTTTGTCACTGTTTTTATGTGTCTGTCTCACCAGCCTGAAAGGTGGAACAAGATCAAGCTGGTCGTCACCAAAGAGGAGGTGAAAGAGGCCTATCAGGAAGCCATGTTCTCCATGGCAACACTCAACCGCACAGGTGAAGGAAATGTGTTCAGAATCAGAGTTACAGCTGTGTGAGTCTGCATCAGCCGGCTCGACGTGCTTCCACCACTGATGTTGATCCTTTTGGGTGTTTTCACACATGGACCTTTTTAAACCAACCATCAATCAGCAGTTTTTTGTCCCAATATTATGTCCCAGTTATGTTGTTGTTGTTTTTTTAAACTGGCACGTTTTTAATCTTCCTAGAATGATATTATTTAAGAGGAGGATAACATGCTATAAAAAGAAGAAACAAATGCTTTGTGCTGATATTTTATACTTATGTTTAGTATGTTTTTAGAGAATATTATTATTATTGTTATTGTTGTTTTTCCAAGTATCACAGCACATGATCAAATCCTGAAGGGATAAAATATGATGATTCTGACTCTGTTCATAATGCACAGCTCAAGTGAACCGCACCGCCGCCTGGAAGTGAAAACACTGACTCTCAGCCTCACGGCCTTTCATCTGGTTATAAAGAAAAATAAATGACCAGCCGACCTGACTTGTTCCTGGTTTCAGATGTTTTTTGGCCCGTTGAAGTCTTTCTCTCATGTTTTGTATTTGTTACTTTTGTAAAGTTTAAAGCTCTGACCTCAGTCATCTTCGCGGTTTCTCCTCAGCGGCCGGTCTGATGCACAAGTTCCAGGCCCACGCCGCCACAGACGTGACGGGTTTCGGGTTGTTGGGACACGCCAACAGCCTGGCGGCACAGCAGCGGAACGAGGTGGCCTTCGTCATCCACAACCTACCAATCCTAGCCAAGATGGCCGCCATCAGTAAAGCCTGCGGAAACCTGTTCAACCTGGTCCAGGGCACGTCAGCGGAGACCTCCGGTACGAACGCTCGGATTGCCACGCGATGGATGTGTGTATGTAATGTGTGGTGAGGGCTGATCTCACACTCCTCCTCCTCCTCCTCCTCCTCCAGGTGGGTTGCTGGTGTGTCTGCCCAGGGAGCAGGCCGCCAAGTTCTGCTCGGAGATGAAGAGTCACAGCTCCGGAGCCGGAGGTCAGGGGGCGGCCGGTGGTGCGTGGATCATCGGCATCGTAGAGAAAGGCGACCGCCGCGCTCGCATCATCGACAAGCCCCGCATCATCGAGGTGCCCGCACGAGGAAGCCAGGCGGCCAATCAGGACAACAGCTCCACCAGTCCCGCCCCCAGCCCCAATTTGTCATAGACACTGGTCTTGTGTGTGTGTGTGTGTGTGTGTGTGTGTGTGTGTGTGTGTGTGTGTGTGTGTGTGTGTGTGTGTGTGTGTGTGTGCGCGTGCGTGCTGATATTGTTTTCCATCATGTCCCCCTTTTTCAGTCCAAAAACTGAGACCAAAATCACTGCCATCTGAGCGGACGGGGTCCAGCATATTTATCCATCGGTGGGAGGAGCTGTTGAAACGAGGCGGGTGGTGGTGTTGAGCTGCACGGCCTCACCCCCTCCACCTCTATTATTTCCATTAACACCTCCTCACCTCTACGTTTCCCTTTTCTAATTTATAGAGACAACTCGCCGAATGTAATTTATCTGAATGCAAAACCAGGTTCTGCAAAAAAAACAGGAATTTCAATTCTAAAAGGGAAAACATTCGAAATCCTTCTTCCCCATTCAGTGTGTATGTGTGTGTGAGAGAGCATTTTATCATGTGACCTGGATGATATTAAATATGTTGGTGAATGTATAATGTAGAAAAGGAAAACGGTTCATTGGTTCCTGGCGCTTGGCTCCGCCCACACAGCCCTAGAGGAAGGCTTGAGCAGCTTCCTTCGGGACGAACTGGGCGGCATTCAAGACGTCCTCTTCTGTCAGCTCATTGGCTGTTCCAGCGGCAAGTCCCTCCCACCACGTCCTTTTTCATGAAGCTCTGCCTTTCAAACCCCGACCTACGGGGCCGGGTGGAGCGGATGTTTGCCTTTGGACCGGGGGAGTTGGATTCTTGAGCGCCGGAGGTCTGAAAGCTGAATGTGTTTGTAGATTTCTTGCTTTTCACAATCAATAAAACCTTCATCAACTCAGACCGAACTACTGTCTGTGATCCGTGAGCCGACTTCATCGTCATGTTGCAGCCCGGCCGAACACTTCTGCAGACAAACGTTTTCCACAGCAGGAAATGCACATCTGCAACAAACATGTTCTGTTTTTTTAAGTGCTCCAGTAGGACGCTGGATGGAAAATAGTTTACATCTTCGACAAGGAGTTTATAATCTAAATAAAACTGCTTGATAACCAGACAAAAAGCTAAAAAAAATGCAGAATGTCTTCAAATCAAAATCCCACCAGTTGAGTCAACGCGGCACTAAACATTGTCAGCAGTGTATTGGTCACGCAGCACCCTGGACAGCTGGACAACTGGACAGCTCCCTCATCTCCAGTGGCGTCTTCCACGACTCCACGAAGACCAGTTAATAAAGACCAGAGTCTCCGGCCTGGATGTAAAGCACACCCCGTATTAAGACGTGTTCTGTAGCTGCATTTATTTGACCTCATCCAGGTAAGTAATGCAGATAAAGATTGCAGATGTATCATGAAGCCCTGAAAGCTTCATTTCAAGCATCGTGTCTTCACAATTAAACACTAATTACGAGTCTAAAAAGTATTCATCAGGACTGTGAACTTGTGGTTTGATCACATCTGATTCCCAGCAGCCCGGCTTCTTCTTAGTCATGTATTCTGTCCATTGTTACAAGGCCTATGTTGTTTATTATTATTATTAGTGAAGCATACGTTTTTTTCTTTAGGCAGCAATTCATGTTGTAGTTGCTCCAGTTTGTGATCATTTAAGTGTTGAGACCAGATTACCGACCATAAGTAGGAAAAGATTGTGGGGGGTGCCAGACCTCCGGAGGCTTAAAGGATGATGTAACTCGTGGCTGTGTGGTTCTCCAAATTTAATGAAGCTGCCCTTTTGTTTTTGTTGCTGTATATTTTGCACTTGAAGGTGACTGGCAACACAGTGCACAGAGAATGAGAGGATTATTGATAAATGGAGCTGTTCATTAGTTTCAGCTATAAAGTTTGATCATATGATCATATATTTGCCTTAGATACAGCCTATTTCTTTTCCCCACTACTGCTGAGTCCCTTTGTTCCAGTAGGTTTGAGATGAAAGTGAGGCTTTTTTCCCACTGTTGGTTGTGTCGTTAAAGTGGCTGATCTCTGATACTTTAAGCTCATAAAGAGAGTGACTGTCTGCGGTGTGGCTGCATGGCGGGGTGTTATTCTATGAAGGTATTTGTGTGTCTTTATTATGCAAGCAAAAGAAACCAACTGTTTTAAGAGCACATGTTTTGCACAGCCATCAAAAATCAAGTTTGTAAGTAAAAAAATATAAACTGAAAACAAAATGATTGCATTGCAAATAAATTTGCTCTGGCAGTTTTGTTAGTTTTGGTCACAGAATTAAGAATTTTGCTTATGAAACTCGACTTTTTGGCTGCAAATTGAAAACCGTTGCTCTCAAGTCAAAAGCCTAGGAGTTGAGCTGGATGTAGTGGGCGGGGCATACGATGAAGAGGGAGTTTCTATTGGTGGATTGACTTTGCAGCGTGAGAAATTAGCTTTCCAAACTGTTTTATTTTTTAAATTTTTTGCTTGCATAATAAAGACAGAAATACCTTCGTACATTTTATTCCCACCGCTGCCAGCAGGGAGCAGTGTAGGGCTAAAACTAAAGCAGCTAAAAGCAGAAGAAGAAGAAACGCGGAAGTGGGCAAGTATAAACAAACTCGCCAACCATCCATGTAGCACCGTTACTAATGCTACCCGCTGCTTGAAGTGCTGAACGGAAACGACTTGAGAAGCAAAACATCCACGTGTTGGTGTGGTGCAGGTGATATTTCTACATTTACAAACACGTGTCTTCTGTCAAACGTTAGCAGGCGGTCCAGTTGTATCTGCAAACAAGCTCAACTTATATCATCACGTGTGAGACTTGTGTGGTTTTCTGCGTGTCAGCGGGGCACCATGCCGTACCTGGGCGGTGAGGAGGTGGTGAAGGAGCTGAGGAGAGCTCTGTCCAACCCCAACGTCCAGTCCGACCAGCTGCGCTACAGGAACACCATCCTCAAGGTCATCAGGTAGTCTCCTCCTCCCTCCCCACCTCCTTCACACACTGACCATCTCCACCGAGGTCATCAGGTAGTCTCCTCCTCCCTCCACACCTCCTTCACACACTGACCATCTCCACCGAGGTCATCAGGTAGTCTCCTCCTCCCTCCGCACCTCCGAGGTCATCAGGTAGTCTCCTCCTCCCTCCACACCTCCTTCACACACTGACCATCTCCACCGAGGTCATCAGGTAGTCTCCTCCTCCCTCCGCACCTCCTTCACACACTGACCATCTCCACCGAGGTCATCAGGTAGTCTCCTCCTCCCTCCCCACCTCCTTCACACACTGACCATCTCCACCGAGGTCATCAGGTAGTCTCCTCCTCCCTCCGCACCTCCTTCACACACTGACCATCTCCACCGAGGTCATCAGGTAGTCTCCTCCTCCCTCCGCACCTCCGTCACACACTGACCATCTCCACCGAGGTCATCAGGTAGTCTCCTCCTCCCTCCCCACCTCCGTGCGCCATGTGCTGCCAAACAGCTCTGTCTTTAACTCATCTGTCCAGAGCAGGTTCATCTATAAAAACCTGTGTAAGAGAAACAAGTGTATAATATTAATCATTTGAATTTCTGATTCATGCTCATTTGTGCAGGAACTAGTTATGGAAAATGTATTGAAAGAAAAAGTTCATATACATTTAATGTTTAACAGCTTGACGCTCCCTTTTTAAAAAGGGTTTGATTTACTGACGGCATGACGGCAGCAGGTGTCAAACAAGAGAGACATCTGCATTAGACACGGGAGCACATCGTTTTTTACTACAGTGTGACACAGTGTAATATTTTGTGTTAAAAACTTGAAGGAAATCTGCGGCACTCAAGAGGGAGATTAATTAAAAAAGCCTTTAATCATTCACGGCTGTTCAATCATAGTAAAACAAAAACCTCATGCCAAAGCATTTCAGCCTCTGAGGCCTTCATCAGGGAAGGTACAATAATAATATATGTGTTGGTCAGTGGTCACATGACCAGTATGGACCAATGAACTGTCACCCCATGGGACCAGGTAAAAGACGTGATAGGAAACATGATGTCACGGACTATAAACCAAATGCAGATATTAATCCAAAATCTTAAACTCTCCTAGATACATTTAAACATTAAGTAACATTTAAACTGACCCAGTTGTCCAAAGAGAGAAAAAACAACAACACAAGAAGGTACAGTTACAAAAATGGAGAGAAATTCAGTTCTTCATTCAAACCGGGGTATTGCGTTGCTTTTAATGTGTAGATCCAAAATGATTCTCTTCAGAGCCTTTTTAACGCGTCGCCACCCCTCACTGAGTTTTCCATCTGCTCGATACCAGATATCCTCAATGAATTACAGTTTCCGTGGTCAGCCTCTTTGTAATGTGAAGCCGTTGGGTATTGATGGTTGCCAGTTTCTAATAGCATGTTTATGTTCAGCCAGTCTGCAGCTTATTTGTTTGGATAAATCAGACATAACAATCTGCTTTTTTGCCTGCATGCAAACTACAGTTCTGCTCTGATGTT
This sequence comes from Brachyistius frenatus, assembly GCF_029030835.1. Lineage (NCBI taxonomy): Eukaryota > Metazoa > Chordata > Actinopteri > Embiotocidae > Brachyistius > Brachyistius frenatus. The sequence continues at coordinate 1,813,186 of NW_027210674.1, forward strand.
CTTTTAAATACTTTTTTCCGGCACGCCTCACATGCAGGTTCAGTCTCTCTAATTATAGACGCATGAACTTTGACACCAACAGCTGAAGAGTTTCCTGGAGATTCTGTGTTGAAATTTTGGGGTTCTTTATTGGAGATCTCTTTTCCATCAGACAGTCTCCTCCTCTTGAATAATGTACCCCACTTTTAGAACATTTTCCTCCATAGTGGAAATGATTCCTGTCAAATCATTTGGTGGCATCCTTCAATTCAATTCAATTCAATTCAATTCAATTCAATTCAATTCAATTCAATTCAATTCAATTCAATTCAATTCAATTCAATTCAGTTCAATTTTACTTATATAGCGCCAAATTACAACAGAGGTTATTTCATGGTACTTTAACACATTAAAGTCCTTACAGCAGAACTTTATATAGAGAAACCCAACAATTCAACAATTCCCACATAAGCTAGGAGGGAAAAAAAAAACCTCCTCTTTAAGGGAGAAAAACCTCCAACAGAGGGAAGAAAAACTCCCGCTGAGCAGGAAGAAACCTCCGACAGAACCAGGCTCAGAGATGGGCGGAGCTTCTACCTCAACTGGTTGGGGTGAGAGGAGAGCAGAGACAGAAAAGGACAGCATAGAGATAGAAGAGAAGAACAATGGAGACAATATGTAAAGATATCTTGACCTCCAGATGACACGTCACCCTCCGACAATTAACAAGTCTGGTTACCTTCTTGTTTCCTTCCCAGTTTACCGTCCAGCCACATAGACGGGTTACGTCTGTGTCTTCGGTGTCTTGTCCATGTTTTGTTCATATCACAACATTTTCTGATTCTGCTCTTTCCTCTTTGTTCCCTTTACTTTCTTCTTTTTCTTCTTCCTTCACATCTTTCCTTTCCCCGTTTTGTTTTACCACCAACTGTGCTTCTCCCTTCTCCCTCCTTCCTTGGTCGTCGCTCCCGATCACCTCCCCGAACCTCCTCGCCCGTCTCAGGTCCATGTCACAAGGTGTGGACGTGTCGGGTCTCTTCAGCGAGATGGTAAAAGCGTGCGCCACAGTCGACATAGTCCAGAAGAAACTGGTCTACGTCTTCCTGTGTTCTTACGCCGCTTTGAACCCGGAGCTGTCGCTGCTGGTCATCAACACGCTGAGGAAGGACTGTCAGGATCCGAACCCGATGGTCCGCAGCCTGGCTCTGAGGAACATGACCAACCTCCGGTGAGCTGTCACTCACGTGGACCTTTGCGTGTGCCGTCACATCGGCGTGTGATTGGTCTTTAACTGTGTGTGTGTGTGTGTGTGTGTGTGTGTGTGTGTGTGTGTGTGTGTGTGTGTGTGTGTGTGTGTGTGTGTGTGTGTGTGTGTGTCTCCCAGGTTACCCAGCCTGGTGGAGTATGTGGAGCAGCCTCTGACTGCAGGGCTGAGGGACCGAGCGGCCTGCGTACGGCGGGTGGCCGTACTTGGCTGGGCCAAACTGCACAATCTCCAACCCGCCTCTGAGATCGGTAGGACGTCTCTCTGTTACTCTCATCCTGTGACAGTTTCAGGGTTCTGACACGACTTCGACTGCTTAAAAAACATCGTTTCAAAGGGCTTCACAATAAAAAGAAGTAATGAAAAGAAGTAATGCATACAGAAAATATAGATTATAACAAGACAGAAGTTTTGTCCGAGAGGCTGAAGAGTGACACATTTTCACTATTTCACTATTGTTGTCAGATAAGTTGGCGGTCAGTGGGTCTAATTATTGCAGGTGGTGGTCGTCTACCTCACAAGCCGATGTACGAGTAAAGTCACACTCTTCACACTTTTCCTCATGTGTCCTTGTTTTTGTAATTTTTTCTTTCGATTCTTAATTTGCTGGTTGTCCAATGATTGACATCAGTCAGTTGGCAGTTGAGTGACAAGCCTGTTGCGTTAGCTCCGCCCCCATCTCTCTCTGGTGGTACAACCACTGCTGTGTTTCACAAACTGTGCTGCTTATGTTTTTTTCCAGGACAGTCACCACACGCACACACACACACACACACACACACACACACACACACACACACACACACACACATGGCTCATTCAGTTCATTAATGGGCCACAGGATCAGTCATCACTGTCATGGCGAATTGTCGTCAGACCTAACAAACAAAAAACGAATAACTCAAAGCTCAAATTCAAACGGCCACTGAGGCACCAAATAACAAATCTTATTCAGGCAAAAAAGTCCATTAAGCAAGCAGGACGTTTCAGAACATTTATTTTTACCATTTCAAGCCAGCAAAACCAACAAAACCAACAAAACCATAACATCAACCCTTCACGGTGTGTAGATTGTATGTAGATTCACCAGAGGTGCCTGAGCCGACCGGTGCCTTCAAAATAAAAGCATAAACAGTCACTCAAATTATTTAAAGTCATCACTAACGCAGTCAACAAATTAATCTATATTATTTAAATTAAACAGCAACAAAGATATGGGTTTAATTAATAAAATAAAACAAATAGCTCCAATACTAAAATGAAAAGCTCCAACAATCACTCCATTCAGCGATTGATTGAAACTGAACAGACTTTTCTTTTAATGAAAAGCTTTGATATTATTACTGTAAAGAGCAGCTGCAGACCACAAAGTAACACGTTTGACGACACGTGTTTACACCACATCCAAGCTCACATTATTTTCTTTGTTTTATTCCAGGAAGATGGAAACACTTTATATAATGATGCACGAAATTATAAATCCCTTTCTCACGGCAGTCTTCAAGCACGGTTATCAAACGATGCTCCTCTTTGTTTCCTGATGGTTGCAGACGCCGCGGTGGTGAACGAGCTGTACGGCCTGCTGAGGGACCCGGACCCCGTGGTGATGGTGAACTGCCTCCGAGCGCTGGAGGAGATCCTGAAGGAGGAGGGGGGAGTCGCTATCAACAAGCCCATCACCCACCACCTCCTCAACAGGTCGGTGCAGAGACAAAACATCCGGGAGTCGCGTCGCTAAATGAAATATGTGGAAACAAGGAAGTTGTAGTTTGTTCGGGGAAGGTTTGCTTTTGATTTTTTTGATAACCGCTTTCAATATTCAGTTGCAGGAGAAAAACAACTGTTTGACACTTTTATCCTGGTTGAATCTGAGGAGGAGCTGATATGTGACAGTCGTGTATGAGTGCTGTGATAAATACAGTCAGTGCCTTCATATTTCTTCACAGAAGAAGAATGTTTTAGTTATTTCCTCCTTGTTGCTTTGTATTCCTGCTGTGTCTCAGGAGAGCCTTTAATGTTCAAGACTGAGTCTATCTCTGAGTGGAACCATCAACCATTCATGTCCAGACAGCTAATCAAATCAGCAGAGCTAAATAGCTTCCTGACATATTTCTTTCTGACGCGGTGTCATTAGGAAAGTATTCCAGGCTCCATGAGGAGATGTGAGGTAGTCTGTCCATCTAACTCTGAATGATGAATGAACGATTCTACGATGGTGGATCAAGAAGTTCTCCTGCTGTGCACTCACCTTTTGTGAGTAAGTGTTTCAAGTTAAAAGCAACGAGACAGACGAGGTGTTTTGAACAGCATTCCTGTTTCCGGAGGGGCCGAACATTAATGTCCAAGACCGAAGAGGGCGCGTCAGGCCAGGAGCTTTAGCAGGGTTGTGCACCGTGAATTCCTCCCTCAGGGGTCAGACTGTCAACACCACATTTTACTGGGATGTTCTGAGGGAACAGATTTGGTGTAAAAGACCCGAACTGTGGCACGATGGAACTTCTGGGTTCTCCTACATGACAAACACGCCTGTTCACAGGTCGCTGAAAACGGTTCAGCTCCTCCCTCACTCTCTCTGCTCTCCGGATTTGATTCCCTGCTTTTCTGTTCCCTGAAAAGTTGACACAAAATTTGATGTGCGCTCGAGTTTCAGGTCTGTGGTGACATCACAAACAGGGCACCTGCCAGTGGTCCCGAAAACCTGCAATACTCACCCCAGGAGCAGTCTTAACTTTTAGATCAGCCCTCGTACCTTGAGCTCATGTTCCATGTTGACAGAGTGAGCAGGTATTTCGGGTCATAACAGCGTTCTGCTTATCTCAGCAGCATGTTCTGAAGTTTAAGAGTGTGCGTCTGTCCTCCCCAGACTGAAGGAGTGTGACATTTGGGGTCAGTGTGAGGTGCTGAGGGTCCTCCAGCGCTACCGGCCGCAGTCCGAGGACGAGCTCTTCGATATACTGTCCCTGCTGGACGCCTACCTGGTGAGCCCCCATCCTCCGGTGATGGCCGCCACCCTCAGCCTCTTCCTGAACCTCTGCTCCGGCCTGCCTGCTGTCAGTCTGGCGGCCCTGGAGCGAGTACGCGGCCCCCTGCTGGCCGCCTGCGGGAGCGGGTCCAGAGAGATGAGGTTCACTGCCCTCTGTCACATACAGGTCAGTGGGAATAATTCAAGAACTTCATTTATATTGTAGTACTGTATTAGTATTTTATTGATAGTATTTATAAATTTTTCTTCACAGTTGTCACCTTTTACTTTGATCATAGCTTTGCACACTTAAGCTTCATGAAGTCATCAGATGATCAGGGTTTTTCCAGCAGTCATGAAGCACACATGCTAGGAACTTAGTGGCTTCTTTTCCTTCACCGTGCGCATCAGCTCATCCCAAACCATCTCGGTTGGGTTTATATCAGGTGATTGTGGAGGTCATGTGATCTGATGCTGCCCTCCATCACTCTGCTTCTTGGTCAAACAGCCTTTACGAAGCCTGGTGGTGTGTTGTGGCTCACCATCTTGCTGAAAAACAAAATGATGATCACAGTTTGATGGTTTTTGCACTTGGAAAGAAACTTTCAAAGTTCTTACATTGTGGACCTTCATGTCTCAAAGTAATTTTTCTCTACTTAGCTGAGTGGCTCCAGCCATAATATTGATACCTACAGTAGTTGAATGGAGCCGTTTGCTGTTATACCAACAATACTGCCACACAACACAACTGATGGTCTCAAACACATCAAGAAGACAAAAAAACTCCACCAGAGAACGTGATCTCGATTTTAATTAAGAAATTGTGCAGCCTAAACTTATGAAGCTGGTTAACATACAAGATAAAAGGCAAAGTCAGTTTTATTTATATAGTCCAAATATACAAAACAATATGTTGATCAAAGTGCTGCTCAATATCAAATCAGTGGCTCCTGTGAGGAATCTCAGCAAATATGTGTCTATACGCACATAAACCACATAAACTACAAACCTTCTGTTCTCCGGTCCAACGTTTACCAATCGAACACTCAGCCCAAACGTTGCTCGTAATTCTGGGGCAAAATCCAAAATTAATTTGGGAAGTAACGTTGGACATTTAGTTATTTTATTGATTTTTGTGTGTAACAATAATTATTACTGACGGATAATATGAAATAGTTGAGGCTGTCTTAAAAAAGGTATTCTCAAATTAGTGTTCAAGTTAAAACTTTCAAGACCAACAAATTGTTGCTCATCTGTTCGTTGACAGAAACAATTACTCCACCGTTGTAATATCATATTAATGTGTTTGTTCATTTCTCTCTTCTTGTGAGTCTTTGATAAACAACGGTGAAACTTTTATTTGGAAAAATATTTCCATAAACTAACATGACATTTGACTGGACACCTGTCTGCATGAGAAAGCCAAATCATACACCTTAATCATTTGCGTGTGCATGGGCTGAGTGGGGTCAGACAGCAGGTGTATTCATTTCTGCATCACTTTTTATTTGTTTATTAATTTCTTTCTCTTTTGTCAGACGGATGCAAATATATAGAGTGGTAAAAATGTGTCTTTGTGTTGCTGTAGCTGGTGTTGCGTTCTCTTCCTGGACTGATGGGGGAGCACTACAAACGCTTCTTCTGTGGCTACGCAGAGCCAGCATACATCAAGCAGAGGAAGATGCAGGTGAAGTATTTTTTTTGTATTTTTTGCATCTTTAATGTGACTTTTTGAAGTTTTTTTTCGTCCTTACGATGTTGTGCTCTTTGACTACAACGCTACTGCAGTTAGCTGTTTTCTATCACAGTGTCCATCTGAAACCAGAGTAAACACATAATGCAGAAACTTCCAGACTTCATGTCTACACACGCTCCCATTTAAAGTGCTACAATAAATGAAAGCGAGATTTACTTTTCCCTGACAGCTCCGCTGCTGCTGTTCACGGCTCAAACTGAATAATTTGCATAAATACTTCTGATTGTTTGCATAATCGTGCTTGTTAAGTGTCGAGGATACTATATGCACTGGTGTCGTGTTATGTGTGAGATTTGTTGACGTTTAGGTCCGCAGAGTCTTAATATATGACTCTGCAAGTATTTGTAATTATTCACTTAAAAATGCTTTAAACTTGATTTAAGATAAAAAATAAAAAAAATTTTTTTTTGTTTTTTTGTTTAAATACGATACTTTGTTCTGTCTGCTAAATCTGATTGAAAAGTTCAATTGAACGCTTTTTTAATCAATTTTATAATTACAATTTTAAATACATAAAGATCAGTTGACTTATCAATAGGAGGACTACTCAGGATGTAGAAACGAAAGAAATGTGTTTTGTGACTTCAGAGAGAAAAATCATGGCTCCAACTTGAGACTTAAACTTTTGACCAGAGATGATCTTTAATGTTGACATCGACTTGGTACCGAGGTGACATCCTTACCTCAAACCAGGCACTCTGCTCCCTTTATGAACCATCCCGACCCCTCAGGTCGTCTGCTGCTCTCCTTTCTGTTCCCACAGTCACAACTAAACATGGAGACGCAGCGTTCAGTTTCTATGTTCCACATATCTGGAACAAAGTCCCAGAAAGCTGCAGGTCTGCTGAGACCATCAGATCCTTTAAATCGAGACTGAAGACTTCTCTGTTTGCTGCCGTTCACTGAACCAGAGTTTAGGATGTCTTAAACTGCACTGAAACTTTGATCCTATTTTTTTTTAGCTTGCTTAATGTTTTAATCACCGTTCTTAATTGTTTTTAAATGTCCTTTTCATGTTTTGATGCTTCTAGAGGTTTTATGTGAAGCACTTGGAATTGCCTTCTTGTTGAAATATGCTCTACAAATAAACTTGCCTTGCCCCATGTCAGCGTTTCACTCAGTTAATGTTCTCTAATTCAAGACGCACTAATTCACCAACTTCACAGGTTCAGAAAATATAAACTAGAAGGATATCTCGGCATCCATTACTGCGAATGTAATGATTTTTTTATTTGACGGTAGTAAAGATGGAGCCATTGTGTTCGCAGGTGCTGGTGGAGCTGGTGAATGACGAGAATGTAACCATGTTATTGGACGAGCTGAAAGGATACTGCACTGATGTCAACGCTGACACCGCCCAGGCTGCAATCTCAGCGATAGGTAAACACACACGCCCCGGAGCTGTTATATTACAACAATAGGTAGGTTACTACACAATATAACTTGGTCTAAGTGTTTGTTTGTCAAGAACCATGACCAAGTGGAGGCTGCTGTGTAAAGAACACATTATGTACATCAGAAAAACACCTTGAAATGTCCGTGTAGCCACTTATTCACAACATTATTATATCAAATGTGTGTTTTATAATGCTGATAATACCAATGCTGAAGAATTGTTACAATATTTCAAACAGTTTCACTGTTTTCAACAGAAAACACTTTCAAACAGTCGCTTTCTTTCTTCTTTTTTTTTACAGCTTGTATTTTCGAGCAGCTCATAAACATTTGTGTTAAAATCATATTTACTTCATACTAATGAGAAAGGCTCGTTTTTATTCCTAAATTCTTGACTCTGCACTGTGTTTCTGAAGCACCGGCTCTGTTCACTTGAAACGGTGCAAACTTTCACTTTCCCTCAACCTCCCCGTGGCGCAAAGGTTAACCTGATCGTCATCACACTTGTTGAACAGTAACCAGAGAACAATGAGGGAAACATGACAACGCCCTCCCTTTGGGGAAAAAGTATGCTGTTTTTATTTGAAAAAAACATGGTTTGAATATACTGTATGTTACATGAAGACCTCATCACATCGGGGTTTGAGGGGGTTCCTGTGACTTCCTGTGATAGAAATAATGTCGTATAATTTGGCATCTCTGCGTTTGATCAGCGTCGCTCATATGTCCTGTCCTCATATGTCTTGTCCTCATATGTCCTGTGTCCAACATGCAGGTCGTATTGGACGGAGCTACAGCGACAAATGTCTAGAGATCCTGACTGGACTGCTCGGGCTCAAACAGGATCACATCACCTCTGGTAGAACTCCCTCCGACTCCTCCCACAAATACATGCAAACATACATGCAAACGGTGGCAGCCTTTGTTTTCTTTTATGTTCCAGCATGTTTTTCTTCCCCTCTCTCTCTCTCTCTCTCTCTCTCTCTCTCTCTCTCTCTCTCTCTCTCTCTCTCTCTCTCTCTCTCTCTCTCTCACATCACCCACCCTAATAAACCCCCACCCTCCTCCCCCTCAGCGGTGGTGCAGACAATGCGAGACCTGGTCTGGGTGTGTCCTCAGTGCAGTGACACTGTTTGCTTTGCTCTGGAGGGCTGCGAGGAGACGCTGCAGGATGGCCAGGTTAGAAACTCCTCTATGATGCCACAGCCACACGCTGCCTCTGCATGTGCAAACATCCACATGTCATAAACCACCCACGGCCGACAAAGACAAAGAGCTCCGTTACAAGAAAAGTCCTGCAGTCAAAATATCACTTTGTGAAGGGATTATCAGCAAATATACTTAACAGAAGTATAATTTCTCATCCTGCTGACCTTTACATGTACTGAAGGTTCAAACCCCTGAAAATGTATATTTTCTTTCTATTTTTATTTTTATATTGCCACTTCTCAAGTGTTGGACTTGGGCTCATGCTAGTACAAAGCCAATATGTGTCAGCCCCCAGTCCTGCGTGTTCTTTAATGAGGCAATAGGAGAGAATCGGCTGGTCTGAAAAGTATTTATTACAAAAGCAACAGAGTATCAGGTTACAAGCTTGGAGCTCAGACAAAGTGTCCCTGACCGCAACAAAGTGTGTCAGTTCGCTAAGTCTGCCTGGCTATCTGGCCCTTGCTCCTGTATTTTATAGTACATCATGCATGTAGCTCCTTGTGCTGTGTTGGCGTTCGCTGATTGGTTCTTCCTTGGGGAGTAGTTATCTGTGGACACCTGCAGATCATCTTTGAGGAGAAGTTGTTTTGCAAGAGTGCTGGCTTCGGTACGTGACTGCACGAGACGATGTGCTGACCTTCTGACCTGAGAACACAGTGTACCTTGCATGCATGCAGAGACCTTTATGAAAAATATAATGCTGACAATGTTTATGCTAAAATAATGCTAAGATATAAGTAGATTAATCATATACGCAAGAGCAATAATCCACACAAGAAAAAACTTTACAAATAATTAAACACTTGCACACCACCAGCCTGACATAATTACATCCTCCTCATATCATCAGGTCAAGTCAACATCAGTTCCAGTGTTTTTAATCCTCCAGAAAATGTGTGTTTTCTCACGATATTCGGTTATTTCATAGGGGAAGTTTCCGTCTGTGGTGTTTTGCTTGGGGTTTTTGTCACAACTAACATGCATTGCTGATCCCTTCCACCTCTTGAGTCAAAGCTCGTTGGAGTGTGCAAAGGAGTTTTTTTCAAATTTGCATTCACATATTTCCTTTCAGCCTAAACCCCCCCCCCCCACACACACACACACACACACACACACACTAATTCTGCTCTTCCTCCATCAGGGCAGGCAGGCCCTGCTGTGGTTGCTGGGTGTGTACGGGGAGCGCGTCTCCAACGCCCCCTACACCTTAGAGGTGTTCGTCGATGGGGTGAGGAGCGAGGCCTCTCTGGGAGTCAAGATGGAGCTGCTGACCGCCACCATGAGACTGTTTCTGTGCCGGCCGGCTGAGACGCAAGACATGTTAGGAAGACTGCTGCACTACTGCATAGGTGTGTGTGTGTGTGTGTGTGTGTGTGTGTGTGTGTGTGTGTGTGTGTGTGTGTGTGTGTGTGTGTGTGTGTGTGTGTGTGTGTGTGTGTGTGTGTGTGTGTGTGTGAGAGAGAGAGAGAGAGAGAGAGAGAGACATATGATTGTTAACACTCTTTTGTTTTCCAGAGGAGGAGACCGACATGTGCGTGCGAGATCAGGCCCTTCTCTACTACCGCCTGTTGCATTGTGGGACAGAGGAGACGCGAAGGGTCCTCCAAGGTCGGAGGTCAGACCCCTCCCTGGGCGTTTTGATTGGCCGCCCCACGGAGCCCGTCAGCCAGTGGGCGCGCAGCTTTAACACTCTGGAGCCGCTGAGGCGGGGCGTCGCAGGGACCGAGTCGGCCAGCGGGGGAAGTCCCGAGTACGTGACCTTTGACCCAAAGCCGAACACCGATCTGTCGGACGAACTGAACTCCAGCCACATCGAGGAGGTTCGTTCAGGTAAGTGAGTTTTCTGTTGTGTTTGGTCAGTGGAAAGCTTTTAAAGATTTTCCTCCACTGTTACTACGTGCTTGTGCAAAACAAGAATTATCATCAGAGGCCTTCAAAGTTTAGATTGGATGCCCCTGAAATAAATAACAGACTAATGGTGATGAATTAAGACCACAGACTGTTTTTAAACATGGACGTAGCCTCCAGGTCTTAAAGTGCAGTACCACTGAGGGCCACTGATCCCAATAGACTCCCATTCTACCTCGTTAAATACAACGTCAGTCATTTTGGTGTCTTTTAGCTAAATTGTCTCCTTCTGATCGTTCCTGTGGTCCGTCTGAAAACGGTTCCAGAATTGATCCGATATTTGGCTTGTATTCTGGTTTGATTGACATGTCTGGGACGCAGTCAGTTTCTGCGCGAGGTGGGTGGACGTCGTGTCCCCGGGTTTTCAGTCGGATCGGTTCAGATCCAATGCTTGTCCGAAATATGGTCACTTCTGGCTTCAAAAACCAACATGACGACTGCTAAAATGACGAACTCTGAGGTTTTCAAATGGCAGTTCACCTTGATTCAAAAACCAATAAACTGAGCAGCCAATCAGATCTTGATGAACCGTTAATGGGAAGAGACACCAGCTTTATATGGGACGTCCAGCCTTTGTAGCATCTTGGTGGAGTTACTGCATCATCAAAGGTGAAGCAGTTGTGCTCTCTTACATTCTCCGCTTGTCGCTGTAGCTGGTAGCAAATATGACAGACAGCCAATGGAGGTCGTGTTGGATTTATTAGTGTTAGAAAAATTACTCAGAGGCTGGATTCAAAATCAAACACATCGGACATTTATTCTTGCAAGAAGGAGCAAATACATGTACACTCAAAGAAGGATGTCCAGCATTGCTCAACGTCTCTCCTCCGTAGGGCAGCTTTTATACAGTGTGACAAGCAGTTGACATCCACCCCCATTCCCTTTACATCTGAGTTCAGTTGTAGGTTGTTTGACTTGGGCTCCTGCTAGTACAAAGCCAATATGTGTCAGCCCCCAGTCCTGTGTGTTCTTTAATGAGGCAATAGGAGAATATGTCAGGCTTCAAGATATTTATTTAACAGCAACAGAATAACCAGTTTACAGAGCTCTGGGTCCAGACTATGTTTCCCTGACCGCAACAGAGTATGTGTCAGTTCACGAAGTCTGACCTCCTGACTTTCCCTGACCCAGTCTTCTTATAGTCCAGACACCAAAAAGTCATGTGTATTGATGTGTCCTTTGTTGGTTGGTGGAGGTGGAGGTGGTGGTTGTCTTCCTTCACCCCCTGGAGTCCTCCAGACAGCCGTCTGTTCCTGTTTATGCCTCAAAGAACAACAGTATGTGACCCCACACCTTTTGGTTTTACACAGTACCTGAAACAGACCCCACAGGTTGCCCCCCTGTGACCTTTTGGTTTGGCACAGTACTTTCGCTCTCATTCACACATTCACAACCACACCCTGTTGTCTACACCTTCATTCACCACCTTTCCTTTCGTCTACACCTTCATTCACAAACACCCTGTTGTCTCCACCTTCATTCACAACCACAGCCTTTCGTCTACCCCTTAGGATATATAGTTGATAATACGACCTATATATAATTATTATGATATGGCATACATATATGTTGTATTATTGTAAACATAACCTAGCACAGAATCGCACAAGGTCACAAGATAAGGACATATGGACGTCGTAAATTAGACCATGCTGTGCACAGATAGTACTGAGTGAGGTCGTAGGTCACAGGATCAAGACACAGAGACGTCGTGTCTGAGACGTCGTGTCTGAGACCATGCCGTGCACAGATAAATGGGTACCTCCTTCCTGAGACAATAGGAACATGTTGTGCAACAGATAGACAAACATTTGACAAGTATGATGAGTTCATTATTTTTCCATCATATCTCTCCTGTTTATACAAAGTATAACATGTACTTACAAAAATAAAAGAATCATCATGAGGAAAATCATATTAATCACACAATAGTTGTTGAGTATTGTTCAACTAGACTTCAGTCATTGACACTTCATCATCTCCATTGCCATTTCTCTCAAGTTTCGGCATGGGATCCATTATCTTGTCACACATCAATGTCTAAGAACATGTCCTGATCTCCAGGGAGGAGAACAAATACGTCTTCATAAGGGGGTGGTTCAGTCGTAGGTGGAATCGGTGTCGTATTAGTGGTCCCGCACGTTCGGTCAGTTGTAGTAATTCGCATACAAAGGATGTCCTGTTTAGTCAATGTAACATTGATCAGTCTTTGGATCAATCCTCAGATACAGGAATTACAACAACAACCACAAATAATAAGTATGGCTGCTATAATAGAAACACTAGTGAAACAGGCGAGGAACAGGTCTGTCCATTTACCAAACCAAGATTCCATCATCCTGGGAAAAGGATCATCAATCCCAGCATTTACAGCAAGTTCCTCACTTAGGGCTGTAAGACCCCGTAGAGCCTTGGTGACAGATCCATCTGGTGCTGTATTGTCAGGAATAAACGTACAACATGCAGAGCCAAACATTTTGTATACACCCCCCTTTGTCAGCCAGCAGCATGTCCAATGTCATGCGGTTCTGCCACGCCATAAGACTAGTTGCATCAAACTGTTCGCTGAGGCCCTTAACAGCGTCTCATGTATAGGACCTAAAAGTGGGCGTCCCTCGGAGCATCCAATGCAGTCGGCTTTGCCCATCATCTGATCTGAGTACTGCATCCACTGTAGCCACATATTGGTATCACCATATCTCGTCTCTAGTGACACCACATCTGTAAATTTAGTGATTTTCAATCGTCGGCCTACAGGATCTACGTGTGAGCTCGTATTTGCGACGCTTTGGCGGGATACCGTGGTGTTTGGTTTTACTATATTTATTTGGATTAAGCCCTTTGGATCTGTCCCAGGTACATCTGCCCCTCGTACTAACAGTCTGGAGTCGCATTGTTTTGGATCCTTCAGTGTCAGTATTAAGGTGTTGCAGTTTTGTATGTGACAACCTGGTGCGGTAGATCCCTTAATCAGAGACAGTCGTTGTTTAAGGTCGACACAGATGCTACTATTCACAGATATTTGTCTGACCAAGCTAAGCTGCGGTCTTTCCCCTTGCAGGGAAGAACCGCTCATGCGTCAAATGTTAGACTGGCCTGTTGCCCTTCTGTGAATGTGAGAATTAATGCTCCCTGTACCCGGTACTGATTTTTTGTTCCTTGCATATTCTCCACCAGCCTTTACAAATGCTCTTTTAGTGCGGCGAACTTTGTCAGTAGCCTGAGGTCCTATTGTGGTCTTGTCGTCTGATGTCTGATTGTCAGGTATGTTATGTTGGCTCCGTACCAAAATATGGGGAGTACTATGAGCAGAGCTGTGACTATCAGAAAACAAAGTGTCCCACTGAGGCCACAGAGTCCTATCCTCCTGAATGGATGCCATGTGATGCTGCCTTGAGTCATTGTAGCTGAACTGTCCATCCACAGATATACAAGAATAAGCTCACCAGAACCTACTCGCCAGGGTGTTGTTAGTTTCTTCACTGGTTTGAGACAAGCACCCCTATTGGTATCACCTCCCTTTGTAGCCAGACTTCACCACAGGGGAAATGCCGGCTTACTCAATCTGGTATGTCTGTGTTATGTGGTTCAGGCAAAGGTCTCAACCTTCTGCAATGGCTGAGGTGTATTCAGGCCCGTTTAGCAATCCGCACATACTGTATATGTTGATTACACACCATGACAAGGCACTTTTCGAGACCATGACACACTGACTCATGCTGTGAGGCTTCGCAACACCTTCAGAATTTATTTTTTTTAGTAGTTTGTAAAGCCATATGTTGTAAATGCTTAGTTTATTATAGATACCATCCCTCCTGTTGAGACATGGTTTATCCCATGGCTCAAAAGGCCGCATATCTATATGAACTTTTTTTGAGTATCATCTTGCCTTCCTGTCATCTTCATAAATCATCGTCTTTTTGTTGTGATTTATGTCTTCCACTGTTGATTTTCTTTTCTTTCTTTTTTTTTTATCTCTGTCTAGGGCAAAGGTCTTCAACAGCAAAATCTTTTGTTGATTAGACAATTTTTTCATATTTTTCAAAATCGTTTTCTGTTTCTGGTGTCCATTGTATTTTATCGTGGGCAGCCATAGGGTCATCATAAATGAGTTTAGACAGTGGGGAAGTCATTTCTGCATAATCTGGAATCCAATTCCAACAGAAATTTGTCATTCCTAAAAATGACATCATTTGTCTTTTTGTCTGGTTTTAGTGCCTTTAAAATGGCCTCCTTACGTCCTTCGTCTAGACTCCTAATAAGTGACCCATATGCTCCTGAATCACACAATAAAGTTACTTCAATCTCTTCTATCAGTAGAGTCACAAGAGGTTTATCGAGTATTTCAACTGTACTTATCTCTAACACATCCTCCTCTTTAGTTTCTAATTGGGTCTGTGTCCGTGTCTGCGAATCATGTGACTGTGTGTGTGTTTCTGCATAACCTGATCCTGGAGTGGTTGTGGTTAGTCATACTGAACCCATCTGCGACCGCCAACCATCTCCTCCTCCTCCTCCTCTTCCTCCGTCCCTCCTGTCTCTCTGCCACCTGCAGTCTCTTGCCCAGTGTCCATTCCTCCCGCAATTATAGCAGGTGTCGTTACCTGGCTCTCGTGGTCCTCCCCCACGGCCGCCAGCCCCTCTCCATCCACCTCGCTTCCTCCTTCTGAAATCTCCTTGATCATTATCCCCTCGATAATATACTTCCGAATATTCTGTGTCTTCGTAAAAGTTACAATACATTAATTACATTTCATTTCATTTAGCTGACGCTTTTATCCAAAGCGACTTACAATAAGTGCATTGTAAATGCTTGGCTGCTGTCTGGGGTTGGAGTAGAGGGGATGGAGTTTGGTGACGATGTCGTGGGTTCGGAGACAGAAACTGACTGAGCAGCCGGAGGCGGAATAGGCGGAACGGATCAGCTGTTACCGGGACGTCTCCCATGTTAGGGTATGGAGGAGGATCGGGCCGCGGTCCCATGTTGGTTCGTTTTTGTACCACATAATCATCATCTTCATTATATTTCCGGGAGAAATGTATCTCAATTCTTGGATATAATGTTGGTGCATTAGGAGCTTTATTCTCTTCTCCTGCCTTTTTGTTTTTAATCTCTCCCATCTCCTTCTCCTTCTCTTTTCTTTTTAACTTTTCCTGTTCTCCCTTTTAACTTTTTCTCTTCTCAACTTTTTTTCTTCTCAACTTTCCTCTTCTCTTTTCAACTTTCCTCTTCTCTTTTCAAATATTTTATGTTATCCTCACCTCTTGAGTGCATGCGTTTTACGTCTCCCTCCAGAAGTATCTCTTCGATCTTACTACAGCATGATCCCATTTTTGCTATCTGTGAGCCAACCAGTTTATATGGCGCTCACCCGAGCAACTGGTCCTTATACAGTGTACCGTTAGGCTTCGGCCCACCTTTACACTGTAGGACACTCACAGTATCTATTTATTTCATCTTCCGGAAGTTTTATTTTATATGTTATTTATTTTATATTCCGGAAGTTTTTTTTTTTTTTTTTTTGAAGATCCCTGACCTATCTTTTAAGTCCCTGACTTAATTGCCTTTAGGTCCCTGACCTATTTTTGCACGCACGACTTGTAGTTTACCTAGTCTATTCAGACTTTTTAGTTTATATAGTCTACTCAGACTCTTTAGTACAGGTCCCTGACCTGACTCTTTAGTACAACAAAAAAGAAAAAGTCTTACCCGGGTGTCCGATGTTTGATGGTGAATCAGCCTTGTTCTAGGATCCCGTCACCCTTCCTCTCTCCAGTTAGTCCTGGCCTCACCAATGTCCAAACTGCTTCGATAAAGAAACAGAGCGGAGGTCTTTCCTCTGGAGTCCCAGACTCCCCCGTGCACGGTTTCAGGCTGTGTCCAGAGAGAGGAGGAGATGTTGGGATCCGGCTCGAAGGACCAATTACAGTGGGTACGGAAAGTATTCAGACCCCTTTAAATTTTTCACTCTTTGTTTCATTGCAGCCATTTGCTAAAATCAAAAAAGTTCATTTTATTTCTCATTAATGTACACTCAGCACCCCCATCTTGACAGAAAAAAACAGAAATGTAGAAATTTGTGCAAATTTATTAAAAAAGAAAAACTGAAATATCACATGGTCATAAGTATTCAGACCCTTTGCTGTGACACTCATATTTAACTCACATGCTGTCCATTTCTTCTGATCCTCCTTGGGATGGTTCTACTCCTTCATTGGAGTCCAGCTGTGTTTAATTAAACTGATTGGACTTGATTAGGAAAGGCACATACCTGTCTATATAAGACCTTACAGCTCACAGTGCATGTCAGAGCAAATGAGAATCATGAGGTCGAAGGAACTGTCCAAGGAGCTCAGAGACAGAATTGTGGCAAGGCACAGATCTGGCCAAGGTTACAAAATAATTTCTGCAGCACTCAAGGTTCCTAAGAGCACAGTGGCCTCCATAATCCTTAAATGGAAGAAGTTTGGGACGACCAGAACTCTTCCTAGACCTGGCCGTCCAGCTAAACTGAGCAATCATGGGAGAAGAGCCTTGGTGAGAGAGGTAAAGAAGAACCCAAAGATCACTGTGGCTGAGCTCCAGAGATGCAGTAGGGAGATGGGAGAAAGTTCCACAAAGTCAACTATCACTGCAGCCCTCCACCAGTCGGGGCTTTATGGCAGAGTGGCCCGACGGAAGCCTCTCCTCAGTGCAAGACTTATGAAAGCCCGCATAGAGTTTGCCAAAAAACACATGAAGGACTCCCCGACTATGAGAAATAAGATTCTCTGGTCTGATGAGACCAAGATTGAACTTTTTGGCATTAATTTTAAGCGGTATGTGTGGAGAAAACCAGGCACTGCTCATCACCTGCCCAATACAATCCCAACAGTGAAACATGGTGGTGGCAGCATCATGCTATGGGGGTGTTTTTCAGCTGCAGGGACAGGACGACTGGTTGCAATTGAAGGAAAGATGAATGCGGCCAAGTACAGAGATATCCTGGAAGAAAACCTCTTCCAGAGTGCTCTGGACCTCAGACTGGGCCGAAGGTTCACCTTCCAACAAGACAATGACCCTAAGCACACAGCTAAAATAACAAAGGAGTGGCTTCGGAACAACTCTGTGACCATTCTTGACTGGCCCAGCCAGAGCCCTGACCTAAACCCAATTGAGCATCTCTGGAGAGACCTGAAAATGGCTGTCCACCAACGTTCACCATCCAACCTGACGGAACTGGAGAGGATCTGCAAGGAAGAATGGCAGAGGATCCCCAAATCCAGGTGTGAAAAGCTTGTTGCATCATTTCCAAGAAGACTCATGGCTGTACGAGCTCAAAAGGGTGCTTCTACTCAATACTGAGCAAAGGGTCTGAATACTTATGACCATGTGATATTTCAGTTTTTCTTTTTTAATAAATTTGCACAAATTTCTACATTTCTGTTTTTTTCTGTCAAGATGGGGTGCTGAGTGTACATTAATGAGAAATAAAATGAACTTGTTTGATTTTAGCAAATGGCTGCAATGAAACAAAGAGTGAACAATTTAAAGGGGTCTGAATACTTTCCGTACCCACTGTATGTTAGAAAAATTACTGGATTCAAAATCAAACACATCGGACATTTATTCTTGCAAGAAGGAGCAAATACATGTACACTCAAAGAAGGATGTCCAGCATTGCTCAACGTCTCTCCTCCGTAGGGCAGCTTTTATACAGTGTGACAAGCAGTTGACATCCACCCCCATTCCCTTTACATCTGAGTTCAGTTGTAGGTCACAAGATAAGGACATATGGACGTTGTAAAATAAGGACATATGGATGTCGTAAATTAGACCGTGCTGTGCACAGATAGTACTGAGTGAGGTCGTAGGTCACAGGATCAAGACACGGAGACGTCGTGTCTGAGACCATGCCGTGCACAGATAAATGAGTATCTCCTTCCTGAGACAATAGGAACATGTTGTGCAACAGATAGACAAACAGACAAACATTCAACAAGTATGATGAGTTCATTATTTTTCCATCAATTAGCCACCCAGTTTTCTTTGAGACCATTTAAGAGAAGGTCAGGATTATACAATTATACCACGACCACAGAGTCTCACTCAGGTGGGACGGCGATACGTCAGGCGTTGATAAGTGTGATCCGGGACGCGTCACAAAATCGTATCGCCTCCACCTGAACTGTTTCGCCAACCTGAGGTGCCTCTCACAAGGTCGGTTTGCTGAACTCGTCGTTACCACCGAGCATCTCGGTGAACGAGGCTAGTTTCTATAAATATGAATCTCCAGAGACATTTGAGAAATGCAGTGTACGTTTACAACCAAACCTTTGTCATCATTGTGGATAAACAAAGGTGAGAATGAAGAGTCAAATAATTCTCCTGGATTGTATTAACATGACGCCTGTATTAACGCCTGATGGACTTGAATAAAAAGCCAACAAAGCCGACACTGTACAGATTCAGCTGAATTTGAATCCGTTTTTTACATTTTACAATCAGCTAAAATTTCTGCAATATATGTTGTTTTTTTAATTTCTTGAGCTGTGTGAAATGTTACCTGATCGATCGACAGTCCTGCTCTTGGAGAGATATTTGGATGTCTGGCATGTCAGAAATGTTGGTCTGCAAAACTTCCACATGACTACTGTCAAAAGATCTATAAAAAAAAACCTGAAAACTGCCATGTGCTGGTTTTAATATTATTATGGCAGTGTTTTACATGTTGTGGCTAAAACTGTAGTCTTCTGCAATTTAAAACTAACCTTTGATACAGAACAGAAAATATAGTTTCTGCATTTTCCAGCCATTTGCAGCTCCATATCTGCTTGACTTTCCATTCATATGAAGCTTATGTTCGACGTAATTAGCCACGTAGGGACATTCACAGGGGGTCACATCTCGATTATCTATGAATGACAGTTTGTGTGTGTGTTGTCAGTTTGCACAATGAGGCTTGTATTCTCACAACAGACTGAAAATATATACTAATAGGTTTTGCTGAAGCTGCTCATAAGCTGCTATAATAATATATGTTATGTTACATATGTTAATAATATATGTTAATAATATGTAATGTTATCAATCCTAACATTTATATACAGGAGATATGAAATATCTCCACATATGCTACAAGACATATGATCAAAAAAAGCAGTTACCAGCACGGCTTTTTGTTTTGGAAATGGCAGTGAAAGTCTGAAAACACAGATTCAGACAGACGGTTTCACGTCACGCACCAAAGGAATCAGTCCGGTTAACTTTTCAGGGTGGGAGGGTCTATCGACATATTCATATATCTACGTGTAGGATAGTGTTACATCTAAACCACTTTCAGGCGTTAGGGGGTTTCAGTCTCGGTAGAAACTTGTAGATGTGTAATATTTGATAAACGGATAAGTTTTTAAAGTTTTGATTAATGCCAGTAGAGGGACTTTTACACTGGTTGCTGCTATGACAGCGACGAATCTACTGATAATTTGTGTTGTGCTTTAATGTGGTTCATCTGGCCAAGCATGAGTTTTAGGATTTACCCTCTACAGCCTTGGATGTGTCCTCGCTGTCTGGCTAGAGGGAATCAGTTCTGGCAAAATAGGAAGTAGAGGCTCAGTTTGAGGTCATCTATGATGCCACAGTGCTGGTAGGAGAGACACCAAATACAAGTCAAAAGGGCACAAGACATTCACTGACTTACCAAAGACATTCTTCACAATGTTCTCTCGCTGATGAGGGACAGACTCAGAGACTGTCCACCTGTCAATCTAACTCCGGAACCGAACATCTGGCCGTGAGCACAGCTGGCCGGCTTCGCTCTGTTAGGAGCTGTAACTATGGTTCATGCAGCGGCTGTAGCCGCTTGTAGCTGCTGGTGCTGTCACCGCTGTTTCTTTGGAAACGATGGCAGGAACATGAGACGTTCAGGAACGTCACTGATGATGAACCTGCTCGATTACAGCCTCTAGGATCATTATCTGCTTCACTCAGAAGGAAAGAACAGCGGATTTAGTTTGCAAGTAAACAACGTTATTGAGTTTCTTCTCCAAGTAATTCATTTATTTTCACCTGTTAAGGGCTTCTGAGCCGTTTGTTGGCCTAGTTAACCGACTATATGATTAACTGCGTGGTTAGAAATGCTTGCCTCAAATGACGTAGCAGGTGAAGCCACCGGATGTGGCGCTCTTAGTTTAGGGGAGTTGCAAGCAGTCTGTGGTCGGGCAGATGTTTGGAAGAACTGCAAAATTCTCTGAATTGATGTTTGAGGTGGCTTTCGGCAGTGAAATGAACATTCGCTCTCTCAAAACCGTCTGAAATTGTGCCGCTTTACATGTAGACAAACATCGGCTGAAGAACAGAGCTTACGTTACAGCCCACAGTGTGACTTACTGTATCCATGGCAACGTCCTACGGCCTGTTGCTGGTAAAAGTTTACATATGTTCAAGAGAAAAGTTTTAACTTGACATTTTCCAAAATCCTTCACACTTGTATTGATACTGAAGCTTGTATTCATTACATATATAACCTGCATATGTAAATGAACCAGACAGCATCTTCTCAAATAGCCCGGTTCATAACCGTCACCTTTGTCATGACTATCAGATCTGGATTGCACAGTTATAAGATCATTTCTGATATTTATGACATTGAAATCATGTTGATATGATTTTTTTGTATTTTTTTATGTCCAGGTCTCCAGTAGGTTTTTCTTTCGTGAATGTTGTGCTGGTCTGGACTAGGTTTGAGGTGTTCCTTATATTCTGACCTCCACTTAAAATAACAACACCAAAAAGTACCCCCAAAAAAGTACACCACCTGTTAACTATAAACTCAGGCACATATAACATGTAATAATCACAGAAACTCAACATTATAAATGTTTGAGGTCATAATTTATGGTAAATTCTTACTCAAAATATATATACTCATTTGTACTGCAGTACGTGGCACAGGTGTACCTAATAAAATGCCCACCTTGTGTATATATGTTACAAACAACCTGTGACATTAAATATGAATAACATGACTCGCACATCTGCAGGAGACTGTGAAGGCCGTTTCACCGTGTTTAGCACTAATTCACTGGGAATTATCTTCTGGTATTACTGGTTTTAAGAACTTCTTTGGCCTGCAGTTCCTTTGCTGGAACAAAATGTTCTCACATAGTGGAATGAGTCAGTCACCAGCAGCTTCAGAACCACAACAGCTGGAGCTCCGGCCAAAAGAATTCAAGTGGTATTACCATTATTGGAAGTGAGTATTTTGGATGATAACATGCAGCCGGTAGTCACTTTCTCCTGGACTCACAATATAACGTTTTCTGAGTCTTTCTTATGTCACTTCAGCTTGAAGTGCTTTGTGTTATTCTCATGTGGCAAATTAAAACTGATTAAACATGATTTTCAAAGTCCCCACAAATCATCGTCAGACCAAAACCCACAGTTCACAAGTCCAAGAAAACACTTGATCATCATCATCAAACAGCTTCGTGGTATAGATTTAGGGAATAGTACGAAGCCATTATTAGAGCATTGAATGTTCCCAGGAGCCGTGGAGCTCCATCACCGGGCTCGTCCCACAGCTGGCCGGCTTCCCAAGGTTAAGGTCCATTTCTGGGAATGCGGTGCAATTTTTAATCACAAATCTCTTCCTCTGGCACTCATCCTAACTCCCTCTCTCCCTCCCACCTCCACTGTATTCTCCCTCTCTCTTCGCCTCCCTACTGTTTGACTCCCTGTTGCTACATTATCCCTCCTTTCTCTTATTCCCCCCTCCCCCCTCCCCCAGCCTCAGACGGTGCTTCCTCCGCTGATGTCCTGCCCCCCGGCGTCGTGGCCCCCCTCAGTTTGTCTCTCTCCCCGGCTCTCAGCCCGGAGGACTTTGAGCGTCTGTGGTTGCAGCGACAGGCTCTGCATGCTGAACGAGGTAATGAAATGAAAGAAGGTTATTTTGTAAATGGATCGGCGTCTTGGAGATTCTTTCATGCCGTGAGCTGCCTTCATTAGACTGTGTTGGTGGTTGATGGGAGCATGAAGGCCTGGCAGGAAAAACCTGTACAGACAGAGGAATGTATCTCAGTATAATTACTCAAGTGCTGCACTAAAGTCCAAATCTGAGTCGTTTCTGTACACTTTATACTTCAGAGGGGAGTATTGTACTTTTTACTGCACTAAAGTTCTCTGACTGCTTTAGTTAGTAAATGTCAATGAACAGTTCTCCTTGCATCTT
Source organism: Brachyistius frenatus (assembly GCF_029030835.1). Classification (NCBI taxonomy): domain Eukaryota; kingdom Metazoa; phylum Chordata; class Actinopteri; family Embiotocidae; genus Brachyistius; species Brachyistius frenatus. Next base: position 1,835,868 of record NW_027210674.1, read on the forward strand.
TTTTAAGATTCTTGCACGGAGAGCTTAATTCTTCGGGTGCATTAATATGAAATTTAAAAGAAAGCCAGCAGTCGAACAGCTGCTTCATAAAATATAAGAGTCCCTGGTTTTTTGCAAACTTTGTCATAGATCACATTTTAAATGAAAGAAATTGGCATTTTTGTCCCATTAATTTATATTATTATATAGTTTATACCTCATAATAATAACGTGTTTTTAGAATTTGTCTTTTCCAAATTTAGTAAAAATTAAAGACTGAAATCGCTTCAAAAGTATTCACAGATAATGTGAAATGATTTGTTTGCAGCGATCGCCTCTTAAAGGTTGTGCAACAAAACATTAGGTAGAGTATATTTTGTCATTTCAATTTTCATTTGTTTTATTTTTGAGAATATTTTGTTAAATCAAAAGCAAAGCCTGATTTTTATTTAGTATAGAATCATTTTTTGGGGGCAGAGGGTATCAACAAGTTCATCTATGACTGTAACTACTGACTTTACCACTGGAACTCTTAAATCCCCTGTTCAATATGTGTTTTTCATATTCCTTCAGATTTCATTAGAAAAAAGGACTATAACTGATATTGAGATAATCCTTGTTTCATTAAATAGTTTTCCGGTTGATATTTCAAGTTTCTTGACATTTAAAAGCCTTCGTTATGGCTTTGCTGCTTTTGTTTTGTTGCCACAAGGTGCCGGAGAAATGGAGGAAGAGGAAGATTGCGTGTGGATAGAAGAATGTGTCCGGTGCCCGGCGATCCTTCGCTGTTCCCCACAGAGTCTCCAGGCCGCCATGCAGCTGGTCAACATCCAGACGCTGGCCTTCACACCGCCGCACACACTCCCCTGGAAGGTCTACCTCTACACACACACTCAGCACCCACGCTCTGCCGACACGCCGCGCACCACGCTCATACTGGGGGAGCTGCTGTACACCGGAGAGGCACGTCGGGAAGCAGCAGGAGGAAAGAACGGCCCGGCCGACGGAGACGTGGGGGCGGAGGGCGGGGAGGACCAGCCAGTGAAAGAGGAAGTGAAAGCACCAGCCGATGGGCAGGACAGGAATGGAGACGGAGAAGAGGAGGGTGGAGTACAAGTGACTCTGAAGCAGCAACCAAGACATGACGAAGCACTGAGCGGGTTTCTCCCGATCCTGACCACCGTGCTGCACACACTGTCCTCAGAGAGAGTGTAAACACGCATCACACGCATACAAATACACATTATTTATACTTATCGTACAGTTTTCTGAAGGTGCTAACTGGCCAGACCAGGAGTAAAGGGTCGGCATAACGCCCTTAACTTTGGGCAGTTCTCTCGTTTTCTGGAATCAAGTACAACTACAGGAAACAACATGCAGATTAAACACAGAAGATACGATCAGTAGGTGATTAGTAAAACTACGTACGTTTCTCCTCTCATTTTAATGTGAGTTGCAGAGAACATTCATCAGAGGAGTAAACTTCGGCTGAGGGCCGTCCATCCCAGTCTGCTGTTATTTTCTGAGCCCAGCCATAAAAAGAAGATCGAGAATCCATTTAGGTTCTGTTTGGCCTGATGGGGGCGCTGTCAGGCCAAACAGAACCACACTGCACCAAAATCAGGAGTTATTTTTTTGTCTCATCTGGGAATAGAGAGATTATAGTGCTGTTTACCTACAAACACATGCCCTGATCAAGGTAGATAGTTACCTGACCCATCACAGTGTGCACAGCTTCACACTCAAAGCTATTCTGGATGTAGTTTTTTTTAATTCATATTTTGGTGGAAGTGAATGTAGATTATATTTCATCTCTTCTATCTGAATGTTGTGGAGACTTTTATCATGATAATACATGGGTAAATGCAAACATTTAAATATATATATAAAGATAATAAAATATTTTGACTTCATTGTTATAAGTTAGTGTCTGTTTTTAATAAGTCAGTATGTTTGTTTCTATGTACTATGTGCTGAGTTCTCTTATTTACAACCGAAGACATGGCGAGTGTTTTCACGCCGGCGATTGGACAGCATTGAGCAGTGACGACACACCTGGTCGGTATTAAAAAAACACCTGGTGCTTGAGATTCGCCCAGTCCGCGTGCAGCTTCGTGCGTGATCGACTGTTAGAGGAAAACAAAATGTGGAAGTAACTGTTGTTTTCATGAGGCGCTGTGAACAGACGAGTCACCGCGTCCCCTCCGGTAGAGCCTCCGGTAGAGCCTCCGGTGGGTTTCCGTGCCTTATAAGCACAATATCGAGGCGCGTGAGTCGCTGTCGGCTGTGACTGTCAGCCGCTGTGCAGGAGCGGACTGGCGCGAGGGAGGTGAGTGGGACAACTTTCATTTTGCTATGATTCACATCAGCGATTTTCCCGTTTGCAATGACTTTATTATCCCGAGTACAGCAGCTCACTTGTTCTTGTCCCCGCTCCTTCTTCTGTGCTGTCGGTAGAGAACCATCCATCCATCCATCGCTGTGGGTTCATGTTGAGCGAAGCTGCTTGTCCTGCGACAGCTTTATCGTTAATTGGCTCATTACTACGTCAGCGGCGAAAGCGCCGAGTTAAACGAGTTAAAACCGTCCGCCGTGCTCAACCTCAATAGCTTTCTACCACACCAGTCGAGGATCCATACGGAGACATCCTCCTCCACCCGGACGGCGTGACTTAGGACGTAGTCGGGAGTTAACACGTCTTCCGATGAAACGGTCAAAGGAGACGAGCGAGATTTTTGTCTATTACTTTTTGTAAAGTGGGAACAAGCCCGTCAGCCAGTTCCTTCACACACACACACACACACACACACACACACACACACACACACACACACACACACACACACACACACACACACACACACACACACACACACACACACACACACACACACACACACACACACACACAGTTAAAGACCACTGAGATGACGATCCAAACAACGTTCTCCGTTTATTCAATTAATAGTTTCATTAGTAAGTCACGCAGTGTGAATTTAGTTACTCGTGCCACCCCCACCCACCCACTCACCTCCACCCACTCACCCACACCCACCCACTCCTTCCTGTCTTGCCCGTCGGGTTTGTGTTTGTGTTTTGTTATAAGCAGGTTGGATTGTGGAATTCCAAGTAACTGTAGTGAAGGACGAACTAATTATAGCCGCCAAGCTCGGAGCTATTCATGGTGTCAGCTCGGTGGAGGCTGCTTGTTGACAAAACAAAGGCAAAGCACTTTAAAGACCAGTCTGAACTATCTAAACTACTTTACTTTTATTATTATTATTATTATTATTAATAGGCGGAGTATCCCAAATCTAAATCGGTGTCACCCTCTGCAATGCCAGTGGACCATTTCTTTTTCTTTCTTTTTTTTTTTTTTTTTTTTTTTTACACTTGAACTTTATTTAACCCCAGCAAACATGCAATTCAAAGAAAACTGTAAGCCTTCCAAACAGACACAAAAGAAATAGTGACACTTGGAAAAATAATGAATAAATGCAAATATAAAGGTGGTAAACTTATTAAGCAAGAATCAACGATTGAGAAACTCAAAAAACTGGGAGAGGGTTGAAACATTTAGTGATATACAAGTCCGGTTGAGACTCTGAATGAGTTGCAACATATTACAGCAAGATAAGAAAAAAATAAACAAAAAAACTTTCCCAGCTAATTACATTGTCCTGATCCTTATCACAGTGGACAGAAGAAGCTTTGTCACAACCTCAGACGGGAGCTACTCGGTAAAATATGAAGTCAGCTGGCGAAATGCATCTATTTCTGGTTTACTGTCAGTCTGATTAATGTTCTCATCCTTTGATTCGATCAAGCGATGACACAGAATATAATGTTTCGGGGGCTTAGCGGCTCAGACGATCACAGGGTTGTAGTCAACAGAGCTGATGTGAAATGTCCTTTTCTACGAGACACTTCTATATACAGACGGAGAGACGTTCACGTCAATCAATCAGGTGTCTGAGCCCTCTCAAACATTCGTTAACTGTTGGATGAATTATTTACTTTTGTACTGACTGCGTGTGTGTTTATTTATATAATAGGAAATGCGACGTCACTTAAAGAGGAGGAATGTTGTTCTGGCCGTGCTGCTTTTCGTGGGAGGACTGTACTTCAGTCACCGGTCGGACATCCTCATGGCTGTGAGAACACTCTCCCTCGCTCTCACTCTCCCTCACTCTCCCTCGCTCTCCCTCGCTCTCCCTCTCCCTCACACTCACTCTCTCACACTCTTTCTCTCTCACTCACTCACACACACACTCTTTCTCTCTCTCACACACACACACACACACACACACACACACACACACACACACACACACACACACACACACACACACACACTTCAGCCCAAAACTGACATTTCCACTTCTTACAGGAAATAAAGCATACACCACATTCAAAGCAAGCATGACTTGCACTTCTTGCTTTACAGAGTTTGCTCTCACTCTTCAGTGTCAATCAGTCACATATCACTCGCAAAACGTTGTCATAACTATTCTAACGGAACAGTTGTGCATTTGTTTTGCAGGGCCCGACGAGGTCACCAGAACCGATTCCCAATGATTTGACTTGGCAGGCGGAGAGGCTGGTCAGTAAGGAGTCCTGGGTGGAGCAGGGCGACTACGTGCCTCTCAACGTGTCCTATCAGCTGCTCGCCGGAGCGCCGTCGACTCAACAGAGTGAGTGTCCTTCGTGTGATGTGATGGCTGCTGTCTGGTCACAGGAAGAGACCGTGGAAAGAGCTGAAATCAAAACGCCGTCTATCCAAGTAACGGCAACACGTATTCCATATTTCCTCAGGAAAACATGGAAGGACATTTTTTTGCGCCGCCCTTTTTCTAATTCATCATCAATCAATCATTATTAGAGAACAGCATCAAGAGTACACCACATTGCATTTCACTGCATTTGCCTTATGGGATTTATGATATCCTTTTTTTTTTTAAATCACCTCTTAGTAATGTATTCAAAGTCTGTAGTCAAAGAGACTAATTTTTTAGCCTTTACTTTGTCATAACAGGCACATAATAGTGTTTCATAAAATGAATACAGGAGCTCACATTTTGCTTTGGTTGATTACAACCAGAACTGGAAATGCAAAACAAACTACTCGAATGACATTTCCGTGATGTGCCGAGTGGTTTCTGACTGACTGAACCCAAACAGAAACATTTTCAACATTTACATTTTTTTCCTACTTCTGCTTTGATGAAGGTCATCCTGGGAACTACTTGGTGTTACTGGCCGAGTGGGCTCATTGAATCGAGGGTTAAGACGCCACCTATGGACCAAAACATGTAGATAGCTGCTTGTCGTTGTTGGTTAGCGTGAGACCGCTGAGGAGGATTTTATAATTTACTGTGTTGTAGAACAATTTGATTGGTTTGCTGTGAGCTCGGGTAGCTGATGGTGGTGATATTGCTGACAAATGGGAAGAACTTTCTTCAGAGGGCTGTTCTGTTAGTTCTGGGATGCTGGACCAGACCTTCTTTCTTTTTTTTCTTTTTTTTTATGTCTTGGGGTAAGATCGATCAAGGGTCACGATATCACGATTAGTGTAAGGCACTATTTGTAGAGCACATTTCAACAACAAGACAATTCAAAGTGCTTCACATAAAACCATAAAAACAATTCAGAACAGCGATTAAAAAGAATTAAAAATGGTGATTAAAACATTAAGCAAGCTAAAAATAGGATCAAAGTTTCAGTGCACTTTAAGAAATCCTCAAATCTGGTTCAGTGAACGGCAGCAAACAGAGAAGTCTTCAGTCTCGATTTAAAGGATCTGATGGTCTCAGCAGACCTGCAGCTTTCTGGGACTTTGTTCCAGATATGTGGAACATAGAAACTGAACGCTGCGTCTCCATGTTTAGTTGTGACTGGGGGAACAGAAAGGAGAGCAGCAGACGACCTGAGGGGTCGGGATGGTTCATAAAGGGAGCAGCAGATCACAAACGTATTTTAGCCCTTAAACCATTCAGTGCTTTATAGACCAGCAGCAGGATTTTAAAGTGGATTCTTTGATCGACATGAAGCAGGCGTAAAGACCTCCGAACTGTGTCGGGTTGCGTATCTTTTAAACATTTGCTATTCTATTAGTGACACCTTGACTTCAACGTTGGTTCCAACATGAATTTATCAAATCCATTTGAACCAAGAGACGGTTACATTTTTCCATCACGGGACAAACCTTCAGGGTTTTTCATCCGTTCTGCATTTTTACAAGCTATAAGCAGTTTTACAACACAAGCAGAGAGCCTAAATAAGTGCAACCACAGTTTTGATCTCTTCTAAGACATTTTTTGACAAGTACGTGACGCACACTGTAGTCCAACCTTTAAACCAAAGACCACGACACAAAGCACACAAGCCGTGTCTCGGGGCGTCATGTAGTGTTCCTCCTGCAGGCCTCTACGATGTGTAACGTTGGAAAGACAATCAGCAGCTGGAATAGATCTTAATACAAGCATGCTGCATGCTTTGTGCAGTATTTCCTACAGGTGGAGAACATTTTTATAAATGTAGTAGTAGAGGAGATTTATTCCCTCCGTATAAAAATGTACCCTATGATAAAGTATTTTTCAATTCACTATATAGTATCAAAGCCATTCAGTCAGTGCTGTGAAAGTGTTGACGTGACCGAGCCCTGCGTGGTGCTGTGGTTTGATATGGACGTCCTCTGGCTGACTTTGACTGAAAACTCGTCCTCCGACGGCCTTTTGGCCGCTCGCTACAGACGCTGCTGCGTCGAGCAGCTGGAAGCAGGTCGCTCTCAGCGGGTGAAACCAGCAGCCCAGCTGACGGAGGTACGGTATCGTACTGTAGCATTTTCTTTTTGAGCTCATCGTCTCTGACGGCAGTAAGTCTTGGCTGCTGGACTTTCTCCTTCATCCCGGTTCATCTCTGCAGTAGAGACATCAGGAGACGCTACAAACTCATCTGCACTCATGACTTTTAAGAGCAGCCTTCACAAACTCCTGCAGGGCGCCGCGCTAATCTAATACTTTAAGGCTTTATTTGTTCTGAATGACGAACCATAAATATACTTCAACTCTTGCTAGGCCAGCAACATTAAGGCTACAGACGACCCATAATGCAACACATAATTACACCTCTAATTTCTCCATTGGAAAAAAAAAAATCCGCAAACGCGCGTGTATAATCACCATAAATAAGATAACACCCGTGTATTTGACAAACAGTGTAGATCTCAGCCAGCAGCTGAGTCTCAGCTCTTTGGGTGAGATGAGGATTGAAGGACAGTTTAGAGGTCCAGTAGATCTGGATTGGAGAAGGGTGTTGCCTGTCAGAGGGCCCAATGGATCCATGATGGCACACCAGGGCCTAATGAAAATTAAACATGAACAAGAAGGCTCAGCCAACCAGCTGTACAGGACGTAATAGAAGTCAGTGAACCTCTTGAGGACCTCTTGAAGAGTGTACAAAACTTCATACCAGCCACAGAAACGTGTCCAGCTGATCTAACGACGTGCTGTGAGGATTGCGTCTTTCAAATGTGCAACTTAACACGCGGTGTCCATTTTGCGTGTTTGCCTGAATGCGTATGTAATATTGGCCGTTTCTACGTGAACGTGAAAAATACTGGGAGGGAAACATGCAAATCGATCAATTTTGCAACTGTGATGATATTTACTAAACCTGAAAGTAAATATAAAGACGCGATTGCGTGTGTTTTAGTACGATACAATCACACGTGCACATTAAGAGAGTTGGCTGCTCTTATTGTGGTGAAGAGACCAAAGATAATCTCCCATATAGCGCTTCTTCGTGTTGTATTTATGTTTATTTGCTGCAGCTCAACAGAGTAGCTTATTGGCCGTCTCCACTTTTACTGCTGATTCAATGCGATGAAATTTCCTTTTCCTTTTCCATCCAAACTATCCATGGCTGAAATCACTTTAAAACACACAAAACCCTCATTTTATTTGAGCTATTTGCACCCAATATCAATGACGCAATTACTCTTAGTAAATCACCCTAAAAACCAGATGCAATATAAATGTGCAAACTTTTAGTACCCTTTATCTGAGATCTTGGTAAATCAGTAGCAGAATACTTTTTATAGGGTGAATTTCATAATGATGATACAGATTGATGGTTTGAAATGAGATCAAAGCCTCACGCGTCTCCTATTTCTGTGTTGGCGTGTTCCAGGGTTTCTATCTGTGGGCTTGTCCTCCGTGAAGAGGAAGAAGGGCAGCTACCTCGTACCCACCCTGCACTCCCTCTTCTCCCAGTCGTCTCCTGAGGAGCGCTCCTCCATGGTGGTGGTGGTGCTGCTGGCAGACTTCGACGTCAGCTGGAGAGTCGCTACGGTGGTAGAGATCAAAACTGCGTTTGCCTCGGAGCTGGAACAAGGCCAGCTGGTGGTCCTCCACATCCCTCAGGAGTGGTACCCTCCTGTCACAGGTGCAGCGCACATTTGACCCTCGCTAGAGAACAAATTGGTCCATGTCATTGTTGTGGAGCTGATACATGTCTCCCTGGCGCTCCTGCAGGTCTGAAGAGGAATTACAACGATGCTCCTGAGCGGGTCATGTTCCGCTCCAAGCAGAACCTGGACTACTCCTTCCTGATCCACTACTGTGCAGGTCTGGCGCGGTACTACCTGCAGCTGGAAGACGATGTCTCCTCCGCTAAAAACTTTTTTACAACCATAAAGAGGCGCGTTGAGGAGCAGGAAGCGGCGAAGACCACTTGGGCAACGTTGGAGTTCTCGGCCCTCGGCTACATCGGAAAACTGTACAAATCACCCCAACTTCCACTCCTCGCCCGCTTCCTCTTCCTCTTCTACCAGGAAATGCCCTGCGACTGGTTGATGTCTCATTTCCGAGAACTGATGACGCAAAAGAAGACGATCCTCTTCAAACCCTCGCTGTTCCAACACATGGGCACTTTCTCTTCTTTCCAGGGGATATACAACAAGCTGAAGGACAAGGACTTCGAGGAGGGTGTCTACGCCAATTGTCCAGCCGAAGTTTACTCTGACATGTCCACCTACCAGAAACACGTCCCCAGACTGGCCTGGGACGCCGGCGAGGGATTCTTCTGGGGTCGATCCCCAGAAAAAGGGAATCACCTGACAGTGGTGTTCAAGGAGCCCACGGTGGTGTCGGGGGTGTTTGTGGAGACGGGGTCGGGGGGGAAGGATCTCCTGGAGTCGGCCGAGGTGCAGCTCGGCCGGGACGTGGTCACCGCCGAGAAGGAGAAGAGCTGCAGAGAGTTCCAGTCGGTGGGCGCGATCGCAAACGGGAAGTTTGAGATGCAGGAGTTGGACAGAAAGTTCAGCTCGGCCTCTTCCTGTCTGAGGGTCCAAGTCACCGGAGCGCAGAAGGACTGGGTGATCATTCAGAAGATCAGGATCTCCACAAAGACGAGTACAAGTCCACGTCAAGTATAGGTGTGCCAGATTAAAAAAGTATGTTGATCTGCTGATCCTCGAATGGAAACTGAACACATGACTTTTGTGCCTTTTTGATAAAATACCAACGAGTGCTTTAAAGAGACTGTAAAGCTGCTGTTTGACCAAAGTCTGTGATAATGTGTTTGGAAGAGATTTGAAATGATTGAAATCAGTCCAACGCAAGCAACTCCATGTATGTATTTTTGTAATGCAGACACACAGTAGAAGTCTTATTGTTAATTTCCTTTTTAAATGTGGAAGAAGGAGCAGCAGACTGGTGGTTTCGACTGAGAATCATGTGAACAGATTCTGTTCTCACTTCTAATTTTACTGCGGTTTACTTTTTAACAGAGGAGAGATGGATTAGACGGCAAGAGAATTAAAGCACTCACACATTCATATGACCTCGAATTCAGGACCCCACATGTAAACAAGTTTATTCTCCCCATAAAAAAAGGCAGCATGTCAACTCCTGCCTGACGGACACGCATGTCTCCTCACCGTTAGCTCGTATGTCCACCATGACGAGAACAATACCTTTGATTCTTTTGCAGTGTTCAGTGATGCTGTAACTCATGACAGCGGTCAGCTGGCAGAACAATAAGACATTCTGGGGCCGGAGAGACAGCTGACAAAATGCTCACCACAACAGAGGGGGGGGGGGGTCAGTCATAAGTGAAACATCAGAACCAAAGTTTTCTATATTTATTCCTCGCCTTGTATATTTTGTCCTGGTTCACATGCTGGACGCTGCTTCAGTCCAAAGAGGTATTGTTAAGATGCATTTATTTTTTATAGGTAGGTTTTTCTGATGCACAGAGAAAATAAATGGCGTTCACTGTTCTTGCTGTACGTCTCCGTGTGTCTGCTTGGAGGTTGATGCCGCAGCCTGCGACGCGTCGCTCGCAGGTCTCCCCTCAGCAGAAGCCGACTTCCCTTCGGCTGCGGAGCCCAAGCTCGGCGGCCCGTCGGCCGATCTGGCCGTGGCCGCCAAGGAGTCCTGGTTCTGGTCGGCGGCTGTCTCGCTCCCGCTGACGGGGCGGTTCTGAGACGCCGGTCGGGCTTCGTCTGCTTGATTGATCTGAACAAACGTGGGTAACTTAAAAGAAGACATTGTTCCTTTTACAAATAAAAGTTATTTCATAATCAGTAACACACACACTCATACTCTCTTTCAGACCTGCCCAAGCTGTCCAGATTGTCATGGATCCTTAAGTTAACAGACTTCTGACATTACATCACAATATTTGACTTCTAAGTCCGCTTGCTCTCTCTCTCTCTCTCTCTCTCTCTCTGTGTGTGTGTGTGTGTGTGTGTGTGTGTGTGTGTGTAGTAACAATATTAGAATGACTGTTGAGTCAGCAAAATGTACACAGTGTGATTTTAGATGAACCTGCAGTAATGTGGAGTTTAAAGGCAAAACATAGAAGAGCTGGAACAGAAAGTTCAGAACATTACAACCCTGTCCTGCAGCCTTTCAAAGCAGGAAGAGACAACAATTATTATTATCATCTCTTAAACTCAACTGCAGCCACAGTTCAGAGTTTGAGGTGAGGATGTGCATTCATTTGCATTTGTATGAATACAAAAATTAACAAAAGAGGAAATGGAAATACATTAAGTCCTTAAGTTGATCTGCTTTCCTTCATTTCTTTCAGAAGTTTTTTTATAGACCTGGTCTTTTAGAATCTAAAACCAATTATCAGGCTTGAAGTTCACACACAAATGACATTGTCCTTGTAACAGTGTTCTTACTGTGACTGCAGCTGTAGCCTCCAGATCATATTACATGCTAACAGTGTTCAACAGTAGCACAAACATTCATAAATTCAACTAACTTAATTTTCTGACTGTCATACAAGAATACTTCTGTCATAAACATGCAATTGTGAGCTAATATTAGCCATCATGAGCCACTGAGTGTTTTTGAACAAGGGTGCATTCATTTGCTCATCAATTTAATTTTTCTTTTTCAATTGCTTCTTTCTAAAAGTTGCATCGTTTTGATGGAACTGATTTGCCTGAAGGTCTTAATGTCGCAGGACGAGCTGATTTCACTCAGTCCCGACTGAAACGTTGGTTATAGGAGTTGGATCTGGTACTTAGTACAAACATTAGGTACTTGTATATTTCTTGATTATGTTCTTTTCATGCTATTTTATATGAATACTCAGTTTAGAAGCAAACACTAAACTCTTTACTCCTTGATATTTGGTGAGGCTCTATAGTAAGATTTATTTTAAAAAAAAATGCTTTATCATAAATAAAACTCGTATATGCAAGTAGATCTGAAATGATTAAAAGTACAAATATCTTTTCCGAATCATTTGTCTAATTTTTCCTGAAACATTTCATATGATTTCATCTTCTTAAACTGGTGCTTTGCGGCGTGTCCTTTGAATTATGTTAATACTTTTAAGGGTTGGACAAAACTAGCATTTTAAAACTAAATAATTCATTGTTTAAGCAAGAAAAATAATCAGCAGATTAATCAATAATGAAAATAATCAATAGTTGCAGCCCTATAAACAACAGTCAGAATAAGTTTCACAACATGAAAAACAATCTATGAATAAGTACTTATGATCTAATGATATAATACTTTAGTGTAACAGTCACAGACAACAGTTTTCTATTTTGATTACTTACAATACTTTGCGTACATTTTCCTGATTTATACTTACAATTTTGTATTGTTGTAACGTTTCCAATGAAGGGCTTTTAGGTTAGGTTAGGTAGTTACTTTATTAATCCCTGAGGGGAAATTTTTCGCTACAGCAGCATACAGGAAGCAATAAGATAATAATAGAATAATAGAAAAGCAAGAAAATAGCAGTACTGGTAATGGAGTATTTTTACAGAATCATATTACTGCTTTCACAGAAAGAAAAGGATCTGCGTTTCCTGCACCATTAGAAAACGAGAGAACAGTTCCTGGGTGAGAATCTCACCATGCAGCATAACCTTCATGATGCTGCACCACCAAATTCACTATTAACAAGGTCTCTTATGGGACTAATTGGACCAAATACAACCTTGTTTTTAGAATTGTAGAAGTTCTACAACATATAACCAGAATAAAACAGTAAGAGGAAGCAGGAGCACTTTATAAAACCAGTTATGCACCAAAGATGTACTGCTGTTACAGCCAGAGTGATGACGGATCAGGGTTTTATTTCTCTTACTAACTTCCCGAGGCAACATGGAAGGCTTCTCTACTTTCTGCTGGCTCTCCGAAGAGACACAAAGCTCGGTCTGCAGGAGCATCGAGTTACTTGGAAAGGCAAAATTACCTTGAGTTTATTTGTTTATGTCTCTCCTCGACAAAAAAAAAACCATCAGGCAAATTGTCTGGAAGTTCCAGGGAACGTGTGGTTGCGTTGCCGTGCAGTGAAGCGCGCACAAAAGACTCACTTTTTTTATTTCGAGAAGAGCTCAATGCATCTAAAAAGATTTTACGCAGATACCAAATAAAACACAGATGAGGAATGTGATGTGACGAAAGTTTGGTGGAATCAAATGTTCTCTCAAATGTGACGTGGAAAAATAAAAAAATATGTATTTTGGTAAACTTCTATAAATAACAATAATATCTATATTTTATTCCCCCTTCTCATTGCCTGCAATGCATCTACAAAAATCCCCACCCTGAACGGATGGTATGTTTGCGTTCCTCTCATCTTGGGTTTCAGCTCAGAGAGCCCCACCACCGGAGGGCACCACACACCTCTTTCACGGAAAGCGGACTGTAAACTGTTCAGGAGATAATTGTCTGGTGTTAGGAACACCCAAACATCTGAGCCTCTCCTCTGCCTCCCTACGGGGCACCGGCCTCTCTGTGGTTATTAACGCCCCAGTGACATCTGAATGAAATGCGCAATAAAAAATAAAACCTTACTTTTAATATCACGTCCTGATGAGAGAACCCACAGAAATGTGCTTCATCTCTGCCCATGGAAGATGATCAGTAATGTTCATATGTTGTCTTTAAACCTGAAGCTTATTTTTTTTCTGAAAGTCTTAAAAGCGTAAAGATGGGTATTTTATTTCCAAACCTCCTTAAGGTGTTGATTATCACCACATTTCAGCTGAAAAGCCTCATCAGTCATTGTTCCTTTGAAACAGGAAAAAAATGGTTCTGCCAGAGCATTACTCAGCATTTTGTGATGACTCAGTCCCCCCCACTCAGTCCCCCCCACTCAGTCCCCCCCACTCAGTCCCCCCACTCAGTCCCCCTGTGAAAACAGCACGTGCAATGTGAAAATATGAAGCAAGGCAGAGAAGCTTTCTGTTTACACTGAAGAAAAGCAGAACTGGGTGCATCACACTGTATGTCTGTGTGGGTCTGACCTGCTTGCCAGCATCCTGCAGCCTGTCCGTGCTTCTGCTGCCTCTGTGTGGCCGAGTGCTGCCGGTGTGCTGCGGGTAAAACCCCCACGACTGCAGCCTGCCGAGACCCTCCGCGGAGCGGGCCGTGGGGTTGATGCCCCGAGCCGGGAGACGAGCCGGGAGATCCCAGGTGCCCTTGAAGTCCGGCCAAGCACTGCCCCTCTGCAGCCACACACACACACACACACACACACACACACACACACACACACACACACACACACACACACACACACACACACACACACACACACACACACACACAGTGAGGGAGGGAGTGAAGCCAAAAATTCTCAATGACAGAAAGGGAACTTTTAATGAAAGGAGGAAAAGAGGTTCTCACCTTCACCGTTCCTGGGAGCAGATGTCCTCTATCATTGGCAATGAAGCGGGTGTGACCCACGTGTGCTGTTGGCCTCTGCACACACACACACACACACACACACACACACACACACACACACACACACACACACACACACACACACACACACACACACACACACACACACACACACACACACACACACACACAGTGATGACCATGCTGAACATCGGGCCCACCGGCCAACAGCACTGCTGATATAACGTCCTTTACCTCTTTGAAGGGTTTATTCTCACACCAGTTCTGCAGCCGGCATGATTTGAAGGCGGCGTCATACTGAGGATAAGAAGTGTGAACTGGGTTATCACCGACGGACAGTCACATGTTCCCACTGTCTGTATCAGCTCGGATTGATTGATTTGTATGTTACCTGGTTGGCTGAGAAACCGGACGACATCTCTCTGTCGGTACTGCAGTCTCCGTATCTGTTGTTGTTGACTCGTCGCATAGCAACCGAACAAGTCCAACTGACCGGGGAATCAGCTGGAGAGCACGAGCACAAAACAAATCTGAAAAACGAAATTAAATGGGTGACCTTGTATATAAATATAGCACACGTCAACAGGAAAGCGCTGACATTTTTTTGCCACTTTTTGGCAGGTGAAAAACTGCCATATTTTATTTTTGGTAATATTGTGGGATTGTGGGACGGCGTTATGTCCCATCCTTTCACCAAGGATGGTCCGGTGCATCCTCTGCTGAAGGAGATAAGATAGGAAGCATTGGCGAGCTCCTTTCCTAATAAGCGTTGGAAGAATTTGAACAACTCTTAATATGACTGCCACTTATTTACTTCCGGGTCACGTCACTCACTTAAAAACTTTCCTAATGCAAATTAAACTATTCTAACCTATTCGCACCCACTATGTTTAATTATTGTTTTCATTTTCATTCCATAGATTTTGTATGTATTTTTTTTTTTTTTTCACAAAACACAATTGTTAGTGCAACTATTTTGAAATTGCTGACCGGAAGTTACACTATTTTTCTTCCGCTAGCTGACGTGCCTCGGAACCAATCGATGAGTCCCAGCAAAGCAAACAGTCTGCAGCTCGTGAAGATGTTCGACTGAACGCTTCTCAGCTTTTCGTGTTTCCGTTTGTTTTCCAAGTTATGAACGTTTATTAACTCAGAGCAGAACTTTGCAGCCCGGTTCGGTGGGTCTACTCTTGAGTTCCGGGTTAAATTGTAGGCTTTAGTTGGCGGACGGTTTCCTTCCTTCTGGTCCGCCACACATGGAGGGTCCGTCCTGTCGTCCGCCCGCCGCCCCGGACGGAGCGTTGCGGCGGGCGGGCAGGAGAGACTCCGGTGGGGACGCGGAACCGGAGCCCGCCCGGGACATGAAAACCCACTTCCGCGTGTGTCGCTTCATCATGGAGACAGGTAACCACACACCGGGGGGGGGTTCTCGGGGTAAACGGTGCCGTGTGGAAGCCGCCCTCTACCGGGAAAACAAGACCAGTTATGTCGGATGAAAAATATAAACAACCGTGTTAAAAGTCTGAGTTTCTAACTCTAAATAAATAAATACTTTTTTTTACTTATGGAAAAATGACGACTTACTTACCTCTACATTTTTACATGGCGAGTTAAAATGTAGATATTGAATAACCTTTATTGGGTCACGTTTTACTTTGCAGGTCAAACTTTGGAATTAATTAGTAAATTTCACTTATTATCCAAACTTGTGTTTTTATCTATTTTTAATTTGTTGCACTGTGAAAGACTCGTCGCCCTGTTACGTCTGTTTTCATCTTTTCCCTGAACACTGATGATGTTTTACTCATGTGTATTTTGGTGAACGAGAGATGTGATTATATTAAAAGAGTAAGAAATTGTAACTCTTTGTATTTAATTTTATCTGTTCTTATGCATCTCTTCTCTTTTCTATATTTCTAAATGTTCCTTTATATTTGTTCTTATGTGAATTATCTTGCTGTAAAGCACTTTGAGCTGCTTTTTCGTGTATGAAAGGTGCCATACGAATAAAGTTTGTTGTTATTATTATTATTATTAAATTAACAATTTGGGGGCATTATCATTCTCGACTGGGTACAGATTTGTATTTATTGGTGTCAGAGGAGACATAAATACATGAATGTGTCCGAGATGGTGACAGGTCTGTGTCTCAGGGGTGAAGCTCGGGATGCGCTCCGTGCCGGTGGCCACAGCGTGCGTGTTGTACCACCGGTTCTTCCAACGCGCCGGCCTCCGTGCCTACGAGCCCTACCTGGTGGCCATGAGCTGCGTGTACCTGGCGGGCAAAGTGGAGGAGCAGCACACCAGGACCCGCGACATCATCAACGTGAGCCACAGGTAAAATGCATGCTCAGCAATTTTATGGATTTACAACGAGTCAGCTTTGATATGATGAACGTCACTACGAGAATTGAAAGGTTTTGTCTTTTACTTCCTGAACTCTGTTGTCGTCATCATTGACATTTCATTAAAACCAATGAAATCTTTGATGTTCATCACTGCTTAATAATTATTCACATTACTGAGTAGTCCGCTGCATATTTCTCTTCAATATCTGGTTTATTGCTTTTGTCTGTTAAATGGCAGAAAATAGGAAAAAAAATAATATTACTGAAGCCCAAGTTGACATATTCAGATGATGTGTTTTGTCCAACCAATAGGCCAAAATGTGAATATATTCCATTTTGTATCATGACAAGACAAGTTTATTTACAAAGGATATCAAAAAACAAAGACAAGATATAAGTAACACAATTGAATTGAATTTCTGTAAAATAAAAAAGTTTAAAAAACATCAGACCAAATGAACAGAAGAAAGAAGACAATTTAGATAATATTAAAATTATGCATTGAATCAAACATGATCTGATTCCAGCATCTTGTGTGTGAGGTTTTACTTATTTTTCCTTTTTTGTTGTTGTAATTTCAATATCTTTGGTTTTGAACTGATGCAGACTGAGAGAGAACTATTGCCGGACATTTCTCATCATTTTTCAAATTTTGCTGTTTTGTTTTTCTGCCTACCACAACTTTAACTTGCAGCACTTGTAGCATCAGTGTGATATCCGCGTGTGTGATTACCGATATGTGCTGATATATCAAAACATATCAAAGGTTAACAGATGCTTGGGGTAATTTAGAAATGGTGTCATGACATGGTCTGTCCAGCAGGGTGCGCTCTGACTCCATCATCCATCCACATATGGAGCGTGCGTGTCACAGCGGAGCAGACTTGGGGTGCCTTCACTGTAAATCACTAGTAGTAAATAAATATAGTAAATATTACTGGAAAGATAACAAACAATAAAGCAATCATTTCCCCTTTTCAATAAGCTAATATCTACTTGTAAAAAATATTATATAATATATTCATATTTCAATATTGGCATCAGCCTCAAAAATCCACCATAAGTTGTTTGTTGATTCTTTTTGGAGTCACCTTGATTGCTCTCCTCCTCCTCCTCCTCCTCCTCCTCCTCCTCCACCTTCTCTCTCCTCCTCCTCCCCTCTCTCCTCCACCTCCCCTATCTCCTCCACCTGCTCCCCTCTCCACCTTCTCTCTCCTCTTCCTCCCCTATCTCCTACACCTCTCCTCCTCCCCTCTCTCCTACACCTACCGTCTCTCCTCCTCTCCTCCTCCACCTCCTCCCCTCTCTTCCCCTCCACCTTCTCTCCTCCTCCTCCCCTCTCTCCTCCACCTCCTCCTCCCTGCAGGTACTTCAACAGTGGCAGCGCTCCTCTAGATTGTGACAAGGAGTTCTGGGAGCTGAGGGACAGCGTGGTGCAGTGTGAGCTCCTCATCCTCCGACAGCTCAACTTCCATGTCTCCTTTGAACACCCGCACAAGGTAGGGTGTGTGTGTGTGTGTGTGTGTGTGTGTGTGTGTGTGTGTGTGTGTGTGTGTGTGTGTGTGTGTGTGTGTGTGTGTGTGTGTGTGTGTGTGTGTGCGTGTGTGTGTGTGTGTGTGTGCGTGTGTGCGCCCTGTCTCTACCTGTCCCCTCTATTTAGTGTTCAGGCTCCTTGTCTGTCTCTGTTACTGTCTGCTGTTGTCCTGGTTGTCTCAGTGTGTTTGTGTGTACAGTCGCTGTGCGATCGAGGTCGAAGACGTATTTTCAGATTTTAGTTACAAATTCTGTCACTTTCCTCGACTGATCCGATGATCTGATCTTTTCTAAATCTCTTTATTTGACCACTTCTCCATCAGATTTAGTGAAACTGCATCTCAGGGTTAAAGTTTTTAAGTGAAAGTGACAGAAAAGTCCATCAGAATGTTTTAATGTCGTCTCATTCATGTACAGGATCAGATTGTGCGTCCGTGTGATTGTGCGTCCGTGTGTTTGTGCGTCCGTGTGATTGTGCGTCCGTGTGATTGTGCGTCCGTGTGATTGTGCGTCCGTGTGATTGTGCGTCCGTGTGATTGTGCGTCCGTGTGATTGTGCGTCCGTGTGATTGTGCGACTCCTCCTCTCTCCTCAGTATCTGCTCCACTACCTGCTGTCCGTGAAGTCGCTGGTGAACCGCCACGCTTGGTCTCGAACCCCCGTAGCCGAGACGTCCTGGGCGCTGCTGAGAGACTGTTACCACGGAGCCATGTGCATCCGCCACACGCCCCAACACATCGCCATAGCAACGCTGTACCTGGCTCTGAACAGCTACGGAGTGGAGCTTCCCTTCGGCGAGAAAGAGTGGTGGCAGGTGTGTGTTCTCTGGGAAGTGTTAATAATTATAGGCTGAAGAGAGGAAGGCGGAGCCAAACTGTGTGTGAGGCTGTTGTAGTGTCGGTGGATTTATTAATGTGACCTATTATCACCTGCAAAGTCATGGAAAGCATGTAAGCAACTAGTTGACAGGTTGACACAACCAGCAGTTATGGAGCAACAATCTGTTTGTCTCTTAAAATATTAATGATAATATTAATGTATTGTGGGTCTACACTGCAGCTGAGTTTTTTAATTTGCTGAGTCATGCAGTGTCCCACAAATATGGTGCAGATCTCCTCTACACAACTATTAAAAGACATCTCTACTGACAATATTTAATGGTGAGATACATGTAAAAACATAAAGATTTTAATAAGAAGATTTTTTTTTTCTTGATATAAAGGCTAAAATACAAAATCTCTAAGTGTTATCAAATTAAATGATAAAAGGTTTGGATAGCGTAGACTGTCCTGAAAAACAAAACAAGATCCAGCCTGATTGGTTCGTCCCAACAATGACCAAGATGTGATCTTAAAAGTGAAGGTAGTGAAATTATCGAGGGTACAAAAGGTGAATGCAATTTAAATATCCACTCAGTTCAAATGTCATCTCAGCTAAGCAGTCAGCCGACTGTCAGTCAACGTGAGCTGAAAGCAGTTGAAGTGTCCTTTTAAAGAGCATTGAAATGTCAGTAAATTGTAAACCATGAAAACAGTTGAGGTTTGAGTGAAAATACTGAAAGCAGCAGTCGGTATGTGAGAAGCAGTTAGAAACGTCAGACTGCAGTTGAAGCGATGCGTCGAGGCTGAAAGCAGCCGAACTGTCAATCGATGTGAAAGCAGTTGAATCGTAAACCATAAAAGCGTTTAAACATTTAGTGGAAGTTGAGCAGTTACAGATGGATGAACAGTTTATGTAAACGCTGATGGCAGTTTAAATTTAATGAGTTGAAGTGGTTGTTGATGTTTGGAGGCTGATAGGAGTTAAACTGTCAATTGAAAAGGACTTTTTTTTTCAGGCAGCGAGTGTTTGCTGCTGCGGCTATCATCTGACAACAAGGATGTTTTATGTTTTCAACTTATCAGAGTTTTGTAGCCTAAAATCTGTTGAAATGGTCAGCAGTATGACATCATTAGCAGTATGACATCACTAGCAGTATGACATCATTAGCAGTGTGACATCATTAGCAGTGTGACATCATTAGCAGTGTGACATCATTAGCTAGCTATTTCATGCAACTCCTCGCAGCTTTCCAAAACAAACCAACACATTTTTACGCAAATCAATTTGAATGTTTTCAGTCTGATTGAAAGTAAACCCAGCTGGATCACATATTTCTCTACCAGCATTAAGGATCTCCATTAAGGACGGCTGTCTGTCTGACCTCATCACCTCAGCATATTCCTCCACACAGCTTGGTTTGTTGAGGTGTGTGAGGCTGTGGATAGCTCACATCTCTACAATAGACACCAGCCACGTTAATGGTAAATACAGGAAGTAGAATTAAACCAGAAGGATCCTTTAAGGAAGTCGTGTCAAGCTGCACCGAGTAGATCAGCCGTGCAGGAAGTCACACACAGGAACAATATATTTTCAAAATAAAACACCCTGTGCAGACTCCCGATTGTGTGTATGTAACATATAGATACGAGAAAACTATGAAGATTCATGTATTTTAACAACTAAAACATAACTGGACTTTACTATAACTTGTTCTGTTCTTCTTTTTCTTCGGCTGCGGCGCATCAAAGTAGGAAATAGCAAACACATCGAATCAGACACAAAAAATAAAGGAAACCATTTTACCATGTCGACATCTGACCCACACATCAAGGAAAAAATGACCAAATCAGGAAGTCAACAAAAATCAGACGGTCCAACCGCCTCTGAAACGGTGGAGAGCGTCACAGACAAGACATCACAAACAGTCGAGAACAAACCTCCAACAGGTGTCGTAGTGCGCTTCAGCCAAAGTGACATCACCTGATTATCCAGCTGCAGCTGCGCTTCAAAGGCACAACGGCCTCTTTAAGTGTTAATTAGAGGGTGGTGGTAGTCATAGTTCTCCGTCGTCAAACCATTTTACAAATGCGTTGTCTCGTCGCACCTTTGATTTTACAAGGCGTCGCATCCAAACGGAGAAAAGTCAGGTTTGTTTATGGTTTTCTGTTTCAGTCCTCGAGGCAGCGAAATCTCTGTCGTTTGAAATGGTGTGTGCACCTTTGATGTCCGCTGGTTATTGAGGCCAGGTGTGGAGCTGAAGTCTCTGTGTGTGTGTGCGTGTGTGTGTGTGTGTGTGTGTGTGTAGGTGCTGTGTGAGGACGTGACCAAAGCAGACATCGACGCTGTGATCTCAGACCTTCTCCAGCTCTACGACATGGAGGCCAAGTGTATCTGAAGGACACACCGACACGTGAAAGGTGTTTCTGTGTGTGTGTGTGTGTGTGTGTGTGTGTGTGTGTGTGTGTGTGTGTGTGTGTGTGTGTGTGTGTGTGTGTGTTTTTACTGACATGAATGTGTGATATTCCGCACGATGAAGTGTCGGGGTCCAGGTACGTGTGTGTAAGTGTGTCCGTGTGTGTGGCAGACAAGCACTTTGTCTTGCCCCAGTTAGTCTGTGAGCTGTGACAGAAACACTCCTGCAGTACCTCCTCCTCCCACCGGGGGGAGACATTTCTCGGTTTCTGGTCTCTGATCTCTGCAGAATACTGATGTGCTCCAGAATACATCATCAGCACCGGGTCTCTCAGAAGCATCCGAGCCCACGGTACCAGGAGATCATGTATTTAATGGGGAGATCCACCGTTTATCTAGTTCTTATCAATAATTCAATTTATATCTCCAACAAATCTTTAAAAATACATGGAGATGGTGACCTCAATTAGATCTTTATAACTGAATAGCATTATCTGAACACATTTCTGTGTTCGGATCATACTATGCAATAATAAATAGTAGAGGTCAAGTTTTATTAGAATCGAGAGCACCTTCCTGCATACATCTGCATATTAACATCATAAACTTGGATTTCCTGCACCTGAAGCATGTATGCTTCATTTTTAAGATGCATAGCTCATATTGTCATTTTGAGAGACTATTTTTTGCTGTCAAAATTACATAGTTTGAATTTGACTCCTGGTCACATTTCATATGTTCTTCTAATAAAAGCCCATGAAATACTTACTATGGAAGTTTGAGCGATGTTATTCCTCCGTGCCCTACAGCTCCAATGCTGTCCAGAAAAAATTAAAACCATCCATCCACCCATTCATTTTCTTCTGTATATCCTGCTCCATAATTAATGATATTTGTAAATATCATTATCAGGGCTGCTGACAAATCATTTTCATTATTAGTTCATCTTTGGGTCAATAGAACATTTAAAACAGAAGGAACAACAGATTGATATGTTGTACTGAGAAAAACTAACAAAAATACGCTCACAACTCCTTTTTCTTGATACGTAAGACTCATTATCATCACTGGTTTTCATTGATGTCTTTCATACTTTGAGCACTTTGATCATGAATCAAGAATTACATTTTGGTCTCTGTGGTATTACAAAGGTCTTTACAAGTCTGACATTTCATTTCTGCAGAAGCCTGGTTGAAAAGATGTGCTGGTCTTTGATGGACATCTCTTCAGTATAATGTCTGCAAACTTCCCAACATCATCACATTCATAAAAAGTCTCTCTTGTAAATATTTTTGTCTGACGTGCATTATATGTAAACATACATGTTTTCTTCCTTCCAGTTTCATGTGTTTGGATGTCTGACAAAACAAAAAGCTGGTTGTTGTCTTTTCTTGAGATTTGTTGATTATAAGAAGAATATAGAATATCTCAACCATCATCTGTTTATTATCAGAATGATGAGTGTGTGTGTGTGTGTGTGTGTGTGTGTGTGTGTGTGTGTGTGTGTGTGTGTGTGTGTGTGTGTGCGCCTGCTAACAACCTGGTGAACACGAGTCTGCTTTAATTTCCTGCTTTTTACTGTACGAAGCTCCTCTGACTTGATATTTTTAGATGATTGCCTTACTTACCTGTTTTGTATTTATCTTGTAAAATCAGGTCTGCCTGGCTCCTGTGTGCGTCTGTGCGTTGGTTCGTGTGTGTGTGTGTGTGTGTGTGTGTGTGTGTGTGTGTGTGTGTGTGTGTGTGTGTGTGTGTGTGTGTGTGTGTGTGTGTGTGTGTGTGTGTGTGTGTGTGTGTGTGTGGAGGATGAAGGAGTCATAGTCACATGATCAATCCTGACACATCAGAGTCGCTCCCTGTCTTCTCTCTCCTCCTCACGCGCTCTGCCTCTCTTCACGGGACAAGAGACATTGCGTGTATCCCGATCGTGTCACGTGTCCCACAGTATTCCTCTCCCAACACATTCTATGTCGTTCTCATCTGTCACTCTCGTCTGACTCCAGTTTTTTTTGTTACCCTCCCTTGTGTACCTACTGGGGGGGGATCTCTCTCTCTCTCTCTCTCTCTCTCTCTCTCTCTCTCTCTCTGTCTCTCTGTCTCTCTCTCTGTCTCTCTTCGTTCGCTCCATTCCTGTCATCCCCTCTCTCTCTTTTCTGTTTCTCTTCTGCCGTCCGTCTCCCTAATTCCTTGAATTCCCTAATTCCTTGACTTCCTTCCACTCCTTCCCTTCTCGCCATCTGTCCTCTTCCCTGCGTCTCCCCACATCTTTCCCCCTCCTCTGTCTCCTCCCTTCTCCCGCCTCTTCTCTCCTTCCTCTGTCTCCCTGATGTTATATTAATAATGGAGATGGTGCGTGTTCAGCCTGGCTCCATGAATTATCCATCAGATGGGAAGGAGTCAGAGGAGTCGGTGGGAAAAAAAGGAAGTTAACGCGGATGGATGTGAGACGTGAAGGGGGGGGGGGGTGGACCGGAGTGAAAAGGGAGGTGAAAAGGGAAAAATGGCAAGCAAAAGACGGGGGGCTTATCTTTCGTGTCACACTTCAACACACTCCACCCGCCTCTGATCGCCTCCCTCTCTGTACGCTTCTGATCTGCTTACACATCACTTCAGCCTTTAGTCTGAGCTGGAGGGGAAGTCAGAAGGTCACACACAGTGACTACACATGACCAGCTGTGTGCGTGTGCGTCGCCGTGTGCACGTGTGCTTAGGTCAGAGTGACAGTTTGGGATGTTGAAGTTGTATCAGGCTCCCAGTCGGAGCAGAGTGTCCTTGAACTGATAAAAGCTGCGCGGCCCTCATCCTCGGACCCATTAGACGTAAAACAAGCGCTCCTAAACACTCTAAATGCCTAATTCACAGACACTAGATTTAAGAGAACGAGTTGTGTGTGTGTGTGTGTGTGTGTGTGCTCTTATAGCTGAGGGGCGGAGCTAAAAGAGCAGTCTGCATCATTCACTGTCTGTGCAAACAGTGAGATGATGAAAAGATGGAGCAGTCAAACCATCAGTCAAAAGTCTATCGTGACCTTTCAAGATGCACTCTTTTCCAACAGGGAACATTAAACAGTGACCGGCAGAGTTGACTTTGGAAACATTAAAGCTCCTGAAAAACTTCAAATCTATTTCTCTGCACAATTAGATATACAAGAAAAACCTGAGAAATGTTCGGAAAAAGGAGTTTATAGACTCAAAAGAAAACCGTTAAGGTCATGCCAGCGGCTCAGTAGATACATCAGCATGCTAATATACGGATGTTCAGCAGGTCTGCAGTCATGTTTACAATGTTCAACATCTCAGTTTAAAATGTTAGCGTGTTGAGCTGAGGCTCATGGGAACTTCATCAGTTTTGGTTTTCAAATGTGTTGTTTTTTAGCCAGAGAAACATACAAGTTGAACGACATCGACGGTGCTCATTTTCACTTTTATGCAAATAATAACAACAAGCAAACAAAAAAACAGCCCAAAAAAGTAGAAGTGAAATGTTGCATTATTTATTGTCACAGAAGCAGACAGGTGCTTCAACAGTGGAGAAGTCAGTCCATCCGATAGTTGTTGAGATGTTTGGGTCTCTGCCCGAGCAGCGCATCGACGTCCGTAGAGCTCGCGTGGCTTAAAATCTCAGCTGACCAACAGCCGCAACATTTGAATTCAGATGTTGGTAAATTATGATGAACATATGAGACGATTTTTTTTTTTTTTCTAACTGAGCCCAAATGTAAAGGACAAAAACACAACAACAGAAATGACATCAAACAAATGGTTCTTTATTTATTTTTTAATTATTATTTCACTTTATTAATCCCCGAGGGGAAATGTCTTCACTACAGCAGGGGGTCTCTCAGGGGGAGATGCTGCAGCAGGCTGCCACTAGCGCGGCGCCAGGTAACCTGACCTGAGGTGCATGTTTTTGGATGATGGGAGGAACCCGGAGAACCCGGAGAGAACCCACGCAAGCACAGGGAGAACATGCAAACTCCTCACAGAAAGGCCCAGGACCGGATTTGAACCCTGAACCTTTTTTTTGCTGTGAGGTGACAGTGCTAACCACTGCACCACCGTGCTGCCCTAATGGTGAATCATTCAGAGGAAGGTGGGTCATCGTCGTCTCACAGGAAGAAGGTTTCTGGGTTCGGACCTGCTGCTCGGCTGGAGCCTTTCTAAGTGAGGTTCGCATGTTCAAATCACGTGTGCTGCACTGATATTATTGTCTGTAGGTGTTAATGTGAGTGTGAAGGGTTGTCTGTTTTTCTATGTAGGCCCTGTGATGGATCGGCGACATGCCCTCCCCCCCAACCCCCGTTAGTTTATTTTAATGCATATTTGTGATATTTATTGACAGGAGAAAGAAAATCTATCTAAACATATTAAAAATTCATGCTACTGTTTCTGGGAAGTGGAAGTATTGGCCACCGCAAACCAGCAGGAAGTGTGCATACAACATTTGCACATGTCTGTCTTGTTAAAGCATTGTTTTTTTTGTTTTTGTTTTTTGGTGGAAAGTCCAGATGGACAGCAGTCAAACCTTAGATTTTGCAGGTTAACGTGGTATTGGTCTCAACCCGCCTGTATGTGGTTGTGCCTGTTTAAAAACAGCTGAGTTAAACCCACAAATCTCCCAAAGGACTTGATCAAATTTAAAAAGTGACTGTAGCCACACCCTCCAGTGATGTCACGGCACACTGACACATAGTGATGTAATTCAGGGTGTTAGCTGTCGGGGGAAAAAGCTTCACTCCGACTGGCTTCTTAAAACCGAATATTATCTAATACTTCTTTTTGCTGGAAAACAAATCTCGGAGTAATGTAACTACTTCTTTTCTAACATGTTTCAGGCAAAGCTTAAAATTCCTTAACAATCAATTTGAACCCAATAACACAAAACTAAACACTGACTGTCAAACCGTTATTACAAGTTCTTCACTACAACTTAAATTTGGATTTAAAGAAAATTACGAGTATGTAGATCACAACTGACTGCAGTGAAAACATGTTTTTACCATTAGATAGATAGATAGATAGATAGATAGATAGACAGACAGACAGACAGACAGACAGACAGACAGACAGACAGACAGACAGATAGATAGATAGATAGATAGATAGATAGATAGATAGATAGATAGATAGATAGATAGATAGATAGATAGATAGATAGATAGATAGATAGATAGATAGATAGATAGATAGATAGATAGATAGATAGATAGATAGATAGATAGATAGATAGATAGATAGATAGATAGATAGATAGATAGATAGATAGATAGATAGATAGATAGATAGATAGATAGATAGATAGATAGATAGATAGATAGATAGATAGATAGATAGATAGACTTTATTACCTCAAACCAATGCTGTGTTTCAAATGTTGTACTTCGTTACTAACTCTCACTATTTTCATTGCATCAGTGTGTTCACACCGTCAGTACAGAAACATGCAGTTCACTACAAGCACCAGGATGATGCACTCAAAACGGTCCAAACAAAAGAAGTGTGAAACACTGGAACACTTTCCACCCTAAACGGTCGCCATCTTGGCTCCGTGGAGGAAGGGGGCGGGGCCACCGATGGAAATAATTTTCAAATTAAAAGCGTGTGAGGAAGCTGCAGCTGTTCCTGAACACAAAGTGTTTCTTCTTCACTGCTGCTGGACAGAAGAATCAGTGTGTTTATTATTATAATTTAAACACCTTTCATACCAGCCTGGAACACAACACGACAATGATCCCGCAAATACATCCGGAAACCTTCACAGGAATATTTTTAAAGAAGAGAGAAGTGGCCTGGTCGAATGTGTCCCCGACAAATCCAGTCGTTCCTCTGGAGTCCTTTAATAGCATCCGAACCCCTCCAGCAAGCAGCAGCTGGAAAGAATCATGCGTGAAGAATTGGCAGAACATCTGTGAAACAACTGTTATCATTCATATCAAGTCTGTCATCAAAAATATAGTTGGACATGGAGAACATTGGAAAAGGTTGGACTTTGTGGTTTGTATTTCCAGTGTAGAATTTCTGTTGATCTTTTATTATATAAAGGCACAGTTCAACTTTAAAACATGAAAATATTTTTGAATGCAAAATATTTTTTTGAGTTTTGTTTTGTACTTTGCTTTGTTAGATTTCATTATTTTGAATGGATGTTGTTGATCAGTGTCTCAATCTTTTTTGATGATTTTAAGTGAGCGCAGTTTGTATTTACTTACAGTTTAAAAACGGAAGTATATTTTTAACGTCCCTTCACGCATATTACAGTATCTGTATGACTGGCCACTGTTCTTAGTAGATTCCGTTTTTTCCCAGATGAGGTGTTTTGAAAGGAGAAGGAGAATTTTTTTTTAGTTATATTTGTGAAAAGAAAACAGATTTAGATTCATCCTTAGAGGAAGTGTGTCAAATATATGTTGTATTTGCCTCTGGGAGATGGTGTTGAACAGTTTTGAGATAAGACGAAGGAAAGATAAAATCAACAACAAAGCTTTTCATCTAGATGTGTGTGTGTGTGTGTGTGTGTGTGTGTGTGTGTGTGTGTGTGTGTGTGCGCGCGCGTGGACGGGTAAGTCTGTGGTCCGTCTCCTTGCAGTGTAGAGGATATCTATTAATACGTTCATCTGATTCATCTATAAATACATTTCTCCTCTTTCTCCTCACACTGGCTCGCTGCATAACAAACTTTGACAGTAGCCAGTTGGTTATAGCCATGTATGTGGATTGGGGTGTGTGTGTGTGTGTGTGTGTGTGTGTGTGTGGGGGGGGGGGTTCTGAGAGGACTGCTGCATGTGTGTTGCATGAAATGAATGTATGAGTCTTTGTTGTTCAGCTCGAGAGCGTGCCAGTTTTCAGCACCGCGGACAGCGCCTCCGGCCGCTGCTTTGTTTAGTCGCACGGAGCAGAAAGAGGAAGGCCCCCCCCCCCCCCCCCCCCCCCTCCCCCCCCCCCCCCCAATGCAAACGCATGTTACACTTTAACTTCATAGGTTCCTCTTCTGTTGATCTCCGTATTACTGCATGTGCATCCACTTCTGTTCATGTGGTAAAGAACAGAGAGAGGCTGTTGCTCCCAGAAAAAGTCCAACTCATCTGCTCTGGTGCCCCAGAGGACGTTTCCCAGAACTACACAGCAAATAGTCAGAACTGCAAATTAAATAGCACCTTCATGAATTCATACATGTTGGATCACAAATTATTCATCAGTTCAGGATACGAGCTCACAAAACTTTTATCTAAACCACATTTATGATTTCTATGTGTCGTTTAACATAATGTATCATGGTGGAAAGTAACATTTACTTATTTAATGTACTTCAGTGTACTTTTACTTTCTTATTATCTGGTTTCATACTTCTATTGTGCTGCATTCACGTATTAGATAGATTATTTACATTTTACATTCACATTTAACATAAACACACATGACAATAAATAAAATGTGATGTGGGATAGTGCCAAAGTTTAAAACTGTTCTGTCGTGTTTGAGATGTCTGTGACTTGTTCGCAGTTCTAACAAAAAGACACACTTCATGGTTTTAATTAAAATAAATGTCAAAGCTCCAAAAATTAAAGAAACGTCTAGATTAATGAATACAAATTTGCGTGGCATGTTTTTTCCCCATTAACCATCTCACAGCCCTGTAGATTTATCTTGTGACCCTCAGGTTGGCAACCAAACCTAACTGTAGCTACATGAAATCATTTAAACATGACTCCTCCCTGACCTGCTGCTCACTAACAGATAAAGTTGTCTATTAATTTAATATAATAATAAGATATCAGTTTTTAGGGGGCGATTTTCTGTATGATGAATACTTTACTTTTTGTAGTTCACATACATTTAGCTGGTATGTTTGGGTGTCATGTATTTCTACAATGATGTACTTTTGGTCAAAGTATCTGAGTTCTCCCTCCAGATGACAGAGTTTAACCACAGATCCTTCTTCTACAATGTGTTATTACCCACCTGCTGATTTATGTGGCAAAGTATCTCCAGAGCTGCAGGTTTTCTCTCCTTCATTACGGTCCTTTGCCAAAATCATTCAGCTTTGAATGTAATCCTATTTACTTGCCTTTTTTGGGGTCTTTTTAGTTCTATTACAGCACTTCATTCACAATCTGTTTTTGTCACAGCTGCTAAACAATGTGGCATAAAGATGCATTTTAGCTACTGTATGTTGGGATGTGTGAGGAGATGGAACGATATGGTCAAGGCCTTTTAAATGTAAAATTAACTGCAATTGCAAAGTCATGATTTGGATGCTGTTTTGCAGAGTAAGACTTTTTGAGTGTTTGATGTCAGTGATGTTACTGACAGGCTACTTTTGTCGCAGCATGATTTGTCTTACAGTGGAGCATACCCTAAATTAACATTGTAGACTATGGTCAAGAATAACACTATTTAAGCGAAATAAAGTTTTAAAAATGTGTGGCATTTAGGCTACATAATTTATTTTGAAAATCCCTGTAAAAAAAATAGAAAATTAGCAGAACATGTCAGGCCACTAATATTAGGTATAAATGCATGTCCGCGCTGGTATTTTTAAAAGATGGCTCTCGAAGCCAACTGATAATAAACCGAGGCTGCCTCACAACGACAAAAGCGTCCGGTGCGGTGTGTCTGGTCTCGTCATCACGCAGCCGAAGAGGTGGGGGGTGACGTAAAGAGCAACCCTCACCCCCCTCTCGCGGATGCTGCGACCGAGCTGTGTGCGCGAGCTCTCTCAGCGGCTCAACCCCTCCTCCTCCTCCTCCTCCTCCTCCTCCAAAGATGTCGCATGAGCTTCTCCTCTCGCCGCGGCGTTTCTTTTCTTTTTTTCTTTACTTTATCTCCCGGCGCCCTTAACAGTGAGCCGAATTCGGTCAAATTAGCAGCTCTCGCGGCCAGCCTCGTCCAGGCGCACGGCCCCCCCCCCCCCCCCCCACGGAGGTGTTTAAAACCTCAACCCGGCGCATCCTCTCTCTCGCTCTCTCTCTCGCTCTCTCGCTCGCTCTCTCTCTTCTCCACCGCCGCAGAACTCCGCCGACCAACCGTCAGGTGACCGCGCGGAGCGGAATATTCATCAGCACCGTCGTCGTCTTTCATCCCTCCACTCCTTCGGACTCCAGGCAACCGGAGCTGCTGCATCCCCGGTGCCCCCCTGTATCCTCTCATCCGGTTTGGGACGTTCTCCGCTCCAAGCACACGCAGATTAACGGGGATTCTGCCTCCCCGCCCGCGCGCTGATGCTGATGTCCTTGAGCTCGGCCTGCACGGTGAGTCCGTGCGTGCCCGCGTGCCTGACTGTTATTTACCCCGGGCGCCCTAGTGCCGTTTTTATGAGGGAAGATGTGTCGGTCGCGCTGGGATTCATGAACAGCATGTCGGGAGGTTTTTACCGGAGTCCCAGAATGAAGCGCCAACATGGCCTAATGTGGCATTTCTCAACGCAGGCCTTACACAGCTGTTATAACAGCCTACAGTGGGCATACTATAATCACCTGGCAAACAGCGCTATGACATTATGAGGAAGTGTGTGTGTGTGTGTGTGTGTGTATGCGTGCGCTCGCGTGTACGCGTGAATGTGCCTGCGCGTGCGTGTGCAGAGCTAATACATAGCCTATCCATCCTTCCAATCCATCCATCCGTCCATCCCTCCATCCCTCCATCCCTCCATCCGTCCATCCCTCCCTTCGTGTCCCTTGGTGAACGGCTGCAATTCAACATTTTCACCGACCGGCACGCGCTGGTCTCCAGCCTCTTGGTTTTCCCGGGCGCCTGTATGTACCGGGCTACAGGCTATTGGGTATCAATTGCGTTGTTTGTCTCGGTTACGGCGCATCGCACCTGCAGCGCTGAGCTGCGGGGGTGTCGGTTTGATCTGGAGACGGTCCGCGGCCGGAGGGACCTTCACAGGTCGCCCGGCGCAGGGTGGATGTGAGTTGGGCACAGCGGGCCGACGGCGGCCGGGCCGGTAACCTTGCGGAGGGACATAGGGTAGGCAAGTGGCGCACTATTGGCTCCACTTAGTCTCTCCTTGTATTTTTAGTCGGCCTACAGTGTTTTAATCATGACCTCCCCTGTCGGTATGTGCGTTGGGGCTGAGCGGAGGGATGGAGATCAGGCACGTCTGAAGGTGACCAGGAAAGGTCGTTTTGTGTGGGAAACACACTGTTGCACGGGGCAATTCCTGCACAGAGGTGCTGCTGGCAGTTGGTGTGTGTGTGTGTGCGTGTGTGTGTGTGTGTGTGTGTGTGTGTGTGTGTGTGTGTGCGTGTGTGCGTGCGTGTGTGTGTGTGTGTATGCAGGTTTGGGTGGAGATGGATAGCGGCTCATGTGGGAGGGACACGGGACACTGTGTGAGAGTGTGTGTCTCTGCATGTGTGTGATACAGATGGATACACATTAGAGTTGACTTTGATCAGCACTCTTTCTTTCTTTCTTTCTTTCTTTCTTTCTTTCTTTCTTTCTTTCTTTCTTTCTTTCTTTCTTTCTTTCTTTCTTTCTTTCTTTCTTTCTTTCTAAGTCTAAATACATCCCTCTTGCTTTTGTCTAACTTTCCCCTTCATCATCATCATCATTCCCCAGTGGCTTTAATGGGCTCTACAGTAATGCAGATATCTGTGCTCCTGTTGGCGGCCCACCTTTAATGGCTCCAGCCACTGACTGTGTGGAATTCTAAGTGTGCTATTCCCGCTGGGCATTACAGAAGTGTGTGGCTGGCGCCGAGCCAGCGACGGCAGGCAGCAGCCCAGATACAAGGGCCTTGCCAGAGGTGACCCCTTAGAGGCCTGTCAAAAAAAAAAAGTAGGACTGCAGGTGCACAGGTAAGACTTGCAGGCCGGCCGGCGTACGGAGGGAGACGCAACACTGACAGGTTCACACTCAGACAACGTGGACACGCTCGTCTCAGATGACAAGTGTGTACTGAGGAAAGTCACGTGCTCAAGTGTGTGTTTATGGAGCTTGGGTTGCCCCATTCAGCAGCACACACACACACACACACACACACACACACACACACACACACACACACACACACACACACACACACACACACACACACACACACACACACACACAGACACACAGACAGACAGACAGACAGACAGACAGACAGACAGACAGCCCTGCTGGTGTAGAATCAGATCCCGTGAGGACCTTGTCTCCTGTGTCTTTCCCACTCTGTACCCTTCTCAACCTTCTTGCTGCTGCGATAAAGAGAAAAGACCCGAAGGGAAAATAGCGGCCACTTTAGCTTAAAAAAAACCCAATCAAATTGCTGTGACCCTCTGAGGGATAGTGTGAGGAGGAGCGGGGCGAGCATTCAGGATAAATGGGCAGGCTGCCGAGGATTGTGGTGACCTTTTGTCTGACTCTTTTCATGTTCAAACACATTTTCAGCCAGGACAGTCCCCCCCCCCCCCCCCATCTCCTATTTTGTGGTGTATGACACATTTGTGTGTGTCATGACAGAGTTCATATAATTAATGTCTCTGGGCATGAGTGTTTGTGTCTTTGTGTGTTTACTGTCCATTTGTGATGGCTGCATCCTGCAGCTAAAGGTTTGTGTGAGTAAGAGTAAGAGTAGGAATGTGTAACAAATTGGATAACAAAGTGTTTTTATTTTTTATTTTTTGTGTGCATTTTATGTAATGCAGACTCACATGTGCGCACACATGCACGTGTGCACTGTACACGTCAACATTATTTAAGGCAAACAGAAAGACAGACTTGGGAGTTAGTCGCCATAGTTTGGAGGATGAACAGAAGAGCTTTTTCTTACACAAGCGTTACAAAATCAGACAGAATCAGTGAGTAAGAGATCGGGCTGGGGAAGAAAACACGACTGCCTGAGTAAATAAATGATTGCAGTAGCAGGAAGCAGATAGACAGGGAGAGCAACAAAATGAGGGAGACGGGAGATGAGGGGTGGGGGGGGGAGAGAAAGGTAAAATAATAACAAGACATGGCAGGAATGCCAAAAAAACACAAAACATACGGCAGAGGGAGAGATACAATAAATAGATGGAAGAGCAAGCGAGTAAGAAAAGATGGAGAGCAAGAGGAAGCTTCAAAGGCAGAGCAGGGTGACTCAGTCATAAACTAACACTCTCAGTCAGGATAGAAGCGTGGCAGGGCAGAGAGGAGGAGGGAGGGAGGGAGAGAGGAGGGGAGGGAGAGGAGAGGAGAGGGAGTGAGGAGAGGAGAGGAGAGGAGAGGGAGTGAGGAGATGCAGAGGGAGCTGAGGGAGCTGAGGGAGAGTGAAGAGGGGAGGAGGAGAAAAGGAATTCATGATGAGCTTCACTTCTGTTTTTTTTCTGAGCTCATCCTTATGTAAAGTACCTTGATCGGGGAATCAGAATATGTTGTGTCATGTGTGATGCCGAGAATGTTTAGTTACAGCCGGCGCTAATTGCTCATGTGGGGATGAAGCTTCATCTCAGGCTGAAGGGAAAGCGAGCTGCCGTTGTGCTCGGCGGTATACCGAGCACTATCGGTGTCAGATACGTTTTAATTAAATCAGTTCCAGAGATGGGTTGAAATGTTAATTCAGTGATTAGGAAATTGTTTTTCAGTAGATTCAACAAGAGCAGCTCACTTCAGGAAATTCCCCTCTTTCAGGTCTCGCACGCGACTTATTAGACTGAACAAATTGGATGTGAATTAATCCCACCTACGAGGTATGTGGATGTGTCCGAGGACACATCGGCGGTTTGTGTGTGTGTCAAAATAAATGGTGCGCGCACCAAGTTAGAAGTAACATTAGATGGGCAACTCACAGGAACAGGCTGCTCATAATATTTATATTTCTTCACGACAAATCCAATGAAAAGACCTTAAACCGACAATGAATATAGTACTTCCATGTTTTGTCTTTTTATCCGCAGCCTCAGATGTGTTTTTCCTCGGTGCCACTGAGCTCAGTTGTTGTCCAAAAACTATTAAGAAGACATCAGTGAGCCACCTTGTTGCACAGGCTGACATCTTCTCTCATTACCATGACAGCACACACGGTAGATTTGGACTCTGTTTCATATACACGGTCTCGCTGCTGGAAATTGTATCAGTCCGCAGCTAGAAATGTACAATTTACCAGCAGGTTGATAAAAACTACAGTTCCCATTTGTTTTGAGGAAACGACCAGAAAGACAGCGCATCCAATCATCTGTCAGAGACTTTGTCGTTGACTGAAATTCTTCAAGTTGAGTCATTTTTTTTTTTTTTTTTTTTAAGGTTTGGGCTTATTGTACACTCAGACTCGGGGGGTGGGGGGTAGTTCATCGGTTTGGGAGCGATGCCTAAATTAAGGGGATGTTTTTTGAAGGAGATATATGTCTAACTTGTCTGAGTCACGTACAGCTGAGCTTTGCATTCATGATCAGTTTTCACATCTTTAGCAGGAACCAGTTGGACAGAAACAGAATAAGAAAGTACTGACAAGCAGAAAATAGGTTTTGGTCTTTTCATTCTGTATATCCACAAAGACGACATCAAGAGAAGATGATGATGTCATCTGTCGTTGCAGCTCAATGTCACATAAAACTTTTACAGATGTTTTTTTGTTCTTCCATATTCTTCATGCGTGTGTTGAATTCTTAGCAAAAGCTGCACGGAGGAGATCGTTTGATATTTGAAACTTGTTGATGAATGATAAAAACTTTAATCTTAAGATTTTGTTTTCCATTTTTGAGAATTTCCTTGGACCATTTACATTTTAGCATATTTTTAAATAATTGTTTTCTTTTCTTTTTTAGCCCATTTTAACTTCATTGTTTTGGTTCACACTCACTGCTCTCATTTGTGGTTTTCCCTTCAAAACTTTCAAACCCACGACTGAACCTGATGAATATCTTTCGATATTTTGGTTGATTTAATGTTGGACTTAAAGTCTCAGTGAATTCAAATATTTGTGTCATGTTTTGTGAACACTGCGTTCACTTATGATGTTTCTAAGATAATATGTCACAGGTGTGTTTAAAAGCTGTTTAACGTCCCCCTAGTGGCCAGAGCTAACGTGGTCCATGGCTAAATGTGCTTCAGAGCTGTGATCTTATGTTTATAGATTTTCAGAAATCTTATGTTTGTACCTATTTTCAAACGTATGTGTTTATGTCCAGTCAAGTTTCACAACTGGATGCGGTCCCGGCGCGCCTCGTCTCCACCTCACAGAGGATCCTGATGTCATGGTAGTGAGATCGATCGATCGCCCCGAGCGGTAATGTTTCTCTCTCTCCTGCTCTCTCTCAGGTCCTGGTGGTGCAGCAGTAGCTGCCTCTGAACTGGATCCGCTTCCTGTCTCTGATATATCAGCCGCCTTTGTTTCGCTCACCCCTCTCTCCATCCGTCCATCTTCCCTTCGTCCTCCCCGTCCGTCAGTCTGTCTGCCCGTCCGTCCGTCCGTCCGTCCATGGACTGGCCGTGACCCCGGAGGGAGGGGGACAGAAACGAGGAAAGAGTGGAGTCGCAGAGGACCCGAAGGAAAAGAAAGCTGGATTCATTCAGACGTCACGCTTCTGAAGTGCCCCTGCTCGCTGTCCTTCATCCCCCTCACCCTCCTCCTCCACCTCCTTCTGTTATGGAGATTTAAAGGAGCAGTGGGAGGCTAGGC
The DNA here is from genome assembly GCF_029030835.1 of Brachyistius frenatus. Lineage (NCBI taxonomy): Eukaryota > Metazoa > Chordata > Actinopteri > Embiotocidae > Brachyistius > Brachyistius frenatus. Next base: position 1,871,736 of record NW_027210674.1, read on the forward strand.
CAAGATAGTGAGGAGAAAGAAATATACCACCCTTAAATAATATTAGAAAGGGGTTTGGTGCGTATCTTTAAAATTACACATTTCAGTAAAAATTTTATAGTTTCAGACTGTTGATCACATGAACAACCCTCCACCAACCAAACGAAAGGGGACCTGAGCAGACTACGGAGAGAGAGGAGGACCAAAACAGAAAAAAACTCAGTGACATGTCAACAACAGCCACGATGGGTGAAATGGCAAACAGCGCTGTGGAGTTTTATCCCAAAGGGACTCGAGGCGGGGGCGGAGGAGGAGGAAGGGCAGACGGCAGCAATGCAGGGGGAGAGTTTGGGGTCACGGTGATGGAGCTCAGGGAGCTGATGGAGCTCCGAGGGGCCGACGCCATACAGAAGGTCCAGGACAGCTACGGAGACACAGAGGGGCTCTGCCAGAGACTACAGTCCCACACCTCGGACGGTGAGCAACGGAGGGCTGAATGGAGGGATGGACGGATGAATAATGGAGGAGTAGATGGCTAGATGGATGAATGGGATGCAGCACATGTGTATGAATAGGCTGACGGAGGAACGGTTGGGTGGAAGAGGAGGTACATGAATGGGTGAAAAAAGCTGGATTGTAGAGCTTGTAGATGACACTGAGATTGGCTGAAAGAAGGACGGATGAGATCGTACTCTCGGTCGGAGTCACACATAAACAACGCCGCACGAGCGGTGATGCTGCGAACTCCGTCCGAATCACCCGTCTTGATTTCAGTGTCATCGTCGT